>NW_028274807.1:188087212-188407569 GCF_037043125.1 Eumetopias jubatus | reverse complement strand
CCCCTACTTACAGTAGTCTTTCAAAATGGTATTTTAGGACTGAAACTTAATCCTGAGAAAGGTGTTCCAATGGTGGAAAAGGTTTGGGCACAAAAGTGTTCATTACACTATTATTTATGATAATGAACAAGTCGATATGCCCAGTCTTTCAGAAATGATGTAAATCAGGCCCATCCTGAAGCTGGAATATTATGTAGCCATTAAAAGTTACGCTTTATGGAGACTCTGGATGACCTAAGTGACAAAAATCACATTATTAAATAATACTATTATTGATAAAATATCATTACTGTGACTAAACAAAGCAATTAAGAGCAAACACACATATTTGTACGTATTATGAGGTGCTCATCTAAGCACTTGACATACATCATGTCACGTTGAGGTTAGTACTCCTGGTACTTATGAGGGAAGTGCTTTTGGTAAGTTCATTTTTTAGATGAGGAAACTGGATTCCAGATGTTGGGTCACACAGCTAATAAGTGGAGGAGTGGGGATTTGAACCCCTGTCTTAACCACTCTGGTTGTTCTTCCAGATGTAATGTTTGTCACACATGATCTCCTCCATATTGCTGCATGTGTGCATGTGTGTATGGAAAATTTGGAAGGGCATGTGACCCAATTTCCGGCTCTGGTGACCGGTGTGGTGGGAATTTGGATGGCTTAACCTTGTCATAGTGTTTCTGTCTCTTCACTTGATCGTAGCCAAAAAGCCTTCCAAAGAACATGTGCTGTTTTTGTTATTAGGACATAATGCAATTTTAAATAAATGAATAAAGGGGAGCCTTCTTTACACTTCCGGAAATTCCTGTCACTGAGTGAAAACCCACACCTACGCTGTCATTCCTGTGTCTTCCAGTTTCTGTGCAGTCAGACCACAGTGGCCAGGCTTCTTCCACCATGATATGGAGGTATCACTTGAGTGAGTTTGGAAACATTCCAAATTTGCCTGGACATTTTTCTGCTTGTCAATCATATGCAAAAATCCAGGAGGCACGGGAGAATATATAATCTGAGTTCTGGATCCCTCAGATCCCATCTTGTAATTTTTAGTTGATTTGGCTAAATATATGGGCAGTTTAGCCATGGAACAAATACAAGTAAAGACTTTATGGAATAAATAATGGGAAACATTTTCAAATAGTGAGCTGTTTCCATTGAACTATGGACAGATGGGGTGTTTATGCTATTTCAAATGCAGCCCCCCCTTTTTTTTAAGTCTTTTGCTGGTAAAAAATAGAATCAGAGTTCTTTTGTTTTTTCCTTGACTTTCTTCTAAACCTATTTATTTATTTATTTATTTATTTATGAGAGAGCAAGTATACAGTTGCGTGAGCTAGGGAGAAGGGCAGAGGTAGAGAGAGAATCCCAAGCAGACTCCACGCTCAGTGCAGAGCCCCATGCAGGGCTCAGTCCCACAACCCTGAGATCATGGCCTGAGCTGAAATCAAGAGTTGGATGCTTAAAGGACTGAACCACCTAGGCGCCTCTCTGCTAAACCATATTTTCAGTGTTTGCCTTTATAAACTATAATTTGCAATGATCAAGTCATACCCCAAATGCTAAAGGAATCTCTTGAAAGACATTTGAAAGAGTCCCTTTCTTTTAAAAATATGTATGAAGATAGTTACCAATAAAACATTGGTTGAAGATTTGCTTCAACATAATTGGTGGATGTGAGGATAAAGATGAAAGAAGATTGGTCATGAAGTGGAGTGATGAGCTTATAGGAGCTCATTACTCTTTCTACCTTTGTTCATGCCGAAACATTGTCATCATCAAAAAAATGAATCAGACACCTAACTGCTCTCCTGGTGATTCCATTGCATCATGAGACGCAACAAATGTCGTTTGAAAGGGAAATTTTCAGGGAAGTTACATAGAACTTTAGTCTATAAAATGCCAAAACAAGCAGTTAAAATGTGAAAAATTGTGACAGTCTATCACATTGTTTGCATACAAGGCTTAACCATGCCAAAGAATAATTTGACGGGTTTTTTTCAACTTAGCTAACCTCATAGTAATCATATTAATGGGTTTTGATATGGTAAGTGTGGCTTTTGAGCTGTCAGCCTTTTAGAAGCCCTTAATCTCTTACCCATGAACTTTTGTGCAAGTATCTGAAATGTCCCATTGGATTTCAGACTCTCAGCCCTCCAGGCCATCCTACCTGTTCGCTTGAGACGGGTAGCACTTTTCCTTCGTCATGATCCTTGCCTGGAATTTGACAGTGAACCTCTGGTTACCTGTGCATAAAATCCGTGTTAGTCTGGCCTAAACCTACCCTGAAGATTGATTGCTTCGACTACAGACCATTTCCTAGAAATGGAACCATACAATGAAGCAAAGAGCATTTTGAAACCTCTTGATACTCATTTTCAAATAGTCTTCTGAACAGGTGGCACCACGGTGCTCCTACCGAGGATGTAACTGTGCCCATTTCACCACACACACAAAGAAGCAGTGGGCATTATTATTTTTCAGAATCTCTCCTGATATGGGGGGTGGGGTTCTCCTTTTTATTTATTTATTTTTTTAAAGATTCATTTTTTCATTTTAGAGAGAGAGAGCACGTGAATGGGGGTGGGGGAGGCGAGGGCCAGAGAGAGAGAGAGAGAGATAGAGAGAGAGGCAGAGAAGCAGTCTCGCCACTGAGCGCAAAGCCCAGCACAGAGCTGGATTCCAGGACCCCGAGATCATGATCTGATCCGAAACCAAGAGTTGGAAGCTTAACCGACTAAGCCACCCAGGCGGCCCCAAAGTCTCCTTTTGAAAAAAATTGTCACGGAGGATAAATATTTCCCAAGTTTTCATTATTGTTCACTTCTTTTTCCATTTAAAATGTATTTGTTCATAAATGCCCATCCTTTTAAAAAAATTTTTATTTATTTATTTGACAGAGAGAGACACAGTGAGAGAGGGAACACAAGCAGGGGGAGTGAGAGAGGGAGAAGCAGGCTTCCCCGCTGAGCAGGGAGCCCAACTCGGGGCTCGATCCCAGGACCCTGGGACCATGACCTGAGCCGAAGGCAGAGGCTTAACAACTGAGCCACCCAGGTGCCCCATAAACTCCCATCTTTTATTATTATCATATTTAGAGCACTGTTTTACAGCAGGATGCAGGCTCACCCTCTGTTCTCATATGTAAACTTGCTGAGAAGATCCTGTTATCTGACCCATTTCTGCATTCGCAGTACCTGCTCTAATGTCTGGTGCAGGGTAGCTACTCAAATGTGCATAGAATACAATAGTGTCCATTTTGAGTAGGAATTTCTATAATATTTGTTGTTAGGAAATCTATTTTATTTCATCAGTGCGTCTGAGAGGAAACCCCTGGAGGGTTCTGGGAAGCCAGTGGCTGTAATGCAGGAATAATTGCCCTTCTGATTCGTGAGCTGTGCTTTCCATACCAGTAGCATCTTGTGGGAAAAGGAACAGTGTTGTACTGAAATGTGCAGATTGATTGTATGACATCACACTCACCAGTAATTTCTCTTGCACTCATGCCATCGCCTAAATTAAAGACTTAGTATGATTGACAAATTTGGGGAAGACTTTTTTTTAGCTTGTTGCTATAGATTATTCTAGTGGCATTTTTTTTCCATTTCTCAATCTTGGTATTAAAAATTAAGAGATAAATCAGAAGCTTTTTATTATTTCTTTTTTTTTTAAGAATTTATTTCTGTGTGGGCGCCTGGGTGGCTCAGTTGGTTAAGCAACTGCCTTCGGCTCAGGTCATGATCCTGGAGTCCCGGGATCGAGTCCCGCATCGGACTCCCTGCTCAGCAGGGAGTCTGCTTCTCCCGCTGACCCTCTTCCCTCTCATGCTCTCTCTCTCTCAAATAAGTAAAATCTTAAAAAAAAAAAAAAAAAAAAAAGAATTTATTTCTGTGTAAGCTTTACACCCAACGCAGGGCTCGAACCCATGGCCCCGAGATCGAGAGTCGCATGCTCCACCAACTGAGCCAGCTAGGCACATCACTTTATGTTATTTCTTGCTAGTGCATCTTTTTTCGTTTCCTGCTTCCCTTCTTTCCCTCATGATTTTTGGTCCTATAAAAATCCCTTTTTCATAGAGATTTTCTCATAAATCTTGTTTCTCAGCTATTTCTCATCAACTTTCCTTCACTTTGTATTTCTAGCTTCTGGGAGCACTGAACCCAAAGTTATGTGATTTTCCTGTGGCATGCCTGGACTCTGGTAAAACCTGAGAAAGCCAATCTTTTAGGTTCTTACTGTTCTGGGTAGATGTCCATTATGTCACAGTCTTTTTTTTTTTTTTAAGATTTTATTTATTTGACAGAGAGAGACACAGCGAGAGAGGAAACACAAGCAGGGGAGTGGGAGAGGGAGATGCGGGGCTCGATCCCAGGACCCTGGGATCATGACCTGAGCTGAAGGCAGACGCCTAACGACTGAGCCACCCAGGTGCCCCATTATTACATCACAGTCTTAATGAAATTTTGTGTCACTCAGCTTTCCCCAGGTCACCGCCACTTACAGAGCTAAGCAGAATTTTGCCTTCTCTTCTCCCACATTGTGCATGGAATTCCTCTGAAAGAGTAAAATAAGAGTCATCCATTTTAAACACCTCAGATTTCAGTCCTGTTTTTCTAAAAGCATCTTCCCTGTTCCCACAGTCTGAGATGTACCTAGAAAGGCCAACCCTAGGAAGGAATATTTGATTACCCACCCCCAGTTCAGTCCATCTCCTCAGTTCCTCGTTCCATCAAAGCCTATGATGCTTTCTCCTTCTTTTCATTCTGGTGTCATTTGGTGACAGATGGTGAATAAAAGCAGCGATCCCAGGCCAGGTGAGAGAGTATCTGTGTCTGCATTTTGACGACACCTGTCACTGGAGAATGTAGGCATACAGACTGAGATAGTGTCCAGGGACAAGGCAGAGGAAGTGGGCAATCTGGAGGCCCCTACCAGCTGAGGAGTGTACTGGGGTCTCACGAGCTTATGCAGTTTTGATCTGATTTTGTAGGTAGACCCAAATTTTTAAGCAACTGGCATTTCACAGGAGTTGCTCATAACTTGACTCATGTTTTCTCTTGCTTGACTTTCCCACCATGAGGTGCAGGATTCTGTACAATAAAATCATCAGTGAAATAAAAGCACAGTCAACATTATGCCACACCTGTGATTAACCAAGGTTGTTAGTTCAGGTTCTAGAATATTAGGTATATTTTTTTATTCTCTGGCGTAACTGCTTAGTACTATGCTTTGGTAAAGAGAGTAAGCTAGAATTGTTTCCCTAGGTGACCTGCTATCCAATCTGCATGTCATTTTCAAATCAGCTGAACTGTCCAAACTAAAGCAATCCACCAGCAGAAATCTACCCCCAACTTCTTGCCAAGCTAACATTCTGGTGGGACTGCAGAAATGGAAGAATTTATCATTTTGACCTCTTGACGTGACAGGCTTTTTTGACACAGGGCAAAAGAGAGGAGGAATATGCTTACATTTACTCTGTGATCAGCTGTCTTTCTGTTGGCCTCCTAATACTTTCTGTTCTGAAATATAGAGAGAGAGAGGGAAGAGAGAGAGAAATGCATGGATATACGTGTCTGTATCTGCATGTAAGTTTAGCTATTTACTGTCTCTTAAGTGTCACCGTCAGTCTGTCCTGTGGTTCCTAGATTATAGCAGAGCTTTCCAACTCTAGCTGCTAACACTGCTTCATCAGGGCTGTTATCCTCTAGCCAAATCAGCAGAGAATGAGCCCTGCCTGGTTTTGAATATGAAGCTTCGTGGCTTATTCGTCTCCCTCGAGTTATCATTTGTCTGATGTCCTCTGCTTGGGGTCACACACGGTGCTACAGCCCACACTTTCTACTACGTGGGAGGGAGTCCTACTTGCTTTACTTTCTGTCCAAACACAAAATGCACTTTATGGCAACACTAGTGTGGAACCTTCCAGAGATTTTTTTTTTTTTTTTTTAACAAATGGCAGAAGGACATAGGACATTGTTCTGGTGCTGTTTCACCCAACGTATCGACTCAGGAACAGTGTCATGGTGACATGATAGTATATGTACATTGCTTTACGTGTATCCTGCCCTACTCTCGTGATGTGCAGTTATTGTCTTGTTTTATTTTGTGAGCCAGAAATGAGATTGGGCCATGAAATCCTACAGCTTTGGATAGTCCAGAATCCCTCTCTTATAGCCAAAATTAAGTAGCAACTCTAAATGATACTGAGAAGTCCAGCCTAAAGAGCTTTCGGTTCCTTGTCTTTGTTATCTGGAAATTGTCCTTCTCTCGGCAATGATTTTGGCTTTATTCGCTTGTACCGTCAGTCGTTTCACTTAGTAAATTAGGATGAAATATCAGGTATGCCCCAGGCACTATTAGATTATCTCATAGCAAGCTCATTCTCCAGTGGAGAAATGTGGACTGGTGTTTGTATTTACGGTATTAAGGACCATATAAAAGAGTGGACTTGAGCTCCTCATTAGGTTGCTTTTGGTGGGGAACAGAATTCACTTAAACACTTCATCGGGAAAAGTCCCTCCATGCTCTGTGGGAGTGAAATCTGGAAAAGTCTGTCTGCAGTGCCATGTGTGACCATGAGTCCAAAATTGTAGCTTTACCGAGTTTTCGAAACCTGGCGATTTTACTTCTAGAAGTTTATCCTAAGGAGCTTAACATGCATATGCACATAGCTGTAAACATGCTCATTCAAACTTTAAAAAAATAGTGAAAAATTGAATACAATCTCTATGTCTGCAGGTGAGATGAGTTACATACATTGTAGTCTATCTATGCAGTGGAATCATAAACATACACCACAAGTGATGTTGGGGGCTCCTGGGTGGTTCAGTCGGTTGAGCATCTGACTCTCGGTTTTGGCTCAGGTCATGATCTCCGGGTGGTAAGATGGAGCCTCTTGTTGGACTCTGTGCTCAGCTTGGAGTGTGCTTGAGATCCTTTCCCCCCTTCATCTCCCCCTCCCCTCTGTTCCCCCCCCCGCTTGCACACCCATGCTCTCTCTCTCTCTAAAATAATTTTTAAAAAGTGATGTTGAAGAATATTTAATAACCAGGAAAAAAATGAAGTTGTTTTTGTACATGTACTTTTCACACATTTGAGAAACAGGAAAATGTTGGGGGCCCCTGAGAATCCGACTTCAGTTTATCAATCACATAGGGTCACTGTGAAAATCAGTGGGCTAATTCACATAAAGCCCAATATTTGGCACGTAATAAATGTGGTCTGTAATAATGTCCATGATAACAATGATTGGAGATTGCATTGAATAAAGACTAGAAGTCTACACATTGAAATATTAACATTGTTTACATTTGCGCGAGAGAATAAACTTTGATTTTGATTGTTCTTTTTTTTTTTCCACTGTGCCTGAGTATTTTTTAAATTTCTGCAATTAACAGTGGAAGTGTGGTCACTTCGGCATTACGAGCACCAATATTTTTTTATTAATAGATGTAGGAACTTCATTGTTACGGTGGAATTGGGGGCAATGAAACAGTTGCCCACAGATATTTATGGCTAAGTTTCACCAAGACAAAGAGCATGCTTTCGCCATTGTCAGTGGGAAAATTCATTGTATTTCTAGGGCATCTGTATTAGCAGTGGTGGCCAAATAGCTGTATTAATGTTCTGGTGTGTGATTTGGGTTAATTACTGTCATAGTTTTATTAGACTTTGACATGACTTTTTTCCCCAGGAAGTAAAATTTGAGGCTATTCAAGATTGGTATTAACTATCTTGCTACAAATGCATCTCTAATATGGACAACTAAAATCAACAACTATAAAACCGCAGTGTCTATAGGGGAGTGAGGATTTCCTAATACAGACATCGCATAGAAAGCCTCCTTTGGTTTTGGTTTTGGTTTTTTAAGATTTCATTTATTTATTGGTTTGTTTATATTGGGGGGGGAGAAGGTGTCAGAGGGAGAGGGAGAGAGAGAATCCCAAGCAGACTATGCTGGGTGCGGAGCCCAACATGGGGCTCGATCCCACCACCAGAGCCAAAACCAGGGGTTGGACACCCAACTGACTGAGCCACCCAGGCACCTATAGAAAGCCGCCTTTGATCTTACTTGCCTTTGGACCTGTGCTAGTTTACTTGCCCACAGAAGCATTTAAGACCAGAAGGTTCTAGAAAAGGGACTGGTTGCATTTGTTTCTCTTATTTCCGTTAGAACCTTTTTTTTTTTTTTAAGCTTTTTGGTAGTTAACCACTTTTGACTCACTAGCCATTCTTTATATTAAATTTTCCCTGTTCAAATTACTGATGAGGCTCCTGTCTCCTAACTGGACAGTGACCAAAAGCGAAGGGACGAGAGAAAAGCCACCTGCAAAATGAATTAATTGCTACCGGACTGTCAACTCATGACCAACACTCTGTATTCCTCAACGTGCTTAATAACTGATTTTATTTTAGTCTGGATTACATCAGACAGCCCATAATCAGGTGCTGAATATGCCCATCAGCATTACCACATTGAGTACAAAATAAGTAAATACCCTCTATGCCTCCATAACATGAAGGCATTTATCCACTCAGCAGAGATTTATCCAGCAGGGTCAGCGTGCTTGGCACTTGAGGAGGCGCTAAAGAAAGGAATGGTCCTCTGGCCTGGCTGTGCAAGCTCGTGGAGGAGATGGGCCCTGGGTATGTGGAAAATTAACCAACAATGCAATAAGAGTTTGCAAGGCAGCTTACAGTACCATTAGCATTTGTGTTGCTTCATATTTCCAGACTAAGTAATGTTGCAGAACACCAGTATTCTGTTCTGTGCCACCCGCTCACATTTCTGAGCGCATGGGCATTCATTTGTCTTTTCAATTGTTTTCCATTTTCCCCGCATACTCGATACTTGCTGGTAGGAATTTCAAGGGCTGCAAATGGGTAGGTCCTCTGTAATCAATGAAAATAGTTTATGACACCGGATCTTTGAAATTGTGTCTGAATATGCACACTTTGGGACTTGAGGAGTTATCTCTTTTACTGTATAAATTACTGGCAGCCAGCTGTGCAGGATGAAGCAGGAGTGCTTTGTGGAATGCCAATGGTTTGGAGATTGTAGGGCTCCATGGGAAGCAACTCAAGTTTTGGAACCTTTACGCAGCTAAGACTCATGGAGCCAGATTGAGAGTCTGGTGTCCCTTCATACATGTGCCCTGTATGGAATAATACTGAAGATGTTCCCTTCTCAGCATTGTTCTAGTGAGTCCCTCGAGGGGAACTGTGTGCCCTTCTCTGTGCGGTTCATGCAGAGGCGTTAGATCACACTGACAAGCCATACCTTGGTGTCTGGGACTCTGAACTGTTAGTGAAGGTAATGCTCTGGGATTTGCTAGCCCAGCCTTTGTCAGCACATGCTTTGAGTAGTACTGGTCCTGGAAGATGCTCGACCTTGGTCAAGTCCTGGAAAATGCTATCTGGTCTAGAATATCCTCCTTCCCTTGGACACTGACAGTGCAGTTTAGCGTAACAAAGGCTCTCTGGCAAATCCTAAAATAAAACGAACATGTCGTTTTCTAACAAGGTATTCATGAAATTGTGTCTACGCTGGATCCTTTCTTCCTTTAAGTATTGATTGTCCCACCAAAATACTGTTTTCTCTACTTTAATTAGGGAATCTGACTGTTGTTTTTGAATAGCTGTCTTCAAAGCCTTCAACCCACCTGTGTGTGTGTGTGTGTGTGTGTGTGTGTGTGTGTGTGTGTGTGAATTTTTTGGTGGCTCCTGCCGTCCCTAAGAATTAGAAGGTCTGGATAGAGGGTCATGGGGCCTGGAAGGGGAACCATGCATTTGAGGTATAGGAATTGTGAGGTAGGCAATGGCTTAGATTGTACCAGAAAGACCATGGTCTCCAGTTGGAGCCCTACAACTTTCTAGCTATAATTTTGACAAACCACTTGTCATAAAGCCTTGGTTGCCAAATCTGTTACGTGAGCATGATTACTTGTTCTTAACCTCAGAAGTATGTTGTGGGCAAAGTGAAAAAAAACGAACATATAGCACACGGCGTAGTATGTGGCTCCTTGTCCCCTCTGGCTGGATACTAACTGTTATTAATTTGAGGAAACATAGACGGTGGCCGGGATTTGGGATGGTCCTATGCAGAGCCCACCTGGGCTTGACAGAGGCAGTGACTGAAATTTTGAACTAGGTTTGTTAAGCCAGAAACATTGCCATGTCCCTTAGGTGTGTGTGCGTCCACGTCTGCAAGGAGGGGTCCTTGAGGAATGCAAACAAAACCCAGCGACTCACACAAAGGCTGCTGGAGGAGCTGGGCATCCCATGTCTGCTTTTTCACCCCTGGGCTGTGGTGTTCCTCCAGCTTCACTGTGCGGTGTGTTTGCTCAGTGCAGAGCATCTGCCCTTCAGCGCAGAGCAAGTCCCTTGAAATCCGATCCCAGTATAGAGGATCACCTGCTGCACAATTCACGGGATTAAAAACAGTGATTCCTGTCTCCGAGGGGATTTCACTCTGTGCCTGTTTGGGAAAATAGCTGCTTATGCTTAGCTTAGCAAAACACTTCTCTGTTTTCCTAGCCCGGGTCAGGGTGAGGCGGGGCTTGTTAAGGTCCATAGAGATGTTCATTTAGTGGCATTTTCTGTCCCCATCCAGGCCCCCTTGGGAGGAGGAGGGGATGGATGCAAGAGAAGTGGTATGGGAATGTGGCCTCTGGTTTTCCAACCTCTCAACAGTGTGTCAGAAAGACAGCAGCCCATTGGAAGCCAAGGCAACACTGTTGGTGTCACCGGCCCTGGGTTGTCTTTGCCAAAACACTGGCTTACTTTAAGATAGGCATATGTGAATGAATTCGTTTATCATGTGAATATTTGATATACATATCAAATTAATCAAAATTAATCAATCGATATATACAGATAGATCAGTATTTGAATGCAGTGTTTTCTCGAAAAGCAAATGCATTTTTTTTTCTGGTTCTAAAAATAATCATGTTGTTCAAATTTCAAACAGCACGAGGGCAGGGCCCATTAAGGAGAAGGGAAGCTGGGATGTCCTTGATCCCACCCTCCCAAGAGAACTGCTGTTGTTTGTTCTATCTGCAGTCAAGAGTTTAAAAAAATTTTAAGATTTTATTTATTTGATAGAGAGTGAGCTAGAAAGAGAGAGCGTGAGCAGGGGGCGCGTCAGGCAGAGGGAGAAGCAGATTCCCCGCTGAGCAGGGAGCCCGATTCGGGGCTTGATCCCAGGACCCCAGGATCATGACCTGAGCCAAAGGCAGACGCTTAACCGACTGAGCCACCCAGGCGTCCCAGCAGTCAGGAGTTTTAAAAGCATTTATAAATATGTGTCACCTAAGTAGGATGAAACTTTACTATAAAGTGGTTTTGACCCTAGTAGTGTGTCATAGACATGTCTTGATGTTGGTAGATACAGATTTTCCTTGCCCTGTTTTAACCACTTTATTCTGTTATACTGATACCATAATTTAACCAGTTAGCTATTAATAGATTCTTTTAAGTTGTTTCTACTTTTCCCTATAACGAGCAACACCAAAGTGTTATCGTCACTTGTCTGTGCCCTTACTTCTAAATTTTTTTCTTTATATAAGTTCTTAGAAGTGGATTTTCTGGGGTAATGAGTATGCCAGTAATAATTTTGGAAGGTCGTCACAGATAATACTACTCGAACCAAGTCTGCCAGTACCTACTTGACAAGTTTCTCATCAACACGGGGCATTTTTTGTTCTGGAAGTCATTATTTTAACGTGCAAAGTTTTTGTGCTGTTATACCGTCTCATGCCTCCTCTCTTCTACCCGTAGTAGCCTAATGACTTCACCCATTTCAACTGTTGAAAGTGTGTAAGTAGGTCAATAGGAAACAACAAAAACATACAAAGTTAATTTAAAAAGTAACCAATTTTTTAATCCAAAATAAATAACAGCAATTTATACTCTTGGATTAGTGGTAGTAGCTACAACCTTGCTAAAATGGGATCCAACTAAGTGCTTTAGCTGTACAGAGGCACAGTCAAAGCTTACCGATTTCCAAGCCATCAGGAGAATATAGATTTCCAGGCCATGATCACGTTTGTCTCTTCTCTTATCATCCTGCCTCCCGCCTCTTCTGTGCCCCAGTGGCCTGACTTCCAACCAGACAGAATTTTAATCTCCCTTCGGTTTCATGGGAGGTGGTATATACAGAGGATCTCAAATTCATAGATAAACCTCCTATAGGTTTATCTTCCCAACACTAATGCAAATGACTAAAAATCACAAATGAAAATTTTCCTTTCCCTCAGGAGATTAAAAAGAATGTTTATCTCTGACACAGACTCCCAACTAAAATGGCGTTCTTTAGTTTTTAGTTATACCAACAGATTTTCAAGGGGTTGGAATATAAGCAGGTGGGTTACTGCTCTGTAAAAATGAGCATGGAGGAAAGACTCTGAAGCTCATGTTTGCTCTTCACTGACAGCTAAGCGCAAAGAAAAGAATTCATATGTCACTTATATATGTGCTTGAAGTATTATTAATTTCTCTTTATTATCTAAGAATTTCAACTTACATTATAGAGTGTAACTGCACCAAGCACCGTATTGATTGATCCAAGACACATTCTCATAGTGGGAGAGAATGTAAGTAGGAGGGTTATTACAAAAATCAGCTTACTATGATTTTTTAAAGTTTTTTTTTTTTTTTTTAAGATTTTATTTATTTGACAGAGAGAGATAGACCAGGAACACAAGCAGGGGGAGTGGGAGAGGGAGAAGCAGGCTTCCCGCAGAACAGGGAGCCCGATGCGGGGCTCGATCCCAGGTCCCTGGGATCATGACCTGAGCCGAAGGCAGACGCTTAACAACTGAGCCACCCAGGCGCCCCACTATGATGTTTTTAATTAACCAGAGTTTGTGTATATTGTAAGCAACTTTTCCAAATGTATTTTATATATTGTATTAATATGGTACAGTGATAATAGTAGTTGAGGGTGCATATTCCGTAGGTGGATTATAGCCTCAGTTCTCATGACAGCCATAAGAGGTTATTAAAACTGTGTTTACTGGGCGCCTGGGTGGCTCAGTCGTTAAGCGTCTGCCTTCGGCTCAGGTCATGATTCCAGGGTCCTGGGATCGAGCCCCACATCGGGCTCCCTGCTCGGCAGGAAGCCTGCTTCTCCCTCTCCAACTCCCCCTGCTTGTGTTCCTGCTCTCGCTGTCTCTCTCTCTGTCAAATAAATAAATAAAATCTTAAAAAAAAAAAAAAACTGTGTTTACTGAATTTTTCACTGCTTATTTTGAGATGGAGAGAATGGAATTGCAATGAGGTTCAATGACTTGCCCAAAGTCAGCCTGATATCCAGAACTGAAACCTGAGGATCTGCCCAACTCACAGAGACCTTGCACTTGACCATGAGGCTCTGCTGACTGCCCTGGTCATGGGACAGATGGTTAGTCTGTCATAGTATCAGCCATGCCTTTTGGCACCATTTGCATACAATTCAAATTCAGTCTCATTGCTGTGCTGTCTATTTTCCCGAGATGTTGTCCCACACTCTTAGGTGCTTTATTGGCTGAAAACCTTCCCATAAACTATGTCAAATTGGTCATGGTTTATATGACAGAAAGAGACATAATTTTCCACTAAAATAGCAAATGTTGGATGAATAAATTATGATCTATTCATATGATCGTATTCTCTACAGTAATAAAAAAAGAACTATTGCTACATGGAACATGGATGAATCTCATTGATACCGCAATGAGCAAAAGCAGGTGAAATGAGAGACTGTATGATCCTATTCTAAATATATATGGAATATGGAGGGGTTACCAACTGGTGGGGGGGGTCATAAGGGAGCCTGCTGGGATGCTGGAAATGTTTGTCTTCATCTGCACTGAGATGACAGGGGTGTATACACCTGTGAAAAGTCCTACAGCTGTATACCTAAGGTTTGTGTACTTTATTGTTTTATGTTGTATCTCGATTTAAAATCCAGATGAAAAGTAAATCACAACACACATTTCATCTGGGGCTTCAGTGTCCATGGGAGGGCCATTTTAATCTCAGGACATCTGCATCTTAGAGTTGATGCTTAATGAGGCCTCTTATTTAAAGCCTGCAATATATTTTATAAAGGTTTTACCCGAAATTATAAGAAAGTTTGGGAACTAAAAGGGGACGCTCCCCATCGCTGACAAACCACTTTATGTGGCTCATTCTCTATACTCTTCTATCAACAGAATGATTGCTCTGCGTCTTATGTAGCAAGCAGTGTTGGACTTCACAGATTTAACATTCTAAAGCAGCTCTCGTGTTTCCCGGTGCAGTGTTAGCCTTTTTGAATTACTTTTGCAGTGATATTCAGGTCTGACTAGCACAACACCTGCCAAAAGCTGTTCCTAGATTTTAGGAGATTTTTGTGTGATGTTTACAGATGGACACAGTTCATTTCTTGTGCCGTAAAACTTGGGCAGATTTTGCGCCATCATTGAAACTCCCTGCTCCGGAGTTGTAGCAACCATCAATCAATCAGTCATTCATCCCTGGAGATTTTTTTGAAGTCTTAACGTGGAAGAGTCCACCGGCTTCCTATTATAACTCTTCAAACAAAACAAAGCTCAAAGTCTGGTTAACACCGTCCTAATATTATACCTCCTAATACTCATGTCACTGTTGCATAGCTCATAGGCTTTGAGAACATTATGGACAGAAAAATTTCATACTCTTGTGTTTCATGTGCTTTTGTTCATCTAATAGATATATGTGCAGCCAAATAGATCCTGCTTCAATTGTTGGCACTTATTAGGTGCTTTGTAAATATTTGTTGATTTTATTTTATTTTTTCTTAAGTAGGCTCCGCACTCAATGTGAGGCTTCAACTCATGACCCTGAGATCAACATTCACAGACTCTACTGACTGAGCCAGGCAGATGCCCCAATATTTGTTGATTTTTATAAGTTAGTGAGTCAATTAATGAATAGGCAGGTGGTTGGTTGATTGGACAGTTTAGCACTGATAATTGAACAAAAATATTTACTATTCAAAACTTAGCAAATTCTTCATATAAATGCCTGGCGCTGTGCTAAGTATCTCATTGAACTTTCTCAACAGCCCTATGAGGGATATATGGTTAGTATCTCCATTTCATAGACTGAGGACACTGAGGCTTAGGGAAGTGAGGTAATTTATTTACCTGAAGCCAGGACTGGCAAACTTTCTCTGGAAAGGTCAGATAGTAAGTACTTTTGGCTTTGCTGCTCAACTCTCATTGTAGCCAGAAAGTAGCCACAGACAATATGTAAACCAATGGGCTTAGATGTGTTCCAATAAAACTTTACTTACAAAAACAGATAGTGGGTACAATTTTCTCAATGACGTCTTTTGCTGACCCCTGTCACACCCCATCAGTGATGGAACTTTGACTTGAACCAAGGCAACATGACTTTGAAGACCATGTATTTAACCAGTTAGGAACAAATTATGATCCATTAAAAAAAAAAGGTAGGAGACTTGCTTTAGCAGTCTTCTTCATTAATAATTATTTTAGTCTATTTGCTTGTTTGTTTTGCTTTTTCTTTTCCTTCCAAAGTCTTCCTTTATCAACATTACTTTTCAGTTGTGATTTTGGAAGAAAATAAAACCAAAGCTCACCTCATAGTAATAGTCCCCTGGTCTGTATGCTGTGGAATGTGATGCCTGTTGTCATTCACATCCTTTCATTCTACACCTGCAGGCCTGCCCCAGGAGGTGTGAATCACTGTCCACTTGCCCAGAGGTATCAAGTCATGGACCTCAGGTCACACAACCAATGCAAAGCCAGGACTGGAATCAGATTCTTGGGACATAAATCCCAGATTTCTTGGCTAAAAATTTCTCTTATCTTTTTTTTTCTCTCTTATTTCTTTCCCCCTTCTTGCCTCTTTTATAGCTACCTGTTGTTCTTTCTGGAAAGCAAACATTTGTTAGTGTTTGCTTGGTGCCAGTACTCAGGTGGATAGAGCTGGAAATAGAAAATCAAATTAAATAAAGGATGAGCCCTGCCTTCAGGAAGCTGTCAGGGAGGCAGGTGTTTAAGCAGGTCATGCTATGACAGGGTGCATTACAGGTGGCACCTGGTGACACTGGGGGGGATGAAGACCTCTGACTTGCTTCAACTTTGAGGACCCCCTCCCCCAAGCCTGGATTTCCTCAGTGGACCAACCACCTGGGTTGCCCTCTGAGCTTCGGCTAGTGACAAGGCAGGGACTGGTGCTAGGGAGGAACAAGAGAGTGATGAGTTAGCAGATGTTTGGTAAGGCCAGTGTGGTTGGGGTGGTTGGGGAGAGCCTCTTGTAGCTGAGATCTGAAGAAGGAGAACCCACCCTGCAAGGATCAGACAGAGGGGACAGGGTCAGGGCCAAAGTGAAAAGACCCACGAGTATCTGAGGAAGAACGAGGAGGAAGGCCGGCGAGGCTGGACTGTGAGGAACCACGGGAATCGTGGCGGTACAACTCTGCAGGGGGCCTTGGCCCAGATCCTGGAGAACTGCTAAGCAGGCATGTCTTGTGATTAGATTTACCCTTTGAAGGATCATGCTAACCCAGTGGTTCTCACTGTCAGAGTCACCAGGGAGCTTTCAAACATCCAGATGCCCAGATCCTATCTCAGGTCAGTCAGAACAGTGTTTCATCATTGTTGTTGTTTGTTTTTCTTGCTCTTAAAGCTGATTAAAGGTGATGCCAGTGCTTGGAGGGTACAGTAGACAAAGTAGGGAAGCCGGTTGGGTGAGGCTGTGGGAGGTCTTTTAGGTTCAGAGTGATGGTAGGCTAGGCAGCAGAATGGAGGAGCTGGAGAGAGGTATGTTTAGGAGGTAGAATCTTCTGGACTTTCTGGTATCATCCTACGTGGGTGTGGAAAGAAAATAATTCCTGGGTTGGGTGGAAATTAATTCCTGGTCTACTGGGTGGAAAGATGTTACCATATTACTGAAATGACAAATTGGGGTGGGGGAGCTTATGCTTGGCTGGATTTAGCTTGGAACCCTGATACTATTGGTCTGTCTGTAGCCAGAAGTAACTGTACCTGTATCTTTATGTATGTTTCTGGGTAGCAGCAGGGCATGCCTTCCCCTTTGGGGTAAGAGTAGCTATGGCTAGTTTTATAGAATCCTGGGTATGTTAGGCACTGCGCTGAGCATTCATTTAATCCTCTTAACAACCCTGTGGGGCTAGGGGCAGTAATCATTTTTTGACAGATGAGGAAACTGAGGCACAGTGAGATTGTAATTCACTTTCACATGATCACCAACTGTCAAGTGGAAGAGGGGTTTTGAACCTGGGTCTACCAACCTGGTTTCAAAGACTCCGCTTAACCCCTATGCTAGTCTTATACATGCGAGTTTCCGATGAGTTCATCACAGGAGATGCATGCTCATTGTTTTCCAAGAAGTGACTTATTCTCAGGTCATTATCAATGACAGTTTTCACAAGATAAACCTCTTCCTGGTTAAATATTACCTATACCTCCCCTACTGGGGCCATTTTTTTTCAAGTGAGCTGCTGGAGGAATTGGAAGATCCTGAGCACTGTGGCCTAAATAAGTAGACTGCATGCTCTATGAAGAAATCATATCATTTTCTAAAAGGAGAGAAAGTTGGCCCAGTGAGACAATGATTGCTGGGAACAAACTTTCTGGTTTTCCATTTTGTTCTGCTACAAATAACACATTCTATCAATCAAGACCTGCCGGGAAAGATTTTGTCTTTCCTTATTGCAATTTAATTTTATCCTCTGTTGAACTCAGGTGCATTTTCAATACAAAGCTGAGATGTTCAGTTAGCATTAATCTGTGTCCTTCTTGAGATGGGGCTGGCCCTCCTGTAGACTATCACGTACTTGAAAGGAATTTTCCTAATTTATAGATTTGAAGACATTTATACACTTAAATAATATTTAGTATCCCCCAAAACATTGCTTAACTAAGGCTCTTAAATCAGATACTCCAACTTTAATGATAGTATCCTGAAAACAATTTTCACTGGTTTGTTGGTGTATACATGGGATGTTTAAATGAGTTAATGGATTGAGTCCTGAGGCCAGTGATGGCATAAAGTCCCATTTACAGTATTGGGCACCAAATCCTTCACGTAAGTGTGTGGTTTGGAATAGGGAATGAGCCATGAGATATTGCTTGGGAAAAGTGGATTGATACTTAATGAATCTTCAGGAGCTACAGTATGGGAGCAATCATCCAGTGCTCTAAAAGAGGCACAGAGAAGAAATGCCCCTTCCAAAAGAAAACGTGTGAAGTGTGTAATTAGTCTGCACTTAGCTTGGTTGCTGTGAATCAGAAGCAGCAGCTGCTCACACTGGTGCATTTTGCTGTGCACCTTGCCCAGGGGCATCTTTCTTTGAGAAAGCCTCGGGTTTGCTGCTGAAATTTATCGGTTTCCTATGTTTGTTCAAACATAAAAGCTACTGAAAACACTTTGTCCCAGAATTGATAATGGATGGCTGTTTGCTCCATTTGGGGTTTGCTCACTATTTTTGCCAAATTTCCTGGTTGGAACTTGGATTTTAAACATAGTGCCTCCTCTCAAACTCTAGAATCTGTGATGTAACATAGCATTCAGGTCTGTAAGAGGCAAGAACCTGTTCAGCGGAGTGGGGACTGCCTTGAAGAGCTGATGCAGCAGTGTAAGGAAAATGGTGACATGTGGATTTTTTAGGGAGGCCAGTGCCCTCGTCTCCCTGTGGGAATGAGCACTGGACTGTCAGATCTGTGAGGAGGAGGTCTGTGATTTGTTCAGTGCCATAGCCCAGCCCCCAGTTCTTGGCATGTGGTTATCTACTGCTGCATAACAGATGACCACAAGCTTAGCAGCTGAAACCACACACATTTATCATCTCATAGTTTCTGTGAGCCCCCCTGCTTCCTGCTTTCTAAGCAGGCTGCAATCAAAGTATCAGCCAGTGTTGAGGTCTCATCTGAAAGTTCAGCTGGGGAAGGATTCACTTCCTCAAGGGCTCTTTGAATGAGGGCCTCAGTTTCCTTCTGGCTGTTGGCCAGAGACCACCTTCAGTTCTCACCATATGGGCTTCTTTAGCATGGCTGTTTACTTCACCAAAGTGTGCAAGCCAAGGACACCATAGTGAGAGCAAGATGGAGATTAGAGTCTCTTATAACCTAATCATCGAAGGGGTCTCTTTTTGGCTTGGCTACATTCTACTTGTTAAAAGGAAGCTGCTGGATCCAGCCCATCCGCAAAGGGAGGAGATTACACAAGTGCCTAAAAACCTGGAGCTGGGGATCATTGAGGGCCATCTTAGTGTCAGCCCACCACAGCATGCAGTTGGCACATGGCACATAGTTATTGAATGAATGAGTATAAGACCTGGGTTCTTGCCATTTAGGCCAAGGGCATCATTCCATTTTCCCATCACCTCTTTATAGAACTATAAGATGAGCAAGATCATTTTAATATTTTATATATAGTACCTACATGGTATTTACAGAGTCTTCCCCCATCCCTCATACCACCATCTGGATGCTTCATTTATTTCCAACCTGATGACCTTACCTACTTCTAAGGAGGAATGTTTTCAAGAGAAGGATCAATCTGGTGACCCCTTTGATCCGATATGCCTCATCTTTCATATTTTTCTTGCTGCACACATGGTAGGGATTTAAAGCAGTCCCCACACAGTGCTTTCTGGATTCAGAGTCTTTTGTAAATGGACTGCCCTAAGCAGCTTTTTGCTTCGGGGAATGAGAAAGCCAGGGTGAGAGTTCACATGTAATGTGTTTTGGTTGAAGCTGCTTGCTCCCTGTGGAAGCAGTCCGCTCTGCTTTCTCCCCCAAGACTTTGATATCGTTGGGGCTTTTTAGTGCATGGCAGGATTATTAACAAGAGAAAGGCCAAGTTGTCTAGCACTGCCACACTGAATCGAGAGAAACTTGCAGGCGAGAGTCGAGTCACTGAACCTGAAATAAGCTTCTCTTGCCCCAGCTTCCCCAGATTGCATGCCCCTTTTCTCCCCCCTTAAATTCAAAAATCATAACAATATCTGTGTGAAATGGTTTGCACTCTAGCCTAAGACTCTCGGTCCTACTTTGCTAGGTTGGGATTTTTTTTTTTTTTTTTTTTTTTGTCTCTTTCCAGTTCAAGAGCAACCTTTACTTTGAGAAGACTGGCAGGGGTGGGACAGGCAGGTTCTGGGTCTCTGTTTGGAACTGCTGTAAAGGCTTCCTCACTACCTTCTTGGCTCTGAAACACAATGCATTAAAAAGACAAAGAAGGACAAAAATCACCATGTGGAACTTCCATTTGTCAGGTGCCCCAGCCTGCCCATTTTCTCTCTCTCTCTCTCTCTCCTTTCTTGGCTTTGAAATTGAGTTTTTAAGTGAGTCCAAAGCCAGAGGAGATGGCATTGTCTACTCAGTCCGGGACAGTTTGATCCTCATGAAAAGGAGAAATTGCCTGCATTGACAATAGGCAAGGATGCTGCTGGCAAGATCCACAGGAGTGCAGATTTGCTACTGGGCCTCGCTGTCACCCTGCTGGGTTGGTTTTTCCAGTAATAGACTCCTCCAAGCCAGGTCTGACAATTAAGTGGTAAATACTCTGGTGAGCAGGAGTGGTGGGAACAGAGGGATAGAGAAGGTCCGTTTAAGTAGACCAAGAGCATTAAATTCATTTCCTCCATGGCCTTCTGTGGCCATGCATCTCAGTTCCCTGGAGATGAATAACTTGTAAATTGACTGGTTTCCACTAATGTTATGAATTAACAGTAAGTAAGCTGTGTCATTGCTCCAGCTCCATTGGCGGGGGAGTGAATCCTATTAGCATTTATAATTGTGTTGCCTTTTCATATTAATCCCTTCCCGTGGCTGAGGAGTTAGGAGTTTTCTCATCTGTTGATGGAAACCAGTCCCAAGAGGGTGTCCCGTCAAGTGCCGGAAAATGGATGATGATACGGGGCCATACCCTCCCTCCCCACCACCCCCCCCCCCACAGGAGCTCTTGCCTCTCTTGTGAGATGCATCTGTAATGTTCTGCATATCTATGAGATAAGGCTTAAAGTATGATTCTGGAAATCTCTTATTCAGAGTTAACCAATCCCCCTAGCCAAGAGTCCATACTTGGTGACTTGCTTTTAGCTGGCTGGGAGACTAAAATCCCTCCTTCCATGAAAGGCCCTATAGCTTCACAGAGCTCCTTTTTCCTTTGCCATGCCTCATTCTGGATTGGGTCTATATTTTCTCTCTGACCTTATTCCATGGTACTTGGGGGTGCTAAATGCACCAAGACCTCTGATTCTGCCTTTTGTGATCCCATGGCAGCAGCGACAGTCAGGAGATAATAGAAACCATCGCTGGGATGTCAAAAGAGAAAAAAAGAAATTTCTCCCATCAGACACCGAGGCTGTAGGCTATACATGAAGAAAAGCCCTATTTGTGAGTATTTATAAGGAAAGTCAGGAGAACAGTGTTTTCAGTGTGGATCAGTGGGTTAGTGGTTTGATGCTATGTCTCCTTGAACATAGACATGTTTCCTAAATTATCGACCAGCGTTTAATTTATTAATAAAGAAATCTGGTCTGTGTTCTGTCTCTGGGTCGGGCTTAGCCGAAATGCAGTTTGTGAACATGGCCAAGTTATGAATGATTTGAGCCAGGAAGCTCCTGATGGCAACTTGAATCAAAATGTGGTGAGTGGTAACCAAGGTGTTGAGGTCAGAATGAAAGAAGCTGAGGCATCCTTGCTACGTGGCTCTTTAGGTAAGAGCCGTGGGAGGAAGAGGAGAATCAGATCTGAAATCAGATCTCCTGAGAAGTGCCTGCCCTTGTCCTGATCAGCGGACAGAGTTACCCACTAACCCTCGGAGGGGCTGGATCATCGCCTCTGCAGTTCAGGAAGGCCAAAAAGGTCCTGCTGTTTGTCACTTTCCTTTGCAGGCACGGTTTAATGGTGTAGCTATTCACTCCCAGCAGGCATAAATCCTTTTTCCCACAAGAGGATATTGGCTGGATGTGACGTTTATAGGACTAAAGGCACGATGTTGGATTCAAGGCAAGTAGGTTGTCTTGGCCATCCTAGTTAGCAGATGGCCAGGACTTGAGAGATTGAAGATAATCAGGATCCAAGTCAAGGGCCAAATGGCACGGTGGACTGGAAAAGTAGATGGTGGCAGATATCTGAACGCTGGGGCCTCTCTGCTTCCATTTCATCTGGCTTCCAGCAGGAGAGACCACAAGGTCCTCCTAAGGGCCTGGATTCCAGACACAGCTCTAGAGATTATTGATAACTTGGTTACGAATCTGATAGTTGGTTCAGTCCTTATCATGGTCTATTTTTTGGGAAGAGAATGTTATAAAGATTAGATTTCATTAGGCATTCCTATGAATTCGGCCTTTTGCCCAAACATATGTGTCACGGTTTCCTGTATTGCTGATGTCTCTGTGTAGTTTGTTATATCTAAAAACAACTTAAAGGCTTTAATTCAGAGTCCTCTGTCGCGGGCATGCCGTCCTTTTGAAGATGACTAATGCCACGAAAGCTGCTCCGAAATGGAAGGGCCAGGAGCTAAGTTTTGCTGTGAGAGCACAAACCGCAGGGGAAGGTGGCTGGCGGGGGGGGGGGGGGGGGGGGGACGGGGAGAGGAAGGGGGTTCCATTTCTTAGAAGTCATTTTAGGCTCATTTGTGCAATTGCCACCTTCTCAGTATTACTTCACAACTCCTTTGATATCGGAGTGGAAGGTGGCAAATTTCAAGAGCCAGGAAAGCTCTTCATGTGGCTTTAAAAGGAGCAGGGCATTATGAAGTTGAGTGGATGTCAAATAAAACATAAATTTGGATCTTTTGAAATGTGAGCTCAAGTAGGTATTACTTTTAGAGCCAAGTACACTGAGAAGTTCAGGGTTGAAATTGCTGTTGTTTGACACTCGTTTAAATGTGACCGTTTGGATCAGGTTGTTGCCCAGTCATCTCCATTCCTCTTGAATGTTGCATTTGGATTCAGCGTGACGCTCCAAGCTTTGCGCATGTAATCCTCAGGACAGCATTATGAAATTATATCCCCATTTTACAGGTGAGGACACTGAAGCTCTAAGGGTTCATCCCTGACTCGAAATTTCATTTCCCCCCCCCACCCCTTGCCCCCTCTACTCTGGATTGAGACCAGAATGTAAATACGGGTTGCTCAAACATCCTTCTTCACTGTAGGCATATTTCAAAGCTGTCCAAATTGCTTAGCTTATGTTCGTGAATTTTTTTTTAAGTGACAAATTGATTGAAACAGTAAATGGAAGGGATTATTTCAGTTAGGGTGGTGCCTTTACTGGAACAAACCCACTTATTAGCATGCTATTTGGATTCCCACCCTGAGTTTTGGAACCAAGACACAGACTGGAGAGTAAGCTCGGTATTATTAGTAAGTTACTTGGACCAGCCAAAAATAATCTCTGTTATTTTCTCCCCTTCTCCTGATCCATCTTCTCAACTCCCGCCATGGAAACTAGCAGTGGGGGCTGTGGAGGTGAATGGGCATTGTAGAGGGGTTTTCATGTATGGGGTTGCTTAAAGTCCGGGGTCAAGCCCTTGAGTTTGAATGAGACCAGACCTGAGTAATCAGATATGGAGATACCGTAGCCAGAGGTGGTCAGAAAGTAAACC
This sequence comes from Eumetopias jubatus, assembly GCF_037043125.1. Taxonomy (NCBI): domain Eukaryota; kingdom Metazoa; phylum Chordata; class Mammalia; order Carnivora; family Otariidae; genus Eumetopias; species Eumetopias jubatus. Next base: position 188,383,959 of record NW_028274807.1, on the reverse strand, counting down.
TGCATTAGGTTGCTTGGTTATTTTCCTCTTGTATGAGCTCCAAATGTTATTGGTGGGTTTAAGTCATGGGGGGTTGGAACATTTTCTTTGAGTTTTCTCATCATCAAATAAGACTGAATGCATTAAAAGGTACCCCTGACTACAAAACATCACCTCCCCCCACAGTTGGGATTGAAAATTAAAGTGTCTGTGAAATATTGCCATGGTAGAGGAGGCGGAACACAGTTTTTGCGAAATGCATGAGTTAGTTGGGTTGAGGGTAGATGCTGTGTCTTGGTATGTGGAACCTCACTGAGAAACCTTTATGACAAATCATAAGCAAAGCGTATTGGTTAAGAAAATTATTGGCATCATAGTCTGTCCCCAATCATTCACTTCTACACACACTCATAGAAACTCTCTCACAGTTAAATTTTCTGATGTAATAAATGATCCAAATTAGTTAACATAACAATTATTTTACTGCTTTATGACTCTGTAGGTTAGCTGGTCAGTTCTCCTGGTTGGGACCAGTTTGAGTGGTCTCTGCAGACTTCAGGTAGTTCTTCTGAGGCTGGTGATTCTGGAACGACCTTAGCGGAGACTGCCTGTCTGCTCCATGTTGTCTCATCCTCCAGGAGACTAGCCTGGGATTCTTCAGCTGGTGGTCTCAGGATTCCAAAGAGTAACAAGAGAGGATAAACCTCTGGCAGGCAAGCCCTGTGTCAGCTGCTCCCTATATCATGTTCGCCAATGTCCGATTGGCCAGAGCAAGTGATGTGGTCAAGCCCAGTTTCAAAGAGGGGAGAAGCTGATAGACCCTCTTGATGGGAGGAGTGGCCAAGTAAAAGCACAGAGATACGTGTGACAGGGATGGTGGGAGTTTGTGGCCCTTTTGCCATTTCCCACAGATGTCAGAGTAACTATGGGTAGTTGAACTGGCATAAACTTCTCTGCCAGACTGAATCTGGACAAGGGAGAAGGAAGACCATGTTTTTGTCTCTAACTTCAATTTGATATGGGATATTTCTCTCAGCTCTTATTTTATTCTTTCACTTTGGAAACTTGGCCACATTTACTGGTAGACTCACTTGTCTTGCATTCTTGAGTTGTGATTCCATTTTTGACCAGGTTTTTAAAATGTTGGTAAGTATTTGCTATGGTGTAAATATGAATGTTTCATTTTGGTGTATTTTTTGTGAATGTTTGCCTTTCAAGAATGTTTTGTGCTCAACCAGTATGTTAAAGCCCTGACTAGGGCTTCCTGTCAGGCAATTTGGAGGTACGCTAATGCCAACTCCCAAAATTCCACTGTTGTGATCTGATACACACTCGGTTCTTATTCACTCATCCCTTTTTAAGTACCTGTAGTGTTTACGGTGTAGGACCAAATTCCACCTCACTTTATTAGTCTGTAAACATAACACCATACCTAATGATACCTGTGTTTGAATTTAGTCATAACTCAGGGTTCCAGACATTAATAGGTAATCACTGTTACCTCATAGAGCACGTAACCCGAATTTCTCAACCTCAACTTCTGCCCCATTGACACCTGGGGCCGGGTAATTTCTTGCTGTGTGAGGTGCTATTCTGAACATTATGACATTTTTAGCAGCAGCCCTGCCTCTATCCATGTGATGCTAGTAGCCCCTCCCTCTTCATCCCTACTTGTGACAACAACAATGTCTGCAGTCATGGCCCGATGTCCCCTGGGTGGGGGTAGGGAGTGAGAGATAGGTAAAATCCACCTCCAGTTGAGAACCACTACTCTCACTTGGAGATGCTGAAGCAGAAAAGAGAAAGAAATGCATGAAGTATGGGTATTGTCTGAGAGCAAAGTAGGAGCAGCAACCCAACAGACAATTTGTAAGGGGTGGGGGGAGGAATGTGGAAAATTTTCAGTTACCTTAAAATTTTCACCTAATATGGCACTGAATTAACTAGGAGACATCAAGTTGGGTCTTGCTACACGTTGAAAGGTTCACTAGTATCACAACTTCATTATGTTAGAAGTGGATTAAATAAAAATATATCACTCCTGAAAAAAAGTTCAGGAGATATGCTGACCACAGAGAATGGATTTTGGAAAACTATTTGGGAAAAGTTAGTTATCCACAAAAGTAGAGAAAAGTATATCAAGACGCACTTGATATGCCTCATTTAAGTTCATAAATGACTGATTGAGTGCCAGTCTCACTGCATCTATGCCCTGCTCGCTTTCTGAATGGCTATCCACTCCTGGATTATTTTAGAGTAAAATCTAGTCATCATTTCATTTCATTTTATTTATAAATACTTCAATAACGTGTCTAAAAGAAAGTACCTCAAAACCAAAATTACAGTATGCTGGTGGAATTGTAGCCTTCTAGAAAGGGCAAGAATGAAAATTTGTGCTGAGTAATATCAGAAAGTTAGGGGAAAATGGGTAAGAGACTTGACTTTGGGGGAATTGAAAACCCCAGGGGAAATGAAGTTGGGAGACACTGTCTCTTCAGGCTCCCCTCTGTGCTCCCCTCTCCTGCTTTGACTCGTAGAAATTCCTCGTACAGTATGGGGTAAAGCACAGGAGACTGGGAGCCTTAGAAAGGAGAGGGGGCTGACAGGGCACAGATCCATTTTCCAAAAAGGAGAGAAAAAAAAACACATCACAAGAAGGTATTGAAATATTCAGTCAATGATGGATTACTCTTTGATGACTTTCAATGACTTTTTAGCAGATCCGGGTGTACTTTTAATAAAACAAAAGCAAGAGGGAAGTCTTGCGGTTGCTTTTTAAGATTTTACTGGGACTGTGGTATTTCTCTCCCGTTCTAATGTATCCTGAGAAGTTTCTTTCTTTTGATTTAGACTTCCTCACTTGATTTTATGATGTCGTAAATCTCTTGTGTCTGGTGAGAGCCATGGTCTATGGAAGACCTGCACAGCCTGCTAAATCACGTCTATTTTCCCCCTTTCTCTTCAGAAGATTAAACTGAGGCTGTTGTGCCTGATGCCAGAATAGATTTAACCAATCATGTTTCCTTTACATGTAGGTCAGTCCAAGGGACAATTCCGCACTGGATCCTATTATCCATGGGTTGAAGGGCGTCGTACATCATGGTAAGTAAGCCACGCACGCTTCTTTTTACTGGGATGTGAAGAGCTAAGGTCTCCACCTAGAGGAAGGGGGTTATCTTGCAGAGGACAGAGGGTGACACCCATTCCTCATCCTCTGATGTTGAAGGGCATTAGAGCCATTATTTGATGGGTAAAGAGCATGCCCATTTATTACCTGCAAATGGATCTGGGTTAACAGTAAGCAATTTGTTTCTCTTCAGGTACCACTTTGAATGCCTATGTTATAAATCAAAGCACCCTAAGATGTACTATTGGTATGCGCTGAACCTGCCACTGTCTCGTGTCTCTCTTAAAAATATTCTTCTTTCAAATATCTTTGCATTAATAAATCTCTTGATTTGCCTCTCAGATTTAGGGGAAAAAATGTAAGTAGCTGTGACAAGTCATTAAACTTTGCCGCATGTGAGCAAGCATCATCAGCTGCTAGCGTGGAGAAAGCTAGGCCGTGTTCTGGGCAGCAGACGTCTTATCCTCAGGCATAAAACTGGGAGAGAAAGTAAGATAAATGGGTTCTGTCTTTCCCAACTGGTTTTTATTGGAGGAATTTCCCTGCAACTTTATTATTGGCGATGCATCATTACCTATGACATCAAGATCCTCTAATTTCAAAAGTACCCTTGTCACAGGGAGGTGCGGAGTCTTGGAGGTAATGCAGTGATTTGCAAAGTTTTAATAATCTAATTAGAATTCCAAAGACATTGACAGAAATAGCATTAGTAACCATAATAAATCTCCCCTTCATCTCCACAGCTGTGATAAAACATCTTCACACCTTTCTGGGAGGATTGTCTTTCGACATTAGCCAACTCTGCAGAGCTTAACAGACATCTTCCCCCATTTCTCTCAGGGAAACTAAAACCAGTTGTCAGCGTGCAGATACTCAGTTGATCAAACCCCTTCCAGAAATTCATAGTGTAGACTGAGTTTGGGGGGTTTGAAATGTAGTAAATGATGAGTAGATCTTCATTCCCCCTGACTTTTCGTCCTGTTTTAAAACAAACACACCATGGAGAGTTCTAGAATCTTCGAAATAGGTACCTATTCTTCAGTCAGAGAGTAAGCACTCCACCAGCTATGGCCTTTAAGTAGATCTGTGTGTTCTTATTTCCACAATAATAATTGAAGGAGATTCCGTATGTTAAAGGTAAGCAGAGGCTTCTCTTAGCTCCCAGATCCCCAAATCTCTGTGAACTCGCTGCGTAGTCGTCATTTGGTTCATGGCCTCTCTGCTAACATAATCATGTTATCCTTGCTCAGTATCCACAATTAACCCTCCCAGAGGCTGTTCTGTATATGCCCTTCTGTGTTTCCCTGTTGCTGGGAGGGTGGCAGAGATGCCTGGGATGTAGTTTCAACACTACTTCCTAATGGAGAAGTCAGAGGACACCTACCAGAAATAATTCCCTGCAAAAGGGAGTTTACTTATTTATACAGCAAAAGTGTGGCAGGCCCCCTGTGTGTGATTGAGAGATGTGCAGGGAGGTGTCTGGAAGGGAGGTGAGGCGAGGTGCCACCTCTCTCTACCCTGCCAGCCTGCCCGGGGTGCTCTCCCTCCCAGGTTTTGCATTTGCTGTTTCTGCTGCTTCTGTCCAGAAAATTCTTGCCTTAGCTCAGCACAAGGGTGTCTCCCTTTATTATTTCAGGTCTCAGTTCAGATTCATGCCTCCTCAGAAAGTTCTTTCTTTATTATCCTATCAAGTGCCCCACCGGCTCCCCCCTCCCATGGCTCCCTGTCACATCATCCTCAGTTCCTTTCTTCGAACCACTTAAAAGTATGTGAAATAACTGTGTGTTTTATTTACTCATGTATTACCTACTAAAGTGTCAGCCTCATGAGGACAAGACCCCCTGAGTGTGTGGCAGGTAACAGACGCTCCGTAAATGTTAGCCAAGTCAGATAAACCTACAAATAAGTGAAAATATCAAAATATAGAACTGAAAGAAGAGGAGAAACCAAAGGCCACTTGAGTTTTGCTTTGGCTGGGAAGAGAAAGGCAGAAGAGAACATCTTGGAAATCTGACTTTGTCCCCACCCCCAGTTCTCGGGCTGTTGCTGACTTCATTGTGATAACAGGCCTCCCTTTTGTTGGAACTAGAAGCATTTTCAAGTTGAAGGTCCTGTGAGGGAACTGAATGATCTGTTAATTTGATGGGACATAAATAATCGTGCCCTTCACAGAATCTCTGGCTTGGAAATGATGATAGAAATGTGTAAAAAGGAAAAACCAATATGAATTTCTTTTACAGTTCAGAATTGGTTTTATTTCTTCAGCTCTGGGAGTCATATCATAGAATATTAATTCCTCCTTAAGTCTTAAGTTTGTTTGCTTGTTTTTTAATAGGAAGACTCTTATATATTCTTTGAGCTGAAATGACAATGAGAAATCTGGTCACCCCCACCGGAGGCCGACTGCAAGGTGGGGTTTTCAGTGCAGGCGAATTTGCTGGCAGGGAGGGCTAAAGAGGAGAGGGAGAAGCAGGGCTGGGTGGGGACAGTGTCAGCACCACAGGATAGGTCTGATCTCTCTGAATAGGGAGGGAATCTAGGAGGACTGCCTGGAGGCAGCTCTCAGAAAGTCTTGGCCAGGCTATTGAAGCGCCTCAGAGCCAAGACTGCATGTGAGAGGCATCCTGTGTTGGGTTCCCCTGCCATGTGGAGTCACTGACTAGAGCGTCCCATCGAGACCAGCCTCCAGGAGAACACTGGTCAGCCCTGAAGGGGCAGCAGCTATTGGCTGGCAGCTAACAAGGCTCCTCATGGCAGTTTGTCTCCGGAAGGAAGATCTCGGGCATGTACCTCCCTTGGCTGGCACGGAGGTTCACCTCTTCCTTCCTAATCCTATTTTCAAAGAGGTTTTTACTGGGTCCTCTCACTTTTAAAATGCTCACAGGTTCTTAGAGGCAGTGCTTGATCCTGTTGTGCGTAGTTATTAAGTGCCTAATTGAGGCATACCACGAAGCTAGGCAGAGAGAGACAGCAGACATAGACCTGCCCTCCTTGCATTTATAAAGTCTCCGGAGACACGTATGGTTAAGCATTGTCATTGCGTTAAAGAGTGGGGAGCAGCAGGTTTAACTGAGACTCGGGGCTCTCGAGGAGGCACCTCAGGCAAAGTGACCACTGAGACCTCAGGAGTTCAGAGAGAGTGTGCGGGCAGAGAAGTGAGCAGTCAAGGTTTCAAGCAGCACCACTGTCGATGGAGGTCTCTGGTGGTAGAAGTGCATGTAGCGTGTTTGAGGCTCCACGCTCGGCAACATTGCTTCTTTCCTGCCGGCGAGAGAGATCTAGAAACCTCTTGGCAAACATAAAGTGTTGTTTCTTATGTGTTCGTGTTCCCATGTAAATTGTGATTTTTACAAACTCGAGAGCCATGAAGCAATATAAATAGAATGGAGAGATGTGATTTGCCATTGATTCTGGCCCCATCTATCCATTGAGCAATAGACGGCAGCTCTAAAATGTATCTAATCAGCTGTTTTATTTACACACTCCCACCAATACTCACTGGGGAAGAAAGATTTAGGGAGAAACTGTGAGTCCTAGTCACAGCATTGACTTAGTCATCTACAGTGCTTTTTGTATTCAGGAACTGGTACTTAATAGAAGCCACACCTGGAGTGCAAGCTGGTGCAGCCACTCTGGAAAACAGTGTGGAGGTTCCTCAAACAGTTGAAAATAGAGCTACCCTACAACCCAGCAATTGCACTACTGGGTATTTACCCCAAAGATACAAATGTAGGGATCCGAAGGGGTACGTGCACCCCGATGTTTATAGCAGCAATGTCCACAATAGCCAAACTGTGGAAAGAGCCAAGATGTCCATCGACAGATGAATGGCTACAGAAGATGCGGTATATATACACAATGGAATATTATGCAGCCGTCAAAGGGATGAGATCTTGCCATTTGCAACGACGTGGATGGAACTGGGAGGGTGTTATGCTGAGCGAAATAAGTCAGTCAGAGAAAGACATGTATCATGTGATCTCACTGATATGAGGAATTCTTAATCTCAGGAAACAAACTGAGGGTTGCTGGAGTGGTGGGGGGTGGGAGGGATGGGGTGCCTGGATGATAGACATTGGGGAGGGTATGTGCTATGGTGAGCGCTGTGAATCACAGACCTGTACCTCTGAAACAAATAATATATTATATGTTAAAAAAAAAAAAAGATAGTAGGAAGGGAAAAATGAAGGGGGGGAAATCGGAGGGGGAGAGGAACCATGAGAGACTGTGGACACTGAGAAGCAAACTGAGGGTTCTAGAGGGGAGGGGGTTGGGGGTGGGGGGATGGGTTAGCCTGGTGATGGGTATTAAAGAGGGCACGTATTGAATGGAGCACTGGGTGTTGTATGCAAGCAATCACGGAACACTACATCAAAAACTAATGATGTAATGTATGGTGATTAGCATAACATAATAAAATAAAATAAATAGAAGCCACACCTGGTAGAAATATTGGTTCTGAAAAACTTAGTCTAGTTCTGTTTTAAGAACCCATTTAAGGGAAAAAAAAAACAACTTGTATGTGAATTGGTATAGAATCGCAACCATCCTTAAAACTAGTTTTACCCAATTGACCAACGCTCAGAAATGTATATTATATCTATGTCAATTAAAAAGTTTTTTTTTCATTTCACATTTTTGGATTACCTGCTTTTCCGTTCTTTTTTTATAATATCCATCCAAAGAAAATCGAGGCTGTTTGTGTACATATTCTAGAATACTGTGAAAATGCATCAAAACCCTAACCACTCCCTCATGTCAATCATCTAAGAGAGACGAATTTTTTATTTTTGCAAGGAAATTTGCTAGTAGTGATTGGCTTGGTTGTTGAGCTCTGACTGTCTGTCTGTGTTTTCCCATCACCCCCCCTCACCATCATCTTCCACTGAATGTACCACCTTAGTGAGCAGGACGGTACCTTTCTCTTTGAGAGGAAATGTGAGGGGGACAGTTAGAAATTGCCTGAGACACTGGCCAGAGCCAGACGTCTCATCCCCCTGTCCTCCCTCCCCAGGTTCTTCCAAGAAAGCTGTCGGTGAAAGTACAAATAAATGATCACCTGAGAAGCACCCTCCAATTAAAGAAAGTCACAAAACGAGGTTCTTACAAGTTTTTCAGTGATGGAAGTTGGGGCTATGTCAGGATCAAAACTTTCTTTGCAGAATAGCTTCCCAACTGACTCGTTTATTCACTGGGTTCATTTTTGGGGTGTTGTACACCCATTTTCTCCCCTGCCCTGGGATACTCATCAACTCACCAAATCTATGGACAGAGTCATAGAATAGCTAGAGTTCAATCCAGGCATTTGGCAGAAAGGGAAGAAATAAAGGAAATTTGCGAATATACGTGACTACCTGGCCAGGCATTTCCATGCAGTGGTAGGAGATGGGAGGTCTGCATTTGCTCTTTTTTCCATATTCCACTTGCTGGAATTGAGGTTCCTATAATCAAGAATAACCTGAAAGAGACTCTGGACCTGGGAGTGATCTGAATTTCTTCTAAAACAGTGGATAGGCTTTATCTTACACAACTGCTGATACATCACTCACCACATACACTATTTAAAATGAAAACGGCCCAGGGCATGGCACCCTTGGCACTTTGGGACAGCGGTGTTGGGGATGCAGATGGTGCAGCCTTTCTGAAAGCCATATGGCCATTTCTGCCAGAGTACCACCTCTGCCTTATCCTCTGAGCTGGCAAGTCCACACATAGGTATGTACCCAAGAAAAATGTCCACAGAAAGACTTGTCCATGGGAGCTTTGTTTATATTAGCCCCAAAGTGGAAACAGCCTAAATGTCCACCAGTGGGAGCCTAGATAAGCAAATTGTAAAATGACCAGACATTGGAATATTACGCAGCAATGAAAAATAATGAGCTATTTGATGTACATGAAAACAGAAGAGCACATACTGTATGGTTCCATTTCTGTCAAGTTCAAGAACAGACAAAACTAATCTTCGGTGATAAAAGCCAGAATACTAAGGTGGAGGGGTATAGTAAAGGAGAAGAAACATGAGGAAATTTCCTTGGATGATAAAAATATTATATATCTTGATCAGGAAGATGATGACATAAGTAATAATATAAAAATTCACCACACTGTCCCCTTAGATTTGTGCTTTTGACTGTTTGTAAATGAAAGAATATAGCCCATGTATACTACACATTGACTTCTCAAAGATAATACATTCACAAAGCTCAGACATCTGGCAGCATGCACCACATAGTCAAATATTAAAAATCCTGACAGAGTCCAGTGTCGGCAAGGCTAAGAATGCCAGGAACTCTCACACTTTTCTGGAAACACTTTGGTGGTATCCGGCCAAGTTGATTCAGTACACCAGCTCCCGTGTATGTCTCCCAGAGAACGCAGATAAAAGTGTACCATGAGATGCGTACAAGAATGTCAGTGGTGTTGTTTTCCCTAGCTGCCCAAACCTAGAAAAGCTTCACATGCCTGTCGTCGGCAAGCCAGATAAACACAATGCAGTCCTACAAGAGAACATTTCACCCCGATGGAAGGGGGTGGAATCTTGTGCCTCTCCACAAACCTGAGCACATCTGAGAACCACAAAGTGAAGCAAGAGTCTGAAGAATGCATGGAGTATTTATCAACATAAAGTTCAAAACCTGAGGAAACCCAGCCTGTATTGTTTAGAAGATGCACATGTAGGTGGTAACCCTAAAGGAAAAGCAAAGTCACGATTACTTTTAAAAGGAGAATGGTGGTTATTTCTTGAGGCAGGTTGGGAAAGTGATGAGGCTACCGCCCAGGGAGGGTAGCAAGGACTTATCCTGTTTTCTTCATTCAAGGGTTCACTTTAGGATTATTTGTCAACAGTATATTTGTGTTATCTATTTATGTTTTGGTCACCTTGCTGCATGTGTGTTAAATTTCACAATCAAAGACAGTCACTAGCTTTAGAAAGTAAGAGATTCTGACTGTGCTTTCCTCTGGGACACATCAAGTACCGAGGGGCTTTACAGCAAGCAAAGAGGGAGAGTGACAGCACTTTTTAAAAAAACTTTCACCGCAAGTACCCCTGACAGGCTGTTTGTTTCTCTACAAATTGGTTACAGGCCAAAGAAAGAACTGTAGCTGCCTTGGGATTCTGTCATTAAGAGATGACTTTGAGAGCCAATAACTCCTTTTGGAATTGAGAAAAAGGAAATCAGAAAGAGGATGGGGACTCAGTTCTCAGGTCTAAAAACAAAGGCTCCCCACTGCTGCCGGGCTGGTGCACGCTGGGTCTGCACCAGGCAAGGGTCTCATTAGCCCAACAGGCACCACGGAATCCCCCAGAAAGCCTCTGAGACGCAGCTCTCGTGCCCCCCATCATATAGAAGGGCAAGCAAAGCCAGCTTTGGCTGGGTGGCTTGAACCAAGGTCTTCATGACTTGAGACTGGCTCTCATAACTCCCGGACCATCTCCCCCTCTGTTCTCTGCCAAGGTCACACCACCTGCCTCTTTCAGCCTTGACTGAGGTTCATCATCTTGACCATGGAACGGGCAAGTGAAGAAATACTTAACAGGACCGTAGTCTGTCGTCATCACTCTGGCATCATTGTGATTATCCCCGGGGTCTGAGATCTGGACATAAACTCTCTGTCTGAGGCTAAATGGCGCAAGTTCCCGGAAAGTATCTTGCATGAACTTTGGAAGCAAAGGACAAATCTCAGAAAAAGGGACTTTCGGGGGAAATTAAAGTATTGGGCAGAAATAGTCTGTGCCATGACAATCCAGCAGCAAGAATATGGGGCAGAGATGCATTGATATGGTTTGAAGAGTTCTTGCCTGTTCTGTATACATGAACTGAGTGAACTTGAAGCTTCTTTAATCATAGAGTCTAACCATTGTCCCATCCATGGAGGGCCTAATAAGTGATAGTCAAGGTGTTGAGGGTTAAATGATGAACAAGCTTTTCCCTGCCTTTAGGGAAATTTTAATATCATGAGAATCCCCCCCCCTTTTTTTTGGCCTTCCCATTTCTGTTGCTTAAGATTAAAAAGACTAATATTCTTCACCTGCAAAGTAATCTCATGTGTTCATATGAATAAGCAATTAGAACTTTGGAATGAGTTTTTTGAAAAGTCTGTGTTACAGAATATGTTTAAAGAAATGGAATTTGTTATTTTTCCCTGATAATGTGACTCTTAGGAACATTGGATTCTGGAAGGATTCTGGAGCAATGCTTCAGAGTTCCAGCTGTCTTGATTTTGTATCCTGACTCTCCAGCCTGGGAGCCGTGTGATCCTGCACAAATTGCTGCAACTGTCTGTCTTTGGGGTTCCACCTTGTAAAATGGAGATAAGGAAGGTACCTGCCCCATAGGTATTAATGCTCAATGTATTAGGATAGGGAAAGAACCGAGAAGGAAGGGCGCCTGGCATGTGTCCACTGTCCTGTAAATCGGCGGCCAGCAAGTACAATCTGTGAGCCAAATCTGGCCTGCTGCCCCCTTTTGTAAATAAAGTTTTATTGGAACACAACCACACGCGGTTTTTGACACATTGTCCGTGACAGCTTCTGCATCACAACAGCAGAGTTGAGTAGCTGCAACAGAGATACTATCTGGCCTGCAGAGCCTTAAACACTTCCTCTCTGGCCCTTTACGGAAAACGTTTATCAACCCTGCCTTACCTAAGCAGTAGCAATTCCAGTAGCTCTCCTAATAGAGTTGGCGTCTCCCAGTGGCTGGTTTGTGTCGGGATAATGTAAATACCTACTCGGGCCATTACTTACCTACCATTTGATAGACTTTACGGAGATGGGCTTCACTTTTGATCTTGCTCAAATCACAAGCCAATCCAAATGTGTTTCACCTGAATTAATGAGGGCTGTGTTTTAATGTTTACCTCAGAGAAAGAAATCAAATTATTTTCTCCCTTTTGAATGGGAAGCCCAATGCTATATTATTGAGCAACCCACGGATAGTTTTGAACATCTTAACACACGACACAATTTTCCGTTTGAAGTTTATGTCTCCGGCATTTAATTACATGGAACTTTCCTGAAGTGTGCTATAAATATGCAGTACCCTGGGCTTGGCTAATTAGCTCACATCTGTTATGGATCCAGGAAGGGCAGATGCTTATCTGAACACTTTTGATCTCAAAATCTTCAAGAAACAGGCACACTTAGGCCCTTTCCCCAGTTTCCTGGACTTCAGGGTGTCAGAACCACCACCATAGATGTGAGCCATTTGCGTTTCTTTTCTTAGCCAAAGCCAGGAAATGGGATGCTGTGCAGCTCCTATTTTATCACCCATAGTGTTGTGAACAATAATGTTAAGACAGAAAAAGACTTCAAAAGTGATTCCCTTTAGGTCGGATTTGAATTTGAGGCTAGTTGTCATTTGGCCAGCCTTTGTCAGTATTTGATCATTTGAATAGGATCACGGGAGCCCAAGGAAATGCCCTTTTCCTGGTTATTTCCATGGGATGTCGAGAGCCAAGAGAGAGATTAAACTGTGTCTCCTGTCATCTGCAAGGTGCTCACTAGAGTATCTGGGGCTACTTTGTGTGATTTTCTCACCTTGCTATACCCATGTCACCTTGGTATGGGGGAGGTGCTGGGGTGTCGTGGCCAAGGGCACAGGCTCTGGGGGTGAGTACCAGTTGTGCTTTGGACTAGTCGTACAGCCTGCACAAATCGCTGCAGCTTTTTGTGGCTCAGTTTTCTCCACTATATACTGAGGGAATAATAATGCCAGCCTTATTGGTTTGTCCCCGGGAGGCAGTGACTTCTCGTTATCTACTTGTGCCTCGCACACGGTCAACACTCAGCAACAGCCACCTTCACCGCCACCATCCCCATGACTGTTGTTACTTGTTGACGTGCCTCTCTGGGGCAGGCCGTGTGATGACAGGAAGTGATTGTAGACCCCCAAGTGTTCCCGCCATCACTACATGGGTATTGAAGTAGGATGTGTGTTGCTTGAGTTAGTTGATTCACACAAAATAAAATGAAATGAGGAAGGCAATGGTCCCCAAGTGATTTGGAGTAGCCAGTCCCTTTAAGATCAGGAAAAAGGGTCAGGGGCAAGGAATCAGAAAGTGTGGGAAAGGAAGAAGCAGTAGCCTCTCCTCTGTTAACGCCTGGCTGTGGACCTGCCCCTGCCCGGATGTTCTGTATGTATAATCTTAATTAATCCTAGCCAGTAGCACAGTGAGGTAGATATTCTTAATCCCGTGTTACAGAGGGGTAAACGGAGATTCAGAGAGATTGGCTAATTTGTCTCAGCTCGTGGAGTGGGACAATAATTTGAACCCAATTGTATTAGATTCTGAAATCCTTTCTCTTGCCAGCTCTGCTGGGCCAGTTTCTGTCTCCATTGACTAACTTCCTGATTATTGTCAGAACAATCTCATTCTTGCGAGCCTCAGTTTCTCCTCTGTGAAATAGGTGATTGACCGAGCATCAGAAGGAGGCTAAAAGACTGTACATACCCTGTCAGTCATGGCCACCCTGTAAGGAGAGAGGCAGCAGTGGAACTGTTCAGTGACAACACTGGGTTTTTGTCACTGTATGAATCTGTATAATGTAAGTGTCATGTTCATTTCTTTAATTGTTGACAAGACCCTGCTCTTTGTGTTTCTTTGGAAATATTATTGACAACATATGTTTCATTCAAATGTCAACCCTTAAATCAAAATGCCACATTCCACCAACTGAAAAGACCAGTAAACTCAAGAAGCCTAAATGTCCTTGAACGAGGGCGGATGGCTGTTTCATGACCTTGGAGCTCCTCTCTGGGTGCTTGAGTACAAGAATCTGTTTAATCAGGTAGGCTGTCTCCTAATCAAGCTGCCTTTGCTCAGAACCTGGAATAACACTAGCTATTCATGTCATAATATGGGCCTCTAGGATTTTCTCTGGACTGTGCCTGTTGGAAAAGCCAAAGGGTAAGAATTTAATTCTCTGCCCACTGGTGGAGAATGTTTCAAAAGCAGAAATAAGGTCCACACCTCTACATTCCCATGTAGTTTGCCCCATTCATTCTCGAATGGGATTGCTTGTTGCCATCCCTTTTAAATGTCCTACTTCTCGTATAGGATCAGAGGTCAGCAAGCTTTCTCTGTAAAGGGATCGATAGCAAATGTTTTAGGCATGGCTGGCCATATATTCTCTGCTGTAGCCCCTCAACTGTGCAGTTGTAACCTAGAAGCAGGCATAGGTAATCTGTATACAAATTCCAAAAAAACTTCATTTACAAAAATAGCTACTAGGCTAGATTTGGCCCCTGGGCCACTTTTGACATAGAGTTACTTAGTGACTTAGTTTGATCCATTTTTTTCAGCCATGTATGAAGGACCTACTCTTGAAGGCACTGTGTTGTGTCCGGGGGGTACAGTCAGGAGCTATGGTCTTGCTGTAATGGAGCCTCCAGCCTGCGAAAGAGAGACCACTCTCAACCAGTTACACAGCCTATAGTGAGACTGAGCTCTATACAGTCTTGACCGTGAGCAAGGTATCAGCCTCTCATCAGGATGTCGATACCTACTACACAAAGTTGTGAGGCCTCATTTTGAGAGAACCTACAGCCGTGCTTGACCCAGTGCTCACACACCATAAATGTGACCTGGTAAAAAGAGGTGAACTGCAGAACATCCTACACTGCAGAATGCAGTCTTGGGTTCAAGTCATTGAAGGGTAAACTGAGGCTAGAGAACCTCGGCAATGTGAACAGATGGGAGTCAGTGCTGCTACCTGGCTGTATGAGCACGCTGCACTGTGGTCCCATGAAATAGGCCCTGACCCAACTTCTAGTAGACTCATAAGGATGCTGGGGTCCTTTATTGTGAATCTTGTTGAAAACGTCATGTCAATATCCTCGTGTCATCAATTCTGTGACTCTCATTTCTTCATATATTTTTTTGTCATATGTTTATGACAGTCTTGTCATTATATTATTTTCAGGTATACAACATGATAGTATGATAGATGTATATATTGTGAAATGATCACCACACCAAGTCAAGTTAATATCCCTCATCACACATAGTTGTGGGTTTTTTCATTTCTTCACAGTTTAACAACTCTAAAGTCGGAATGCACCTTACATTTGATATCATGTCATTGTCTAATTAGCAACATGTTGCCTTTAGTAGTGGCATTTGAAATAATGATGCATCTTATAGTCATTAGTGACTTAGATATGAATGAAATACAATATCTAGGATTTATTGGTTATTTAAAATACCCCAACTACCATGCTTGTTTGTTCCTTCATTCTCTTTTCACATAACTATTAGGAACCTACTATGTTCCAGGCAGTGTTTTAGTTGCTGGGTGTATGGGGTGAATGAGAAAGGCAAGGTCTTTGCCCTTGTGCAAAATCAGGCTCTTGAGGGAGACAGACAGTAAATGAGTAAACACACATTTGGAAGGAAATGAACTAGGTGTGATAGAGTTAATGGCAGCAGGAACATACAAGATGGAGTCTTCGGGGTGGGCTCTCAGGAGATGACGTTTGAGCTGAGTCCCCCAGGGTGAAAAGGAATCTCCCGTATGGAGTGGTGATGGGGAGGCGCATTCTAAGCAGAGGGAACAGCAAAGTGAGGAGACAGGCGGGTGACCAGCAAGGTTGAGAGCAGAAGTGAAGGGCTGCAGAGGTAGACAGATCGTGTAGGGCCCAGGGCCATGGTGAGGAGTGTGGGTTTTATTCTAAATGAAGTGGAAGCCAGTGGAAGGTTTGAGCTGGGCAGTGTCAGGGCTAGATTTATGTTTGTAAAAGCTGGAAGAATTCTTAGTCTTCCGTGAGATTTTCTCACCTCCTTGTGTCTACATCAGGGAGGTGAGGCACTTGGAACCCTGGGACCCAGAATGGGGTGGCAGAAAGAGCCCAGTTCTGGCTGGACATCTGAGACCGAGATTCACTCCCACCTAACTGTGTGACCCTGATCCAGTCACTTTTCCTCTTTGGACTTCCTTTTCCTCGTTTGTAAAATGAAATAGAACCGGGGTGCCTGGGTGGCTCAGTTGGTTAAGCAACTGCCTTCAGCTCAGGTCATGATCCTGGAGTCCCGGGATTGAGTCCTGCATTGGGCTCTCTGCGCGGCACGGAGTCTGCTTCTCCCTCTGACCCTCTTCCCTCTTGTGCTCTCCATCTCTCATTCTCTCTCTCTCAAATAAATAAATAAAATCTTAAAAAAACAAACAAATGTTTAAAAAAAATGAAATAGAACCACTGTCCTCTGTAACGCTTTGGAACCCTGCAGTGCTTTGTGATTCTTGGGGGACTTTTCCCAGGATCCCTTCATTGTAACCTTAGGCTTGTTGCTTAAAATCATCTATCATGAAGCCTTGTAAATAGCTACACCTTGAAAATGGGCCAGGCCCAATTCCCTTGGTACATCTTTCCCATTCCTTCCTGACAGCCAACATCCAGTTATATAGAGCAGGTATCATTGCTTGTATGTATGTATGTATGTATGTATTTTTAGAGAGAGAGAGAGAGAGAGAGAGAGAGAGCACGAGCACGGGGGAAGGGGTGACAGGTAGAGGGACAGGGGAGAGAGAATCTTAAGCAGGCTCCACATCCGGTGCAGAGCCTGATGTGGGGCTCAACCTCACAACCCTAAGATCATGACCTGAGCTGAAATCAAGAGTCAGATGCTAAACTGACTGAGCCACTCAGGTGCCCCTCACTGCTTGTATTTAGATCATAAAATTAAGTCCTTGGCTTCTTCTGGGAGGCTTCTGTCACCATCTTAATTATAATCTAATGCTTTCTGACCCTCGCGATGGCTTCTAGAAGCCACAGTCCTAAATTCCCTGGAGTCTGGCCCTCAGGCTCTCTGTTTCCACTGTGACTTCCATTTTCTGTTTCTGTGGTCAGCAGGCCCTTTAGTCATGAGCTCGTCACACCCAAAACTCCTCCCAGATCATACGGCCCATTCATGGCCGATCCAGACTTAACTCTGAGCTGCTGACTCTATGTTCTATGTTTTGGCATCTTCACAATTTTTAGCCAAATTCCAGATTGTACTTTAACCAGCAGCTGATTTTTTTTTTCCTTCTAGAGCCCGTCAAATTTTGGGCTCTTGTACTTTTCCTTCTATCTTCCCTCTTGCTCACTTCACTCCAGCCACACACCCTAGGCAGAATCCCTTTGCACTAGCTTTTCTCTCTACCTGGAATGTTCTCTCGAGGTTGCTGCATGGCTCACTTCTGCCTTCGGGTTTTTAATCAGATGCTTCCTTCTCAATGAGCCTGCTCTTAAAATTGCCATTTTCAGAATAGTAGTCAGGGGAGACCTCATTGAGAAATGTGTCATTCAAATATGACTAACTCGTTAGCAACTGAAAGGCATTTGGTCTAAAACCAGCCATGAATAGAGCAGTGAAGAAATGTTTCAGGCAGAGCGAAGAGCCAGTGCAAAGGCCCTGGGGTAATGTGATCACGGGACAGCAAAGAGACCAGTGTGCCAACACCTAAGAGTCAGAAAGTAGCAGTGGATGAGGCTGCAGACAGTGTGGGAGCCTATTTACACAGTCCTCACAGAAACTGGCTACTCTAATATGCTCAGCATAAAAATGCAGACTCTCAGCCCCACCCCTGGGGTGGGCTGTTACTGGATCGGAATCTACATTTTAACAAGCTCCCCAGGTGATGTGCATGAACATTAACTTTGAGCAGTGCTGTTAGGAATCTTCTTCCCCCATATAGAGTGACATATGACCCAGTTTTTTCCAATGTTACTCTCTCCTTACCCTCCCCAACACAAAGCAGAAAACCAGTCCTGCCCCAGTGCTTTTAAGTTTTTAAGGAAAACATAATAGCTTTTCCTTATAAAGTTTTGGGAAATCCTGAAGGAACTAAATAATCACTGGGCTAAAAACAGAAGCTTGGGCTTTCTTTTATTAGTTTATCTTACCCACTTCCCTAAAATTGGTTGACTGCTTTTTTGAGGAGTGGCACAGATGTTCTTCCCGTGGGGGCCACCATATTCTGCCCCATATACCTTCTAATGTAATACTTTGTTCATTGAGGTATGTGTGCTTATGTGTGTTTTCAATATAATTCCACGATTCCTGGTTACTGCATAGGTCTCATCTATATTTTGATTGTTCATCGTATCTTATAAAGAACTTTCTTTCTTCCTATATAACCAAAGCATTGAAAATATTAGGTTATTGACACACTGAAAAATGCAATCAATCAGATGATTATCATCTAATGTTTTAATGATCACATTTTTAATCCAGTTATGCTTGTTTGAATCTTTCAAATTTTCTTTAATTAAAGATTGCCTCCTGGCACTGCTGTCAGAAATAAGGAATTGAACAGAATCGAGCCAGATATAATTTAATGTTGAAAGGAAACCAAGGATGACTGGGCCACGCTGGGTTTAATGGTTGACCATGACTTTAAAGCCCTCATACAAAATTTCCTAATTGATAAGAAAAATTTAATCATCTTCAGATATACTCTGTTTGCATTCAAATAAGGTATTTCTTTTTCTAAATAAACCTCCCCTAACTGATTATTCATATTGTCGTGCAAAATGCTTAAAAATGAAAGACAGAGTTGGGTGAAATGTAGACTCCTTAATACAGTGTGTATTTAATATAAAAGTCATACATTATTCATTTTTGCAATTTGAATAACTTTGAATTTAGCATCCCTGTTCTTCATCTTTTTCTTTGATGAACAATTAATTATTAAAATATAATATTGTCTGCATACAGCACTGGGATCCTTGAAAGTGGAATATGAGATTCATTCCCTTTCAATTCTTTTATCTAGTAATGCACAGAACCTGCTTATTATGGTTTAATGGGATGAATGGTGGTATAAATAGAGTGTTTCAAATATTTTTCTCAACTAGGTAAGTGGCTGGGATAGGAATGTTTTGAATTCAAATTACTAATTTGGGTGAAAGTTGGAGGCAGCATGCCCTGATCGGGATGGGTTTGGAGTCAAACTGCCCTTTCCGAACAAGAGCCATTTAACGAGCACTTATATGTACTTACCCTGTCCCAGACACTCTCCTGAGCTCTTAACTCACGTTAACTCACTTTATACTCGTTTATTCATCTAACTTGCTTAGGAGCTTGACAATATTGTAATCCCATTTTGCAGACAAGGATACAGTTACAGGAGAGGTTAAACAACTTATCTTAGGTGAGACCTTTAAGTAGACCAGTTCGGATTCAAATCCCAGGGGCCTGGCTCTAGCACTTTTCTCTGCTTTATAATACCTACATTTGTTAAGATTTTCTTAGCGGAAGAGTTTACATTCTCACCAGGAAAAGTGCATTCTTCCTTCTTTGTGGGGGCTGTACTCAGGAAGCCCTCGTCTTGGGTCCAGCCAATTGAGCGCCCTGTGGCTTATGTGGGCTTTGTGGCCAGTGCTAGAAGTAGAAGCCTACCGTCTCCAAAATTATTTCTAATTTACAACTAAGCATTGCGAGCACCCCATTTGTTAGTGGAACACTGCCTATGGGCCTGAGCAGGAAGTGGCATTTTCAGAAAGATGAGTAAAAACTGATGTTCGTCTTGAACTAGAAAACTCAAGGAGGAAAGAAAACATCTCAGGAGTTAATTCTGTAATGTATGTTCACAAAAGAAATGATCATCAGTGGTGGAGGCATCAGAACATGTAAAGTTACCCCCCCACACACACCCCAATTCTATCTCTGGTTATCATGGTGACTTTTTTTTTTAAGAATTTTTATTTATTTACTTGAGAGAGAGCAGAGCACATAAGCAGGGGGAGTGGCAGAGGGAGAGGAAGAAGCAGGCTCCCTGCCGAGCAGGGAAACTGACCCTGGGCTTGATCCCAAGATCCCAGGATCCCAGGATCATGATCTGAGCTTAAGGCAGACGTTTAACCAACTGAGCCACCCAGGAGCCCCCAAATTTGTTTGTTTTGTTTTTAAGATTTTATTTATTTGTGAAAGAGCACAAGGAGGGGGAGCAGCAGAGAGGGAGAAGCAGGCTCCCCACTGAGCAGGGAGCCTGATGCAGCTCGATCCCAGGACCCTGCTGAGATCATGACGTGAGCCAAAGGCAGACACTTAACCGACTGAGCCACCCAGGCGTCCCTCATGGTGACTTTTCCAACACTGGCAGCAACCCCCCCCCCGCCCCGCAAACAGTTGCTTTAAAAAACAGCAGGGAAGGGGCACCTGGGTGGCTCAGTTGGTTAAATGGCCGACTCTTGATCTCAGCTCAGGTCATAAATTCAGGGTCCTGGGATGGAGCCCAGCTCAGCGGGGTCTGCTTCAAGATTCTCTCTCTGCCTCTACCCCTCCCCACCGCTTGCTCATGCTCTCTTTCTAAAATAAATAAATAAATCTTAAAAAAAAAAAAAAAAGAGGGTAGGGGAAAATGCAGCCTGTTGGCTAAATCCATTTCACTGACTCTTGTTGTATGACCCTTGACCTAAGAATGGTTTTTATATTCAAACTCTAATTAAGTGAAATGTTATTCCCCCAAAAGAATTCTTATTCTTCTCATAGTAGATGTATATATTTTAAATTGTCCTCTGTTGTTATTAGCATTTTGAATATTGTTAATAAGGTTGTGGAAATGTGTTTGTTAATGTAAGTACTCCTATAACATCTTTGATTTTGCCTCTTGGCCTGCGAAACCTAAAATATTTACTATCTGGCACTTTACAGAAAACATTTGCCAATCCCTGGCTTCAAACACAAAATGAGCTGGTCTGCTCTCAGCCAAGTGCTTGCCTTGATAAATCAGGGCTCCCAAGGCACTCTGATAAGCCCCTTACATTTATGAGCTTGCTTAATTTTCACAGACTTTCTGGGGGTGTAAATACTCTCTGAATTCCCATTGTACAGATAAGGGAAATAGCTCAGAGAGCTTAAGTCCTTTCCCTAAAGTCACACAGCTGTTAAATATCAGTTGGTTCCAAAGCTCTTACTAGAACTTTGGCAAAGAAAATTCTAACCTGTATTGCTCAGGTTGATGCAGAATATATCAGACATGATGCACTTTTAAGGTAGTAGTAGTCAGGGTTTAAAAAAAAGACACACGTGCAGACATTTAAGGAAGCATAGGTGTAGGCGGCTAGACCTTGGTAGTTCAGAAAAATAATAATAATGATAATAATATGAGTCATAAGAATTAGAATAAGAATGATATCTATCATTTATGAGATGCTTACTCTGTTTCAAGCTCTCAACAGCCTAGGAAGCTTCAGGTAACTAGATCACAGAGCTTACAGGTGGAGGAATTGGGATTTAGACCCTGGGGGTTGAGAATCTCCTCTCTTGCCCAACTTCTGTAGGGATGGAGAAATGAGATGCTGATGAAGACAGTGGTTGGATTTCAGTTTTCAGCTCCTGCTCTTAGGTGACGCTTTCTGCTCCTAGGCTTACCGTTCCAGATCCTAAGTGGATTCTTTGAAGAAGGGATCTTATCTGAGTTTGTGTTCTCAAGTTTTTGACCTCCCCTCGAGTCTTCCATTTTCCCAGCAGTAAAATTAAAGAACTGGACTAAATTGGTAGTTTCCAAAGTGTCCCTATGTTCCCAGCTCAGCTTTAACCACGGTGGAGCTGCATTTGAGCTGTTACAGTTGGCTGTCTCCTGTGTAAGATTTTGTTTGAATAAAGGGTTCCTCGGCTCCCAAAGCCACTGAACGAGGGTGGTCTAAGCCCCTTCTAGGTCTCAGAATCCTAACCCAATGGCAGTGACTGTGGCAGGGTCAACAAGCAGCAAAGCCTCCTTCTCTGTCCCCCTCCCCCATGTCTACCACCCCCCCCCCCCCGCCACCCATCTCATTGCACCTGCTAATCACTTAAAGCCAGAACCTGCCTCTGAAGCCCTTGGGTTGGTCAAGGACAAAAAAAGGCCCTTCTGCCTTTGTAGCAATGGTCATGCCTGCAGTTTCCATCAGTCCCTGCCAAATTCATAAGCCCATACAAGAACTTATAGGCGACTCCCAATCCTGCTGAAAGCAAGTGCCCTGGTGAGATCCAGTCACCTCAGATGGTTGGGGCAGGTGTTTCTGCTTTATCTTTGTATGTTCCTTAAAGCCGTGGCCTCTTCTTCCAGTGGATGCTCTAGATAGAGGCTTTGCCACTGCAGGCTTTTGGGCACTGTCTTGTCACTACCCGTCTGCATGCTTAACTGCAGCCCTAATATTGGATCAGGCTCCTATGGGAAAACTCTACAGGTTTTCTGGTCATTCAGCCTGAAGCCCTTGATCCTAAGGCAGATTTGCGTGCTATGGTGCGATGCCAAGTTCACATACAACGTGGGGGGAAAATGAAGATGGTGATTTTGTGGTTTGTGATGCCAGGCCCTATGCTCCCTCTATTGCTTGGGGCCTTGTGTTGGATGTTTACATAGCTCAGGAAGTACAGAAGCAGCAAGCAAAGGCGAGAATTTCTCCTCCCAGCCAACCCAATCGTAGCCAAGCACGCTTGCAGAGATTTACCCCATCATTAGGTTGCTGGTAACCAGGTTTAAATTAAAACCCCCACTTGCCAGTGGGCGGAGGGGCAGTTCGGTGATTTCCGGCCTTTTATTCAAACAGAACCTGCTTTTGTCATTTTGGTTATAGAACCCTATAATTTGAAGACTTTGGCATTTATGAGTTAATATTTAATTTTTCCTTAAAAATATAGAATTGAAAACCTGTATGAGAATCAGCCAAGTTTCTGAGCCTCATGAATAACTGCTTCTCTTTCCCCAATCCCTAGTGATCTTCAGCTTAGTCATTTAAATTCTCTGTGCCTTGATTTCCACATCTGTGAAACTGGAGTATTTAAAGTACACACTCCAAAGTATTGTAAATTGAAAGCATATAGTGATGGCTTAAGAATAATGAAAGCCTGGATTCTACACTCAACTACCTGGTTGTGCATTCGAACTCCGTAAATTGGTGATGATAACAGGATGACTTCATGAGGCTATTTTAAGAATTAAATAAATTAATCTTTATAAAGCTCTAAGAACAAGGCCTAGCACATACAGTGAGTACTGCTTAAATGTTTGCAACATGTAAACCCTTAGAATAGTGTCTGGCATATAATAATAAAGCTAAATAAATGTTAAGTTTTATTCAATTAACCTTTACCAAAAGAAAATTGCCATTTTAATTATTTTAAAAGAGTTGATTTCTGTTGGGGCTTTTGCATATCCCCCAGTTACAGAGATCTCTCAAGTCCATGGATACACATTTGCCCAAAGACCTGTACTGGCATGAAAGAAGAGGAAGGAGGGGGTGTGAACCCAGAAGGACTACTCCTGTAGGCACAAATGTGTCCAGGAAGTAACCTGGAGCCCTGAGGTCCCCCCAAGGATGTCCTTGGGCCCATGGTAGAGGCCATTAGGAAGCTAAGGCAAACCATTAGCAGGACTATAATATAGCCTTAGTACATCCCGAAAAGGGGTAAGAAAGATATCCCAGACTTAAATTCAGGGCTAGACCTTTGGAGACTCAGAGAGAGAGTAGAGCCTTCTCTGATTTGGGAAAGAACCTGGATGATCTACTGAGCCTTTTTGGGAGAACTATAATACAGTGCCCTAAACTCTCTTGCACTGTTTCTTCCTGCCTCAGGACGTTTGCACATGCTGTTCCTGCAGCCCCAAATGCTCTTCTTCCCTTTTGCCCCCACCCTTCAGTATTCACTGAAGTTAACTTCAGCTTCTTCATTAGCTGAGTCAAAGCTGTGCAGGCTCTGGTGTCAGAGGGCCTGGGTTCCTATCCCAGCTTTGAAACTTAGGAGCTGTGTGACCTTGGGCAGACACTAACCCCTTCCACACCTTTTTTTTCTCATAGAGTTATTGTCAGGTATCATTTTTAGGTCTCGGTTGAAAAATCATTCCTTCTATTTAAGGAAAGACCCCTCTGATTTTGTAAAAAGAAGAAGCCTGTTTTCCCCTCCCCCGTTTTATAAACTCAGGGCTATCGGTTGGTTAGGTTTCACTTTGATTTGGAGAGGTACTGGGTGAGACCACAGTCAGATGTAACCAACTGAAGAATTGAACTTTACCGTTGGCTGACAGTTTTCTTTTCACGCTGCATCTCTCGTGGGTGTCCCAGCGTTTATGCCACTGATTGTTAGTTTCTAAGTAGCGGATGGGGAAGAGTTCTGTGGTGAAGCAAGATTGGGAAAGGATAGGTTACATGAAATCAGGTCCACTTTTTTTTCTGCAGGACTTCTCAGAGACTTGACTATGGTAGTGTTTTGTCTGTTCCCTGGGCGGCGAGAGGGAGGGGACGGCAGGTTGCCCAGAGGCGCTCTTCATGGAACCCATTTTTCGTTTTTCATGAAATACAGTTCACCGTCGTTCCTCCAAGTGCACCCTGGGAAACACTGCTTTGTTTGCTGTGGTCCTCCCACCGCCAAATGCTAGTGCTTCTCGGGATGTAAACAAACAGAAGGCTTGTGATGTGGCACCAGCATGCCGGGGGTTTCGACTGTATGTCTACAGCATAATATGACTTCTCATCATTGTGCCTTTCTTTTCCTTCTTCCTCCACACAGAGAAGGAGACCTTTCTGGACCCTTTCGTCCTCCGGGATCTCCTGCCTGCGTCCCTGGGGAGCTATTACCGGTACACGGGTTCTCTGACCACCCCGCCGTGTAGCGAAATTGTAGAGTGGATCGTCTTCCGGAAGCCTGTCCCCATCTCTTACCATCAGGTAGATATTCAGCCCCACACGGGACCTCTGTGTTCACTTGTTTTGCACTGACTTAGCCATTTAACATGGCTCCAACACACCAGTAAAGATGTTTTCGTTTTTTATTTTTTAATCCTCTGCTCCCCATTGATTCGTTTTTCTTTCCAACACACGTTTTTGAACCCAAGAATTGAAAAATATAAAACATGGTTTCTCAGCTGCAAATTAACTGGCTGAGAATTGCTGGTATGAGATCAGGTATTAGGTAAGTATTCGATCTTGAGGAGAGAATAGCTGTTCTCTATGATGATGACAGCTTGTGCCAGAAACTCTGCTGAGCTCTATATATGTGTTCACCCATTTAATCCTCAGGAACAACAGTCCTCTTTGTAACCCCCTTTTATAGAGAAGAGATACAGAAGTGAACCAACTTGCCCAAGGCCGCACAACTGGTTACTAAGCCATAGTGTCTGATCCCAAAGATCATGCTCTGAACCCCTAAACCTACCCGAAGTTCAGAAAAGGGAGAGATTTGTATACACGATGAAATGAAAGAGTAAGTACCATTGATTGAGCTCTGTGTGCTAAGCACTTTATATATGGCCAGTTTCGTGGCCAAACAGTGTGGAGAGATGGCTATTGCACCAGGATGGTGCACATAAGGATGTCATGCCTGGAGAGATTGGGTAACATGCCCAAGAATTCATGGCTAATGACTGTTGAGGCCAGAAACCGAGCCCAGGTTTGTCTGATTCCAAAACCCATGTTGCTAACCATTACACTGAACAGCTTCTCTCTGACTGTGGCCGGGGCTGATTTCCTAGGAGGGTGGATTTAGAAATTGGTGAAATGGAGATGGGGTTGAGGGCTGTGTCAAAGGAAGAGGAGCCACTGGGAGGGTGGGAGTGGGAAGGGGTGGGGAGCCTTGAAATCACCTCATGAGGGATAATAGATGGAAGGCGAAAATTCCTAGAGGGGATGTGTTAGTCATCATAATGCAGCATGCACTGAAGTAGAAGAAGAGTATGTTTCTTCTCCATAGTTCCAGAAAATAGAGCCAGCAATAATGGGTAGGATTCTAAGAAATGGGATTTGAGCCATTAAGCAGGACTGTCTAAAAATGGAAGGTTCTTACCAGAGCTGCTCATGGAAATGCCCTCCCAGAGTGTGACAGGTAGGACTAAGGGACATTGTAGTGGGCCAGGAGAAGTTCTAGAATTATGTGATAGTATCGGTGATGTAACTGAAGACACGGGGAACAAGATTATGGATCCGGCTGCGATGGGGAATAGTCCAGAGATTTTCCTGGTAAAGGCAGAGAGTACAGAATAGGGAGTAGGGGAAATAGGGTTGGATGGTATCCCAGTCAGGTCTGTTTTGGAGTTAAGAAACAGAAAGCCACATAAGGTAGCTCAGGTAAGGGAGCATTTTAAGGACACAGTGGTCGTGGCATCCTGAGATGGAGCCGTCATAACCAGGACGCGAAGCACTCTCTGTCCCTCAGGGGCCACACAGGCTCTTAAATCTTGGAGTTTCTGCCACTGCTCTGTGATTCTGTGATTCTGTACTTCTACAGAATTCTCATCCCTTCTTACTCCTTCTTTTGTTTTGGTTACCTGGCCGAATATGGTTGTTCCAGTGCCAATTGACCTTTCAACCCAAGGGCCAGCTACCAACTGACAATAGTGTGGGTCCTATTTCAGTTATTCAAGAAGATAGATTTGAATAGATGTTGGTCAGCCAACAGCTTGGCTGGCCGTGGGTCACGTGTCCATCCTCAGATCAGCAGAGGGACCAGGGAGCTTCCTAAAACATCCAATGTTGCCGCTCTGAGAGTAAATGGGACAGGTTGTTTAGAAGGAGCTATGTGCAGGAGAGACATATTGTCCCACTAACAAAGTCAGGCCAGACAGACTTGGCTTCATTGCTGTTGGCAGACATTTTACTTTGAGAAAAATTTTTTTTTCCTTTAATTCTTCTCTGATGACAAAAGAAGTACTAGCAATTTGGTTGCTGAACAGGATCTGCTAGCTTTAAGAAGATAATGAAATAGGAAACGAGTTTTCTTCCTAATGGTGAAGCCAGCATTGTTTTATTAGAATAAAGTAAAATTGCAGTCCAAATATTTATATCCCCAGGGTTGGGGCAGGGGACTTTGAAAAGAGATGCCTTTTGTCCATTAAGATAGATGCTTTTGTCTTCAAAGATATAAAGGCTTGAGATAATGAGGCTAAGAAATAACAAGTCTGGCCACTTTTTTTGTAGGACACTCTGTGAAGGGGAGAGGCAAAGAGTAATAATTGTGTAGTACTGGGGTTTATTAGAATTTCAAATATTTTGTGGGTCCAAACAAAAGGCAGAGTCGTAGGCTTGGATGTCTTGTCAAGTGTTTGTCAGTTAGAAGCATTTTGACGTGTGGTAACTGGGCGTCTTAGAAAATGCCTAGTTAACATCTGTTTACCCTTCACTCTCTGCCGTTCAAAGACTCAGAAGAAGTAGTGGAAGGTTTTTTTCTCTGTGACTTGCAATATATGACGTCTCTAGGTAGTTTTGTTTCAAGGAAATAGTGAAGAAATCAATTAATCATATAGGCTTCCCAGTTTCTTTACTATAAACCATCCTTAGACAATACTTTTATTAGACACAGCCTCACCTACCCACCCCCCCAAGGGAGGAGAAATAGCTCATTTTCATGTGGCCAAACGGGATCCTTGCTGGCACACCACATGGAGGTCACAGTGATAGCAGCGCTCAGAAGGGAAACCATTAGCCATCCAAGTATTATCACTTCAGACCTTCCCACCCTGACCCTGCCAACATTCTTTAGGCAGTTAGCACAGAATGTTCATTTCAGAAAGGCAGACAGCCAATGCGGAAAAGCAAGTAGACAGAATCCCTCATCTGCTGCTGTCAGAAAGAAAACATTCCTAGTTCCTGATCCTTCTCTTTCTCCAAAAACTGTTTCCTCTGTCTCTTCCCCCTTACACCGTGTGGGTACCTGTAAGCAGTGAAAATGAGAATGTGTCCACCATAAAATGCAGTGGGTAGCACTTGTATGATGACTTGTATGATCGGGATTTCTTTGAAGCCTTCCAGATATGAACAACTACTTATTTTGCCTCTTTTGTGAGTCTCCTTGGACATTCAAGCCAGCCCCATAGCCAGTGAGCTCTGACTCTGGCCCGTGTGATAAGCTAGATCTAAATACGGTGTTGCTGATGGAATCACATGTTGGCTTGGTTGGCCAGCAGTCAGCATGGCTTAGGGGGTTGGTTCCGCTGAACATCTACTGTAAATAGTAGGCACACATCGTGTTGTGACTTTATCATCCAAACAAAGTGGTGGCACTCTCAGTGCTGGTTTACAAGGTCAACGGAGCAAGACTAGCACATTGAGATGGTGCCTGTGCTGTGTTCATGATCATTTGAGTCCGTTATACAGGGATGTGTTTTATTCTAGAACAGTGACTCTGAAATGATGGCGCGTTGGCCATTGGAAACTATCTGAACCTTTCCTTTCCAGGACTGTTTGCTTCCTGTAGTTTAAAATATGAGACTGCCTATAATTTTTCCTAGCACAAATTTTGTTTAAGTGCTTCTTGGAGGCGCTATCAAAACAACAGTAAATAAATATGAAGATGTCTAGTTTGTTTGCTTTTGGATATTTAATTTTTTTTTCTAACAGTAAGCTGGAGTGGTTAGGAAAGGTTTATTTGCAATACTTTTTTTTTTTTTAAACCAATGTTATCTCTATCATAAAGAGCAGAGAAACTTTTGAATTAAGACTGTGTTCTATTCGGAGCCAGACTGCCTGGGTTGCATTCTTGGCTCCATTTTTTCAGGCAAATAATTGAGCTACTCCACTGCGTACTCTGTGCCTCAGCTTTCTTCTGTAAAATGGGATGATAAGAATATACTCACTTCATGGAGTCATCATAAAGATGAAATGATGGAATGTGTGTGGCACGCCTCGACTAGTGCCTGGCACCACAGGACATGCACAGGACATGTTAGGTGGGGTTTTTTGTTGCTGTTATTAAATGATCACCAAGGCTCGAGGGCAGCACTGTCTGGTAGAAATAAAACAAGCCACATACGTGATTTCCTAGTAGCCACATTAAAAAATGTAAAGAGAAACAGGTGAAAGTCATTTTAATATTATATTTGATTCAACTCAGTATATCAAAATTATTATCATTTCAACACAGGGAGCTCACCACATTTCTAGTGGAATAGCTGCATTTGGCTCCTGGTTGTTGTAGTCCTCACATTGATCTTAAGGCCACAACACCGAATGAATCACATAATTCAGAGCGTTCCAATTCCAACACCTCATAATGCCCAGTGCATGTGAATAGAGAGGGTTTTTTTAAATGGTGGGGTGAAGGTGTCATTATTAATCCCAACAGATAGCTTTCTTTGGTGGTAATTATGGTTAAATTCATTTCTTTCTGTAGAAGGCCTTTCTATAATCGTCTTCACGCAAAACTCTCTGTTGCTGCAGGAGGGACATGTCCTTGCAGTTAGCTAGCTCTTCTTGGATTTTATTTTTACATCCATGGTTCAATAGGTAAAACTTTGGATGCTCCGGGCTGTTGGGAATTTAATATTCCATCACTTTTGTTTAATAAGGAGGCAACACAACTGGGCCTGCCCTGTCACCCCTCAAATGTGTGGTGAAGTTGAAGTGTCTCCGTGACCTTAGGTGTGACATTTCAGTTCTTAATGCTTACCCCAGCGTTTATTATTATGTTTATAATGGACTCCGGTTTTATTTTAAGGCCATTATATGCCCATCCTATAACATATTGTACACATCAGCCTTTTAATGGTTCATAATTATATTACTTTTGATTTTCTCTCATTTTTCCCCTTCAGCCATGATGGTCCCTTCCCCACATCTCGTGGACAAGAGCTCTTACTGCACACGAACAGCATGAATAGATTTCAACCTTCCTTTGATTTGAACTGACAGATTAAAAACTAATTATTCTCTGTAATATTTTTATAATAAAAACTAAATTGAAATGATTTATATACACTTCCAGCCAACACATTTGCAATTCAAGGTTAAAATTATTCTTGAAACAGCACCAGTTAAAATGCAATTACAACTCCCCAAGCAGGGATAAAAGAAAGAAATGTTTTACATGTTCACTTCAAAAGTTAAAAAGTCAATTTTACATTATAGAAATAAAAACTTTCATTTATTTTTACTAAATGATAAAGACTTCATTAGTTATGTTAAAGTCAAGATAAATCCAAGTGTGTTTATTACTTACCTCTGGAAAAGAATAGGTGAATAAGTGTGGGTTTTATGTGGTGCATAGCTTTTCCTCCTTGTGCCCACCATCTTGTTCCTGGTTCCCAATTCCTTCTGTGTTGAGCCATAAGCTGTTTCTGTCCAGAGTGCAGAAAAGTGCAAATAGATTTATGTTGCCAGTGGTGGGTGCCCTGCATAAGTGATCTCTCAGGTCAGCTAGAAGGAACTCTTTGGGGACTTCTGTTATCACATTCAGTAACTCCACTGCAGTGTTACTCTTTCCGTGAATAATGCTGCAGGTCTGTTAGGCATGTGACATGCAGTGGCTATGAGCATGAAAGAGTCAAACAGACCTAGGTTTCTAATCCTCACTTCATCGGGGGCGGGGGCGGGGGGGGAGGGCGGGATGGGCTGGGGGGTGCAGTGCACATGAGCAGTGGGGAGGGGCAGAGAAAGAAAGGGAGAGAGAGAATCCCAAAAAGACTCTGAGCTGAGTTTGGAGACTGATGGGGGGACTCGATTCCACGACCCCAAGATCAGAACCCGAGCCCAAACCAAGAGCAGGATGCTCAACCAGGTACCCCAGTCACTTCAAATCTTACTTGCTTTGTGATCTGAGGCAGGTCTTGTAAAGTCTCTATGCCCAGTTTCCTCATCAGTCACAAATAATGATAATGATATCATAATACCACCAACTTTATGAGACTTCTATGAGGAAGTAAGGGAGTAAATTAAACACTCAGTAAATATTTAGCTGCTAGTGTTAATGATATAACAGTGTTAACAATGTCACTTTAATGTTATTATGTTAAACTAAAACAAGTTAGAAACCAAAGTAATGTTTGTGAGTTCCATAACAAAGTACCTGTCACAGAATGCGTTTGATAAATATACATTCCAATGAGGACAGGAGGGAGAAGCAGATAGAGCATCTTACAGTTGTTGGAGGTTTATAATACAATCCTAGTTACCACATTCCTCATAAGATAAGAATAATAATAGTAATGTTAATAATACTTAGTGAATATCTACTGTGTGCCCAGAATTATTCCAAACACATTATATATAGTAACTCATTTAACAGTAGCAAGAACCACATGGGAATAGGTATTAATGTTATCTCTGTTGTACAAGTAAGAAAACCGAAGCACAGAAACATCAGATACTTTGACCAAGGTCACACATTTAGCAAGTGGGGGTTGAAAACAAGGTTTTGAACCCAGGTACCAAGAGTAAGAGTTCTGAGTTTGGAGAATTAGGCACAGGCCGGATCCTTAGGGCCCCACCGTTAGAATTGGAAGCCCTTGGAAGTTTTTGAAGAGAGGCGTGATGGCATCTCATGTACATTTTAAGAAAATCACTGTGTGGCTGTTAAGCAGATCTAGAAGAGTTGACAGTTTGTCCTGTGGCTGCAGAGTTAGGTGGTGCTGCCATCTGGCACAACTCTAGGGGTTACCTTCTCATTGTAGTTTTTATAAATGGAGTCCCTTGGAATCAAAAAGTAGAGGTCTGGGTGGTGGTCGGGTTCACCTTTATCGAGTGTGGTTACAAGGCAAGGGTGAGGGTCAAGGACAACGGGAAATAGCTATGTAATGATTTATCAGTGGATTTCTCACGCAGAGTATCACTGTTCACCTGCCAAAGTGAAAACGTAGACTCCCTTTGCCAATCCAGGCATCATGGTGGTTTCCACCCAATGGCCAAACATGCCAGGCACCAACGAGAGAGACCACTGGCAATTTTCACTCAACTTAAAGGAATGACAGGGTTTTCGTGAATGCTGCCAACATACCAAAGGACATTTGATGAGTCTGCTAAGCTTGACCTCCTTTTCCTCTTTTGTATGACTGTCAAGCGAAGCTATGATCCAGTTGACAATATAATATCGTCCAGGTCATCAGTTCACTCTGAAAACCGTCATATCCTTCCTTGGAAATCTTTGGGCAAGTTGAGTTAATGACAAGGAAGCAGCCAAGCTTTTAAGCCATAGCATGTCATTAAGCTGTAAGAGCAATTTAAGCAAAAGCATTTTTGTGTTAAATTCAGAACCTGCCTCTTTTTACAGTTATATGACTAATTCTTTCCTGAGGCATCAGAAATAAACTTTTTAGGAGAACTAAATGCTAGCTGTGAAAGAAGCAAGTCTTCCAGAGAATAAACAAACCTTAGAGTCGGATTGCCGAGACAGTCTCCAAGGCCATCCTTTTCTGGCATCTCAGAGATTAAACTATTTCAGGACAGATGGCTTCTCTTTCAGAAAATTTCCGGTCTAACTTGCTATGTATAGCAGCCTGGCCGCTTAAAAAAAAAAAAAAAAAAAAAAATCGCCCTGAAAGTTGAGGAATTCTTTCTATTCAACTCACGTCTCTAAGGCTTTAATTTAAACCAATTCCCTTTTTTTGGCCTTCTCTGGACATGGAGACTGGTCAGCATCTTCCACATACAAGGGCCTTTAATCAAATTACTCCTAACTTGCCTATTTTTTAGGCTAAACACTTCCCACTTCCCTTCACCTTTCCACAGGGGATTTAGCCTCTGTCCCTGTAATCACTCTGGTTGGTCTTTCCCTAGATGGTCTCCAGAGAGTCTTTGCTAATTCCTTCCATGTAATTTTAAGAAGTTATTTTCTGTAAGGAAACTCTGAAACCTTCTCTCATGTATGGATGTGTTCAGTTCCGAGTTGGGTTGCCCTATCGAGTACGCATTGCCAGGTTGAGGAGATTGGATTTTTTCAACACCTCCAATTATCTTCATCTGAGTGCGTCACATTTGGCAGAGTAAACAGTCCAGTTTTCTTCATTTTTCTGCTGTTACTGCCTTTCTTTCTTAACTATAAATAAAGAAGGAACATCGCAAGGAAGACTGGGAAGAAAGGAAATTTTGAATAGCCACCATAGGAGTTGTTAAAGGTTACGAGACTGGTGGAGAATTGGAATAACACCACAGGACCAGATGACTCTTGCTTTTAGGCTGGTTGAGAGATCATTCTGGCTCTATTACCTTGATGAAAAAGCAGAAAAGATTTCATGGTTTGTTATCACTTTCCATTTACAGGAGAATTAGAGGGGAGGTGGCATGATAGGTGAATCTAGGTACTTAAGTGATTTTTCTTGGCTATGATCACTATGCACATTCATTGCTTTCTCATGCAAAGAGGAGTTTCAGATCAAGCAGGTCAATTTTTATGACATTGTCTGAAGCTGTTTGAGAAACACTGGGGTTAGTCCCAGGCTTCAAGATGACCATCCAGAAACCCAGGTTTCAGGGGGTGCCTGGCTGGCTTAGTTGGTGGAGCATCTGACTCTTGATCTGAGGGTCGTGAGTTCAAGCTACACGTTGAGCATGGAGCCTACTAGAAAGAAGGAGGCAGAGAGAGAGAGAAAGAAAGAAAAAGAAAGACCATCGTAACGTTGCTGTATATTAACATTGGTGTTGGCCACCCACTGGTCCCCGAAAGCCTAGGGTGGCCACTCAGTGGCTGCTTGGGAAGCATCTGACATCATTCATCTTATAATTCTCTGCTGCAGAAAGCATTCTGATTGGGTATTCAGTGAGCCAAATGGACCAGAAAGAGTTCATTCAGTTTCTCTCTTTTTCATTCCATTTTCATCCCCCACTTCAAGGAATTAGTATTACCCATGCTGGGCATTTTAGATTAATTTTATTTCTTTGGTGACCAAGGTAACTTTGTGGTCCACTGAGAACAGATCTCTGGCACCCAGCCTCAGCTTCATTTCTTTTACATCAAAACATTACTGTGTGTGCGTTTTTTTTTTTTTAATGAGCAGAAGATTGAGGGCCACAGAGAATCCTTTTTAATAATGGAAATATGACCCTGAAGTCCTGATTTTTTTTTTCTTTGCTTTTCCATAAAAGTTTGGTCTGTAGCCTTGTGGAAAGTATTTTTTAATAGTATGAATAATAATGATCACAGCTAATCCTTACCATGGACTTAATGGCTGCTAAATAATTTACATCCATTTTAATGTTTTCAATGATCTTATAAGATAGCTGCTAGTATTATATCTGTTTTATATTACATATATATATAATGTTTATATATATATATAAAATGTTTATATATGTTGAGTTACTGATGCTTTAATGGTTTGACTATGATTACCCATCTGGTGAGTGCTGAAATTGCGTAGTTTACCTCACGAGCCATGCATTTAGCAGCTTTCTGCCTTAGCAACTTTGCTGAACTGAATCCCTAGTACATACGCAAGAAGATGCTTAGTAAAAAGTGAATCACTAGTATTTACTGAGCTCTTCTGTTCCCGGGACTGTTTTAAGCACTGCACATGGATTATCTCATTGAGTACTGGCACAAACCCTATCGGGGTGGGCACTGTTGTAATTATCACTATTTTATTGAGGAACAGTTGAGTCTCAGAGCAGGGAAGCAGCTTCCTCAGGGCCCCAGAGTGGGTGAGCTATGGAGCTAGAATTTCCATCCAGGTCGTCTGGCTCCGGAACCTGCCAGTTTCACCATAGCCTTGTGCTCCTTCCCAGAATACTAACGGTCTTGCCAGGGGGCAGAGCAGAAGGACTGGAACTCTTTTCTGAGACACAAACTAAAAGAGTTCTGTACAAGTCTCCTCCGGTGGAGTGTTCTCCCGGTTCGCACACACCGCCCCCCCTACCCCCCGGCCCCACGTTGTACCACATCGCTTTTCTCATTCTTGGTTTTTTCCCCCCTCCCCTCCCTGGTTCTCTGTTTAGCTCGAGGCTTTTTACTCCATCTTCACTACAGAGCAGCAAGACCACGTCAAGTCGGTGGAGTATCTGAGAAATAACTTCCGACCACAGCAAGGTCTGAATGACAGGGTGGTGTCCAAGTCTGCGGTCCGCGACGCCTGGAACCACGACATGACGGACTTCTTAGAAAACCCACTGGGGACAGAAGCCTCTAAAGGTATATTTGGATTAAGTGCCCCTGCCCGGAGGAAGATTCCTTATCATAAATTACTTTAAATTAAAAGGAGTTCCAAACCAGCCAAGAGTTGGAACTTGGTGTTAAGAGCATATGTTTCTCTGTTAAAAGAGGCTTGTCTGGATGATAAATAGAAGCAGTTGTGGGAATAACTTCAGTTAAATAGATATGTTCAGAATTGCCCTTTTGACTAGTAATACGTCAGTCATTCTGTTGGTATTTTTACCTTGTAACATCAACACTAACTAGTGAATGTCTAAAGGCAGCTCTTGGGTTGCAGCTCTTTTACCTTGCACCTGCCCCCCCCACCCCCGCCATTGGGATCAGGACACTGTCTCTGACCTCAGGCACCAGCACCTTTGACTTGCCCCCCAGCGCTCCACCCTGCAGCCTGCCCTTACCTCCTTACCGACCTCTTCCACACCAGGCAGAATCTCCCCCTCCCGCTCTCCACCCCTACCAGACACCGTGTGGCCTTTTTAAAACCATTATTTAACAGTTTGATTCCCGTATCCGATAAACATGAGTTTATTCTTTTCAGGCATCTTAATCTTTTTCCATTTCTACATTCTCATGTGAACTGAACGTAAATTTCTCTCCCAGCAAACTAGAAAGTTGGATCCTACCCTGACAGCTCAACTTCAGGCTCCATGATTTGTCCTCATTGTGGCTTTGAGTTTGGGAAACACTTAGAGAATAAGGCTGATCAAAATTCCAGTACTAGGGGTGGAGGGTTGCCTGGGTGGTTCAGTCAGTTAAGCGTCTGCCTTCGGCTCGGGTCATGATGCCAGGGTCCTGGGATCGAGCCCTGCATCGGGCTCCCTGCTCAGCAGAGAGCCTGCTTCTCCCTCTCCCTCTGCTGCTCCCCCTGCTTATGCTCTTTCTCTTTCTCATTCTCTCTCTTACTCTCTCTCTCTCTCAAATAAATAAAATCTTTCAAAAAAAAAAAATTCCAGTACTTGGAAGGGAGGAAGGAATAAGGAGGAATTTTCTTTGGAAGGGAGGAAGGAATAAGAAGCAATTTTCTTTGGGTGTGAGGAGATGATTCTTTCCAGTGATCTCCTCTCCAAAATTGTGAGCTTGGGTCATATGGAAGGGCTTGTGTCATTAATCAACAGTGGACACAGACTGTGGTATTTTTAGTGGTGTAAGTTACATGGGGATATTTTGTTTCAAGAGTGCCCCCACCCCCAATAAAAAGGACCAATTTACTGGCGTATGACCTTTGTAGGAACAAGGGGGGGATGCGATTATATTCCACAAATAACTGCATTGATGTGCACTTTGATGATAAGAATGAGCCCATTTTCCAGGCTCAAATATCTGAAAAGAAGCTAACAGAAGAGGAAAAGGAGCTTAAGAATGTGATCATTTCCTTCTTTTGATTTTGTGTGAGGATGGTGAGAGAAGCTAGTCTGGACAGGTGCCATCAAGAAACGCTTGAGATTCAAGTAATTTGGAGCCGACACTTTGTCAAGGGCGTCATTTGTCAGATAGGAACAATGGGTGGGTTAAGAAGCACGCAAACCTGGGAAATGTCTTAGGTTGGCTGGCATAGCAGACCTCTCTTGGGCTAATTTTGTTTTTTAACCGAGCTAAAAATAAAGAAAACGACCAAGCTCGAAAGCTTTCTCCCAAGAGAACTTGCTTGGGAAAAGAAGAATCTCTTAGGGATTGAGTATTTTGTGAGAGGTGAATGCGGAGGACGTGTGGGGCATGGCGAATTTATATCGCAAGTGAATGCAAGATCTGGTAGCTCAGAATTGCTGAGGTTATGACAGTTACAAAGTTCTTTCCTAAAAAATGGGCTGAGTATACAATATATCAGCTGTGCAGAGGGAATGCATGGCTCTTATTACCCAAAAAAGTCAGAGAAGATAATGGTTTCTGTCGCATTAAATTGTCAAAGGGGGCAAGATCTTCTACTGAATGGGCTTTCTCTGGATTTGAGCACAGCCTTGGACCCTACATTAAATATAGGGAATCAGTTCTTCATACTACAAGATTTTGTTGCAGTTATCATGGTGTGTGTGTGTGTGTGTGTGTATTGCTGCCTCCTAAAATGTGTGAATATTGAAATGTTTTGTGATCTTTTTAGAAGCAGAGAAGGTAAGTAAATACAGTCCTATTTGTGTTTTAAGCATAATCCTGGAGTGTAACGTACAGAAAAGCGTACATGCACCACCTGATGCATTTTTACCCCCCGAATAGACTTGAATAGCAAACCCCCAGGTCAAGAGACTAGCATCACCAGCTTCCCTGGGGCACCTCCATCTCCTTCTTCCTAGTAACTGTCCATTCCCGTGGGAAACTGCGAGCATGAATTAGCTTTGCCTGTTGTTGAATTTCACAGAAATAGAATTATCCACTCTGTCCTTTTTTGTGTCTTGCTTTTTTCACTCTACACTGGTTTTGAGGGTCATCTATGCTGTTGCATGTAGTTGTGGTTTGTTCTTACTGCTGAATTCCATTGTGAGACTCTACCTGAATTTATTTATCTGCTTCAGTATATATGAATTGTATGGATGGTTTCCACATTTTTGTGACGATGAAAACTCTTGAAGGTGCTTTTTGATGAGCATCTGGACACATCTCTATTGGGTATGAACCTGGGGGTACAGTGACAGCAGCCTGCAGTACACACATATGTTCCGATTTGGTTGGATACTGCTCAACAGCTCCCCAGAGTGATTCTGTGAACCAGCAGTCGGTCAGTGTTTCCTGGTTTTTTTATGGCGTAACGTACATATCATAAAATACAGCTATTGTAAATGTACAATTCAGCCATTTTTAATAAATTTAGAGTTCTGTTTACAGTTATATATGATCCAGTTTTAGAACATTTTCATCACCCCAGAAAGTTCCTTCAATTCTTTCTCCTATCCTCAGCAACAGGCAACCTCTGATCTGCGTTTATCTGTCACGTGACATTAGGATTTTTAAGATTGTAGCATCCATCAGTAGCTCATTCCTTTTTACTGTGCACTAGCATCCCTCTTTGTTGTTTTTTAATAACGGCTTTATTGAGATTTCATCCACATGCGATAAAGTTCATTTTTTTTTAAAGCGTGCACTTCGGTGGAATTGAGTATATTCACAAAGTTGTTCATCACTACTACCTACTTCCAGAACAGTTTTATCGCTTCCCCAAAGAAAGTCCATACCCATTAGCAATCACTCACTCCTTCTTCCTCCCTTTATTTCTCCCATCCCTCCCGCTTTCCTGGCCCGAGGCAACTTTCTGTGTCTGTGGATTGGCCTAGATAGTCCCTATAAATGGAATCATACAATACATGCCTTTTTGTCTCTGGCTTCTTTCAGCGTCATATTTTGGCATAATGTTTTCAAGGTACATCCATACTGGAATAGATCTCAGGATTTTTCATTTGATGGCCAAATAATATATCATTGTACGAATATACCACAGTTTGTTTATCTGCTTATCAGTGGATAGATGTTTGAATTTTTTCCACTTTGTGGCTGTTGTCAGTAATACTGCTATGAACATTCATGTTCCAGTTTTTGTGTGGACATAGGTTTTCAGTTCTCTCAGATGTATACCTAGGGGTAGAATTGCTGAGTCACATGGTAATTCCAGTTTTCCCGTTTTGAGGAACTGCCCACCTGTTTGCCAGAGCCCTTGCCCCAGTTTGCATTCCATCAGCAGTGTACGGGATTTCTCCACATCCTCACCAACACTTGCTATATGTCTTTTTTTATTTTAGCCATCCCAGTGGAGGTGAAGTAGTACTGATTTGCATTTCCCTAATGACCGATGATGTCCCTGTTTGTTTTTAAATGCACATTTCATGGAATCATGGTCTACGTGACCAAATGCTACTCCTTTTTTTTTTTCTCCAAGAAAACTCAGGTAATTCCATGGCACGATGGGCCAAAAGCCAGCCACAAATGCTCACAATCAGGCAGGCAGCCTAGAGGGCATAGATTACTGACCTTAGACGTTTATGCAGTAAAGGGTCCCAATAGAAAGGAAGAGTCCCTTTCTCTTCTCCAGTCTTCTGCAAAAAAGATTTGAAAGAGAAGGATGGTGTCCTATAATCTTCAGGTAATTCAACAAAATGAAGCCTGTCTGGTTGGCATTCTGTATCTGATCACTTTTGGAAATTTTCAGTGCCTAAGAGAGCTACAGTGTTGATCATGGAACAGTGCATTTATTATGCTATTGTTATAGAAGAAAGAAAAATAATTATCTAAGACAAGAGTCAGTAAGCTTTCTTGATTAAGGACCAACTAGTGAGCACTTAGTGTCTTGTCGAAACTACCCACTCAGCTCTGCCACTCCGGCATGAGGGCAATCATGGACAATATACAAATGAATAGGTGTAGAAAACATCTTCCAAAAACACCTTATTTACAGAAATAGGCAGCAGGCCAAATTGACCAACTGATGCTCTAGGGGATGGCTCAAAGGAAGATGGAGAAACTCAATCATAGGCTCAGTTTAAGGTAAATATTTTCTGTCTTAAAGATGGTGGTGACCATGACCATGAAGCATTGGTTGGTTCTACTTCTCCATTCCACTGCAAGACCTTAGGACCAGTTAGACATTTATTAACTCAGTAACCAGCTACTTACCAATTCGCTTTAACACCTGGTCATCTTTCACAACAGACGTGTAAACAGAGCCTCCGTGGACTGATTACAGCCCCGTACCTCCCTCGTTCCCTTGGCAGTGATCATTAACTGGTGTTCATTGAGCAGCACAGCGAGGAGTGCCTGAGTTGATGTGCCCCCATCTTGCCCTTCTGTCAGGATGATTGGACATACTGGAATAGAGAAAACAGAATCAAGCCTTTCAGTGCCAGCACTAGACACATGGCCATGTACAACACCAAAGGAATGGGGGGGAGAAATCATCTTAATACTGGATTGTTGCTGAAGAAAGACTTATAATGGATGTCATCCATAAAAAAATATAAAGCTTTAGTTCCAGTAAAAGGAAACAATATTTAGGCTCAGTGGATTGTTCAAGGGACATCCAATTCGCCACTCTGCCCTTTGTCGGTAAATAACTTGGACAGACTTTAGGATTTAATGGGCTGTCATTTCAGTTATTCTGCAGAACAGCCCGGGCACATGGAAGAGCATTTGGTGATTAAGTGCTGAATACTGTCTATTGTGAAGACTTTTGGAACAGTGAACGGAGGAAAAATAACTTTCCTTCCAACAACATGAAACATATGGTTTATTAATTTAACGAAACCTGTTCAAACCACAGTGGAATCAAAACCACTTGATCTGATAATTTGATTTGATGGCTTAATTAAAGTGGCACTGCATAATGTAATAAAAGCAAAGGAAACAGTGAGGACATGGGGTACCCGTATGCCCCTCCAGTCTCCTAAGTCATGCCATATTTTTTGAAGGATGGTCTTTGCTTCTGCTGATGAAGCGATCTCTTTTTTAGCTACATTTTCAATGGTAAAGATTGCTTCCTGTTTTGTTTTAAAGCAGTTTTTTAAGAACATACACCACTGTGTGAGAATGTCTAAGTAACTAGCCTATTTTAAATCAATACATTGAGAAAGAGCATCCCATTTCCCACCCAAATTGGCAAACAAAGAAGTAAATCCATGATTGCTTTTAAAAAGAGTTTGACATTGAAATTCACGGTTTTTTGCTATTTTGGGAGAAAATATTAATGTTCTATTTTCAGTTTAGTAATTTCTACTCACCAAATTAATGAGCTTGAATTACTTTATCTTATTAAAAGAAGCTCTGATATGAGCACTTAATTCCTTTGTAGGCAGCTGTCCTCCCAAAAACTCTTCAAAAAGTTATCCTGTTACTTTCAGAAACTTCCAGCACAGGAAAGTGCTAAGAAAAAAACACTTTTAACACAGCTCCCATGGAGTGTTTTTCACCCCTTTCTTTTAAAAATAACTGTCATTAGCCATTACTTTTTAACCTTGCGAGTGATTAAAAAAGAAGACAAAAAAGTAGGGCTGTTTTAAGGATTCTCCATCATCTTAGGTTCTCATTCTTTTGAAGGTCATGCCATGCTGTATCAAACATTTTTACATGCGTCAGCATCCTATGATTACTGTAACTTTATGTAAATAGGCAAAGAGTTGGTATAACTTGCCTTTGGTTGACATGAAATTGATATTTAGTAGACATTTAATGTAGCATTAACTACTCTTGCTTCATGGTTGATAGTCAGTGAATTTCTTTTCACTTGTTAGACGTCTTCAAATGCCACTGGGGAGCTTGTTGACTCTAGAAGCTGTGCCTAAAGCACCAGTGGTTGGTTACACAGGCTAGGTGGGGGGTGTTATAAGCCAGATGCTATGTTGGCCTCATCTGTTCATATGTCTTCTTTAATCCTGAAAACCACCTCTACCACTTTTCATTTCACTTTTTATTTACCAAATATTTCTTGAGCATCTACTGTGGACAAGTTCTAGGCACTAGAACTTAATAAAGGTAACAAGGGGGCAGAGTCCCTCATGATGGAGCTTGTGTTTTAGTGGGGAGAGAGAAATAAACAAGTCAACTGACAATGATAAAGCTTCAGTGTTCCAAAGATCCAATCGGGTCATATTGTAAGAGTAGTAGAGTGTGGTGAAGCAGTGGGGAACAGATCTTCCCTGGGTAGGACAAGAGGTGATAAGGAGCCAGCCCTGCAAAATTCTTAGAGGGAAAGGTCATTTGCAAAGGGCCTGAGGCATAGGCACCAGCATGGAGAGATGGGCTAATATCATGTGGCTGGAAAAGACTCTTCTTGGTATTCTTATGGCAGTGGGAAGCCTATAGAGGGCTTTAAGAAAGGCTGTGGAACGATCTGAACAGGTTTTCAAACCCGTCTCTCTGTTATGTGAAAAATGTTTGCAGGGGACTTGGGGTGGAACTTGCAAGACC
This sequence comes from Eumetopias jubatus, assembly GCF_037043125.1. Lineage (NCBI taxonomy): Eukaryota > Metazoa > Chordata > Mammalia > Carnivora > Otariidae > Eumetopias > Eumetopias jubatus. Next base: position 188,342,162 of record NW_028274807.1, on the reverse strand, counting down.
AGGACATGGGCGATAGAAATATTCCCTGCAGGATAAAAGTGGTTGCGTGTTGGTAATCCTGGTAGAGGCAGAAGTGATCCATTAGGGATGGAGTTTGGAATAGAGCCTCTGAGATTTTACTCATCATTTGGATGGAGGCTGTTTGGGGGTGAGCAAAAAGAGAAACATAGCATTACTGTTTCTCTTTAACAGATGGGAGGGGTCTGAGACTCAGAGAGAGCAAGGGAACATCCAGAGCCTCTCAGCCAGGAAATGGAAGAGCGGGTGGAGATGTGAACCAAGGTTTTCTTATGTCCAAATGCAGCATTCTTTGTGTTTTCCAAGGGACTGCCAACTTCCAAATGAATCTACAAGCAGTGGCCTCTTTGTTTTAAATGTCATTAGGTGGCTTGAACAAAACAACACAGTGTATTACTCCCTCTCTGAACAAAAGAGCTTCAAAAATAAACATACTTGTGGGGATTGGGTATTCTTCCTAAAGATCTGAGTTTATCATCTGAAAAGAAATCATGGGGCTCAGTCTTTATCTGCTTGGCTTACATTTGGAGGGTCATCTTGGGTGCTCAGGGCACAGGCTACTGCGGCTTTGATCACAGGGTCATTCCCTGGGAGGGCCAGTGCACCCACTTGATCTGCATGCTGGGGCCTCCTAATCTGAGGGTCTTGTGCATCCTTGGATCAACAGTGCCTGACACAGCACCTAGGACTTAGGGGGTATATAGTCATTGTTTGCTCATGAAATGAATGAATGAATGATGAAATAATATAAAGTGATAGGTAAAAATATAGATTTTGGAGTCAGGTAAACCTGAACTCAAATGCCAGGCCAACCATTTACTCTTGTGCATCCTTGCTCAACTTAATACCCAAGTCTTGCTTCTTTGTCTGTAAAATACAAATAATAATTACAACCCCTTCCTTGGCTTTGGCCTTTAAAATGAAACAATGTAGGGAACAAAGAGTACAGAGCCTAGGACATGAAAGTTCTCTGCAAATAATTATACTTTCTTGTCTGTAGGTCCACAGTGGATTCTTTGTATGCTCAGGACAAACTATTATATGTGACATGATTACTGGAGAACACATTTCAGAATAAGGGGACCGGATCTCTTCCTGGTAGAAATGCAGACCGAGGCTGTTGGAACGTCTTAAAACCTTCCCAGTGAAATCTACTGTCCTTACATGGTGCCCAGGTCCAGGCCCCTTGGTTCTCATTTATGTAACTATGTAAAGAGTTGGTATAACTTGCCTTTGATTGGTTGACGTCACATCTTGAACTTCACTTCCCTTGGCATCCTGCACATCAGTTCACCTACACTCCCATCCCAGACGGGTGGATAGATGGACGGATGGATGGATGGATGGGAGGAGGGGTGGGTAGGAAGGAGGGAGGGATGGCTGGATGGATTAAGCTAATCCATACATGCCAGGTAGCTAAGAGTCAAAGGATTCTTGCCACAAGAGTTGGCACATTCGGGACATTTCTGATCTAGGCCAGACTAGGTCCTCTTATGGCAGGAGCATAGCTGGACATTTGGAGTAGAATTCCACACTACTCCCAGTCCCTGACATCAGAGAGCCTCCTGAGATTTGGGAAGCCATCTTCTACTTTGACCATGAACTACTTAGATGCAAGTGTTCATCTCAGAAAACTCTGGACAGAGGGCTTTCCTCTCCCTCCCAAGGAACAACCAGTCTACCACACCGAAAAGCAGAGAATGGACACTTAACATGGCATAGGCACTGGTGTCAGGATGCTTCCAGGCAGAACTGTGTTATGGCTTGAGAGATGTTGAGCAGATATCGGAAACAGACACCAGGGGCCGTCTGTTGTCACTTTATAAATATTACCTAATTACTTAATCCTTGCTATCTCCAGGCAGATAGGCAGAGTTTGATCTTCAAGGCCAACTTAGCAACCCTCCTACAGCTTCAGCCTTTCTTTACTCTCTAGAAAAATCTTCCCTGACGTCGGGTTTGTTTGTGTGGACACGGTGGAGCTGGTGAACAGTAATCTGGAAATTAATAAAGGTCAGCAGCATCCTTCCTCCCAGAGCGACACATGTCCCCTCTTCCTAGCTAACCAGGATTCATGGCCTGTGAAGCATGAGGCTCCGAGATGTTCACGTGCATCTCCGTGGAGTCACAGGAGAAATGTAGCTGGGAGACACACTATTTATCTTCCACATCCTTCCCACTGATTATTCCGCAGACAGACACGCTTTAGATGAGGCTGTTTTTCTTCAGGTGCAAGGAAGGTGTGCAGAACCCTTGGCTTTCTCAGGCCACAAGAAACCGCTCACCTCCCCCATCCCTGGGGCCTGATAATCAAAGACCCCTCTGTAAAGGCACAGTAATGGGAGCCTGTGTCAAGTCTTCTGGAAGCATCTTTTTCTCTTGCCTTCTCGGCACAGCCAACGGTCCTCACAGCTACGGGCTTCACTCCTGGGCCTTCTCTTCCGTGGTTCTGTGATTGCAAAGCAATGGTCTGAGCGCTTGAAATGAGCATCTTGGCTCTCCCATTTCAAATCTGCCTGTGTTGGAAAGGTGCTGTCTACACGTCTGACACTAAATGATAATAGGTATCATCGAGTGCGAAGAGCCCTGCGGTTTCTATGCTCATGGTCTGGCACCAGCAAAGCCTGCCCAGAAGAGAGGAGCCTTCTCAGTGAGGAGTGTACTGACCATGTAAAACCGTTGGTTCCAGCAACCAGCTAGAAGCCCATGTGGCTCCTCAGGGTGTGTGGATCCATATGCCAGGGGCAGCCAAGAGACCAAGGGGACTCAGTCCTTCCCGTGTGCTGAATAGGTAATTGCCCCTGGGGTCCACTAGGGGCGCTTCCTGTTCATAGTCTGGTTCCTCCTGGAAGTGGCAGACTTCCTGTTCTCCTCTTGGGACCTCTTGGCCAGGCCTAGGAATGGCTGCTTGAGGCCGGTCCCCAGGTACGGGAGACCCTGGAACCATCCCACTGAGGGCCATCCTAACCAAACGGCCTAACCAAATGGTGCAAATGCCGCATCTGGGGGTTGAAATGACGTTGGAATCCAAATAGTGGAGCCCATGCCCTGAGCGACAGCTGAGATCAAATAAGAGGAGGATGCCAAGGGAGAGTCAGAGATTTAATTTTTTTTTCTAGATTTTATTTATTAGAGAGCACGAGCAGGGGGAGGGACAAAGGGAGAAGCAGACGCCCTGCTGAGCAGGGACCCCCCCCCCCCCAACACGGGGCTCAATCCCAGGACGCTGGGATCATGACCTGAACCGAAGTCAGGTGGTTAACCAACTGAGCCACCCAGGCACCGAAGAGGCAGAGATTTAAACCTAACAAGGTGACTGTTGTGCAGGAGCCAGGACACCCCTTTCAATCTTAGTAGATACCCAGCCTTGGGGATACCTCTTTGTAAGAGAAAAATTATTGTAAGAACCAAATTGAAACAAATACGGGCACCCTGACCTAATGAATCAAATCATCTAGAATCAGTGGCTAAACTTATCAGTGTGGGTCTTTAGCTGATCTCTTGACATGGCTATTGGAACCACTTATAAAGGCAGCTCATGGGATCTTAGATCTTGGGAGGTGTTTAGGTGAAAAAGTCCCACAATGCTGAGGGCAGCTACAGAACTCTAGGTGACTGGGGTATTTCTTGGTAATCAGTGAGGCCATGACATCATCTCAGTGGTGGGAAATAGGAGACTCGGCCAGAGAAAACCCAGCTCCAGCACGAGGGCCTTGGGTCTCTGTTCACCCTAGCCCTGCACCCTGGTGTTTGGTACAGACCTCCCTGTGGAGTCCATGCCCAGGGCAAGGCAGAGGGAGAGGGAAGAAGTTCAGGGGTGCTGTCTGGAAAGGATGCTGGGTTCACTTAACAGTGGGATGGGTCCACTTTGCCCTTCTGGCAGGAAATCACAGCGTCTTCAACTTGAAAGGAAGGGAAGGCGGCCCTACAGTACAGGGAGTCCAGCCTACCACCCAGTGTCCGAGAAGCAGCTGTTGTCAAGTGGGGCTGGGAACATGCATCGTTCTGAACTTGGCCACCTCCCCGAGCGCCGAGCTGAACAATGCTTTTTCCTGTACAGGACATGGACACCTCCCATGCCTTTAACTCTCAGGAAGAGGGCTCTCACGTAGAAAAAAAAAGACTCCAAGGAGGTAGGAGAGGTCAGGAAGAGCATAATGTGGGAAAGTCAGAACCGTATGCTTGGAGGACTGGAGAACTGAATTTCTGCTTCAGCCCTCCCGGTCACTGGCCGCTGTAGCTCAGTGCTGAGCATGGGGCTCTGTTACATGCACAGCAGAGACAGCTGATGAGATAAGCATGCTTTCAGATTTGCTGTCTTCCATGGTAATTGCCACACAGAGCATCTAATCCTCACTTGTTGGCTGAGAAACTGATTGCACACCGGGGCTTGTTCATGGGAATGGAGGGGATGCCGTTGGGTGGTGTAGAAGAAAAATCCACAGATAGATCAGAAAAACTTACAGTTCTCCCTCCTGCGTAGGGGAAACCCCAGTTCTCAGTTCTGATACTGTCTCCCTGGAGATAGAGCATCAGATCCCACAGATTAGGGGCTCAGTCCCAAAAGATTGTGCCCACCCCACTTCAGATGCCAGTCATAAGTAGTAGGTCCCCAGGTTACCAAAAACTTCTGTCCAACTTGGCTACAAATCACAGGTTCCCACAACCCCCCCTCTTCAGGTTTGATTAATTTGCTAGAGTACCTCACTTGGGGAAGTACGTAACTGTGCTCACCAGTCTGTTAAAGCATATGATAAAGGATACAGATGAACAGCCAGATGAAGAGGTACATAGGGAGAGGTCTGGGAGGGTCCCCAGTGTAGGAGTTTCTGTCCCTGTGGAGTTAGGAGCATGCTGTCACTTAGAGATTTACAAGAGTTTCAGGAGCCCTCTGCCAGGGATGGGGTCCGGAACAAACATTGGAACAAGAGATTCTCCTAGTGCTCTTATCACTCAGAAAATTGCAAGGGTTTTAGAGGCTCTGTGCCAGGAACTGGGGGCAGAGACGAACGTATGTGTTTTCTGTTATCCCATAACCGGATGCACTAGTTAAGACACCGTAGATTTAAAACCTAAAAACAGTTGTCCTTGTGCATGGCAGAACGTGGGGCCACCGTGCACCGGAGTCTCTCCCATCATGAGAAGGTAGCTGTTCAGCAAAGCCTGGCCTTGAGAAAGACCCACCCAGGGATGGACTCTGGCTCCGACACCTCCTGGCTTTGAGACCTAGTCTTTGACCCTTTCTCTTCACTCTCTGCTTGCCAGCCATGCTAGTTTTCTTTCCAGTTTTCCAGCTGCAGGGCCTTTGTACAAGCTGGGTTTTTTTCTGTCAGACATATCTAAGCCTCCTTCCTTCCTGTTCACTTGATAAACCTTACTCTTGTTCAGATGTCATTTCAAACATCACTCTGCTCATTAAATCTTTCCTAACCAACCCCCCAAACCTGGGTCAGGGTTCCTCATTAAACCTTTGTACAGGGGCGCGTGGGTGGCTCAGTCGGTTAAGCATCTGCCTTCCGTTCAGGTCATGAGCTCAGGTCCTGGGATGGAGCCCCATTGTTGGGCTTCCTGCTCAGCCGGGAGCCTGCTTCTCCCTCTGCCCCTCCCCCGCCCCCGACTTGTGCTCTCTCTCTGTCTCTCTCACACACTCTCTCAAATAAATAAAATCTTTAAAAAAAAACCCTTTGTACAGAATAACTGTAATATTTTTTTTTAAGTTACATAATCCTTAGTGCTGGGAGTATTTAAACATTTTGGATGCCATGGACCCCTGCAGCCATCTGGTGAATCCCATAGACTTCTTTTCATATAGATGGTTTTTAGATGCATAAAATAAAGTAAAATAGATTACTACAGAAGCCAATTATCCTTAGATATTATTAAAAAAATTTTAATTGTGACACAGTAATTAATCTGCTTCTTGATGAAGGCATTAAATTATAAAATCTAGCAGCAGGTCTAATAACCATTGTAATTTTGAAATAATAATGAACATGAAGGAAAATTTGAGATCTTGGCAACAACTGTAATCTAACAGGAATATATCTGTGATTTCTTTTGGTGATGTCTCATAGGTCCTGCGAATTACTGCTACTGCACTTTTTGCCAGTATTTGAAATGTAAGGCAATACTAAATTTTAGAGATCACTGAAAATAAAAGTATATTTTTCCCCCATCCATGTTCACAGATTTCTGTGGATTCTATCTAGAGCCCCTGAGAAGCCCTAAGTTAAGAACTCTGTTTTAGGAAGATTAAGTGGTTGATGTGTTTCTCTGGGCTGTAATCTCTAGGAGGTCCAGGACCATGTCAGTTTGTGTTCCCCCTTATCCTTAGTTCCTGGTCAGCGTGCTGGTACCTAGCAGGTGCGCAATAAATACTTAACCATAGCGACTCTCTGTAGCACACTTCCTATACGTCAGTCAGAATGTGCTTGCGCGTTGCGTTCATTTATCCTGAAAGTTTTACCCACGCTTTATCCAAGACCATACAGCTGGTATGTCCAGAACCAAAGCAGTCTGGCTCCAAAGTGAAAAAGTGAATGGGTGACCCTCCTGGATCTCTGACTCTAAAACAGGGGTAATGATGGAGCCAGGAGCCCGAGAGAATTAACAGAGAGGATTTCACGACACGGTTTGTGACATGCAGTAACTCAGCCCAGGGCCAGGCTCATCAGATTGTACTCATTACTACTACAACGTCAGCACGGAACGGTGCAGAGGAAAGGCTTTGGGAGTGGGCACCCTGCACCACCCCACGTATTTCCAGCATCCCCATGATGGTTTGGGGGACCATAAGCTTAGACTGTATTTCTGATAGGGAGAATGGTGATAGGGCTCCATCCATCCAGGGCCTCGAAGGAGTTTGAGGCTGCTCTGGAAATTGTCTAGAGACCCTTATACTCTCTTCTGTCATTGAGAACAGAGAGGATGGGGAAGGCTGAGAGCAGAAGGAGGCTTGCGGTAGCCATGTGTCGTACCTGTTTGGGGCCGATTTCACCTTTGAAACCTCTGAGTAACTCTCCTGACATTTTTATTACCATCTTGCAGATAGGAAAACCGATGTGTGAATAGAACGCTGATGACCTTCCCATGGCTCGCCCACCACCCACTCTGGTTTCAAGTACAACAGATTGGGTTCTAGTCTGGAACCCTCCTCCCTCTCTGTTATTGGCCCAGCGTTGTGACTTGGGCTCCCTGAACCCCATATCCTCATCATCTTTAATGAGGAGAATAAATGAACGCACCCCTCGGATTTAGCTATGCGTGCATGGATTCTTTGAGATAAGTGCACGGAGCCTGGCCCTCGGCATGTGCTTGGCAGCCGGCAGGTCCAGATGGACATTATTCAGATGTCATAAAAACCCAAAAGGCCGGAGCTGAGGCCGGCTTTGATGTCCACCTTCCTGGTTCCGGCACCATCGTCCCCTGTGCGGCTTCCCTTTTGTGAGCTCTTGGCCGGGGGTGGGGCAGGTGACACCCCAGAGCACCAGGATTACAGGTTTGAAATCCTACATGGTCTGCTTTGGGGGCTTTCGTGTTTACCTAGGCCTCTTTGATTCAGCCCCTCAAAAAGAAAAATCCTTCCCTGAGGCCATTTCTTTGGAAATTTCCCCTACAGGACTCCATGTTCAAGGGTTCTTGAGTTGAGCCGGGAGGAGAAAGAAGTGACAGGCGTCTAAGCTGTCTGAGGCGAGGCTCCATGGCTCCCGGCCACTTGAGTGTGTCTCTTCTGCTCCAAGAGGAGATAGTGTTACTGCCCCCTCTCCCTGCCAGGCAGGGGCCCTCAGACACCCACCCTGTGTGGTAGATGATGTCACAGATTCCCCCTTCCCCAGCCCCCTGGCCCAGGCACAGTGTGATTGCCGGTGAAAGCATTGTGAAATCATGAATCTGCGCCAAGTTGCTATGTTGGAGGAGCGCTGGCCCCTTGACTCCTGATCAGGAATCAGCCTGTTGCCTCCCCGGGACACTTGGGCTATGGGGTGCAGGGAGGAGACCCTTCAATAGTTGAAGGCACTTGCGGGTTACCCGGGACTTTGAAACAGAGTCTGTCACATCAGTTTATTTCCCCCCCAGAAGGAAGAGGGGTAGGGGTGGGGCTGGGCGGGAAACGACCCTTTTCTAAGAACCACTGAGAAAAGATCCTTGACATTGATTTAGAATCAGAGGACCTTGGGTGCGCTGTTAGAAGCCTCTCCATTATTTAACAAAGTCTGGGCTTATAATTAAAGGTGGTTCAGAATGAAGGCAGAAATTCTCAGAGCTGGTACCGAGCATCGTCTGAGATTCTTGTGTAAAGCAATCAGTGAGAACGTAATCAGGCCCCTGAGAAGGGGAAGGCTGATGTCAGGAACACCTCGCAGGGGAATATTTGTTTAGAGAGCCAGCTATGGCACTCCCGCATGGTTAAAAGGCTTCAATTTTGTGTAAAAGATGATTGGCCCACTCCCTGGGTTCGGTGCAGCTTGCCATGGTCATTGTCAAGGGTACTGGGCACCTGTTGGATGCCTAAGACAGGGCTCCTGGTGCTCGTTTGAGACCAGTGGAAAACTTAGCTGACCTTGGGGGCTGGGCAGCTGTGGATGACGTGGGCCGGGCAGAGGCAATGGGGAGTGGTGGGGACTGTGGCAAAAGTGAGCACACCCCCGCACACACCCACTCTGAAGGGGAGGCTGCTTTGCTGCTTCATATGGATGCAGGCCCAATTTACAAATCCAGCTGTATATGTAAAATATGACATTTAAAAAAAAACAACACCACTGTGTGGGCCCAGTGGCTTATCCCTGTATTTGCCACTGGGCCTGAGCCTCACAGATTCTTGTTCAGCCCCACTATTCTCTATAATCCTCACCCCAACCCTGTGAGGAGGATTTTGCCAGGTATCAGCCGTCCATTTTATAGATGAGAACACAAGGGTACGTTGGAGCCCATGCTTTGTTATACCAGCTTTTACAAACTGTTCCACAAAATTCCTCAATGCTCTGTTTTTATATTTTGCATTTTAAGGGAGGTTTTTGGGAAAGAGATTCCATCACTGAAAAAGCAAGCAAAACTTGGAACTCCAGAGCACAGGAATGTCCTGTCTGCTTAGGTGCCTGTTGTTTGGAGGGCATCTGGTCATCTCACACCCCCCAGCCACTGAGCGTACTGGAGTTTTGTCACCTCCGTAGACTGAATGTTTTTTCTGATTGGCAAACATCCCCTCACCGGAAGATGTGAGTTAAAGCCTGGGGGACAGGATCCTCACACAAACTTGAGGTTTGGTGACCCCAGGGATGGACTGTGTGGCACTAATTCTGTAGATGGGAACTTTATCAGTGGTCCTGACTGAAGAGCTAAATACCTTCCCTCGTTCCGTGATTGAAATTTGAGGCCCTGTCGAGGGCATGAGTGATGGAGAGTGTGGTCTCTGCCCTGGAGGCGCCTACAGCCCCGTCACAGAGACGGAGAGGTGGGCTGCTGATGGGGACAATGCATGATGGGCAGGTTGAAATGGGGAGCTCTGGAAGCACAGAGACGGCAGAGGGGAAGCGTGAGGCTGAATCCACACCTTCAAGGAGGACGGGTCGGGGTGAGGGGGGTTGCTGGACAGAGAGAAGGGGGGAGGAAAATGGCAGTCATGGAGGGGGTGATGGCACGCAGGCCCTGTGCACCAGGGGAATCAGGCATTTAGCCCGTCCACCCAACATGCCATGCCTTCAGCCACAATGGTACTGAGGGCCAGCTCTGTGCCAGGCTCTGTTGTAAGCACCAGGGATAATGTGGCAGGCAAGACAGAAAAGGTACCAGCCTCGTGGAGTTTGCATTCTAGTGGGCAGCTGGATTATTTATTACAGGTAATCAGTGAAGTCAGTAGTATAATTCCACATAGTAGTAAGTGCTAGGAAAGAGTCTCAGCTCCGTGGAGGAGTCGGCCTCTCAGGCTGCGTGGAGGGGCAGAATCCAGTGCTAAGAATGCAAATGCAGGTGGCAAACATGCTTCAGATAAAAGTTTGGCCTCCCTTTATCTTCCATCAGGGATCAGCAGACCACTGACCCATGGGCCAACTTGACCACAACCTTCTGTACCACCATGAGCTAGGAATAATTGTTTTATTATAAACAGTTAAAAAAAAAAATCAAAAGATTTCCCAACACATGAAAACCCATGTGTGAACTACGTTTTTTAGGTTTAAATAAATAGAATAAAAAATGACTATTATAGATGACTTGGTATCTAAATAGTAGCTGTGCAAGTAAACATAAAAGAAAAAAGAAAATCATATGAAATTGGAAGGTAGTGTCCATGAATGAAGTTTTACTGGTATGCAGCCATGCTCATTCCTGTACATATTGCCTGAGCTGGTTTTGCACTTCAAAGACTGAGTACGTAGTCTGGGACAAGCGCGGACCTTTGGGGACCCCTCAGTTACTGAATTTCAATCCCATTAGATGGTCTCCTTAGAGGCCAGACCTGCCTTTTTTGTGAGCTTCACTCAGTATTTTCTCCTACACTGTTATATACCTGAAACAATGTAACATGGTATGTCAATTCTACTCAAATAAAAATAGTTGTTTTTTTTTTTAACAAAGGTCCTGTGGGACAGAGATTCTCCCTAGTTGTCATGTGATCCACAGATTCTCCAAAATGATAATCTCAGCATTTAAAAAATTAAGTGCTAGTTTCAAATAAAAGGCTTCAATTTTAAATATATATATATATATTTTTTTTTTCTTCTAGTTCATTGACAGTGGAGTTCTCTACCTCTATACCCTCATTCAAAACAGTAATGCCAGGCCCTCTGTATTGACAAGGAAGTATTTTCATGATTTACTGGGTAAAACACAACAACAATGTAACAACTATTATGTAAAACCACATCCCATTTACATAAAATTGTATGTGTGTGCTTTTCCATGTATATGAATAGATACCCAAATAGGAGATCACCAGAAAGTGAACAGTGGTTATCTCTAGATTCTGGGATTTTGGATGATTTTTTTTAAGCTCTCTTCTCTTTTTGTATTACTTGGGTTTCTTTTTAAAAACATTAACATGAATCATCTTAATCAAAAGGAAAACCGAGCTATTTTAATTTCAAAGAATAAATAAGAAGAATGGTTGCATCCGCATGTGGGTGATAGAATTATTTGTGTGGTTATGATGTAACTGTTGGAGATATATGTATCCCCATACAGCTCACCACTAATTGGAGCAGAGGAGTGATGTCTTCAGAATAAGGGAGATTAAATAAGAACATGGTAGGATGTGAGAAGAGAGGTAGAAATCAGGAAATCTGACACGGTCGTCATTGTGAGGGATAGAAGCTTTCTAATATATGAATCTCCTTGGCTCATTATTGGCACCTGGAAAGATGGGGTGTAGATCTTTTCCTGATTCTTGCCCCCCCCCCCCACCCCCATGGTCTTGAGAAACTACCAGCCACTTAGTAAATTAGGGTATTTAAAAGTGGTATGTTAGCACCACCTAGTGTCCTCATGTTGTCATTACATCCCCGCGTCCCGCTGGAAGCCTCCCTTCAGATTCCTTGTTTGATGTCCCTGGGCTGGTGGCATTTGCGCGGCAGGCAGCACGAAGCCTCCCGGGGTTCTGCGGGTCAGTGGGAATGTCTCATTAATTTATTTCTTCCTTCCTGTCTCAGTCATACAAAGTGAATCTCTCCAGCTGAAGCATGATTTGGCAGTTGAAGAGCAAAAGGATGCCTCCCTGTCAAAATCAATCTCCACTTGTCTCCAGCAGCCAGGTCCTTAAAGCTGGGCCCATGATTCTGTGGCAGGAAAGCCATCCTGCTACACTGGGCAGCCTTGGGCTTGGGGCTCTTGTTTAGAAAATACGGAGTCTGGCTCGCAGTGGGCTGCTTGCCTTGTGATTGATTTTCTGGGAGATGCCAGAACCCAGCCATGGTCCCCTGACCCCTGTCCTCCAGTGTTGCTCACCTCCTGCACCCCTAACCTGAGCATGGTCCTCACTGCTCCCCTCTCCCTCACACCCTTCCTAGTCCAGCACATCACTCGGCCTCTCTCGGTTTTCCTCTCTTTGCTCTAGAAGCCGCTGTTCTCGTACCCTCTCTCTGGTCTGCAAGGCTGACCCCCTGCAGCACCTCTCCCCCACCTCCCTCCTTCACTCCGGGCTCCTCCAGGTTCTGCTACCTGGAGGTAGAAGCTCAAGGGATCTTGAGAAGTGCAAACCTGCTTGCATCGTTCTCTGGTTCAGTTCTTTCTAGTGGCTTCTCAGTGCTCATAGGATAAAAACCAGACTTTGCACCTGGGGTGTGAGGCCTCTCACTCCAGCTGCCCCTGTCACTGCTTGCCTCTTGCCTTGTTCTCTGGGCCTGGACCCAGCCCTGCTGGCTTCCTTCTGGCCCCTCAGGCCTTCCCCCTGCTGTAGTCCCTTGACCTGCCCCCTCGTACTCCCACCCCTTTCACCTCCACTCACCTGTCGGCTCTCGGGCAGATGCGCCTTCCTCGGGAGAGTCGCTCGCAAAACCTGAGTCAGATCCTCCCCTCCTGTGCTTGGAAAACACCACGTACCTCTCCTCACATGCATCCATTCTGTCCAGGTGTGTAATACCAGCTGCACCTGTCATTCTTTGCTGAATCCCCATCTCCCCGCCGCTTCAGACCCGTGGTTCTCAGCTGGGGGCGACTGGCTTTCCAGGGGACATCTGGCATTATCCAGGGACCTTTTTGGTTGTCATAACTCAGGCAGGGAGTGCTCCTGGTATCTACTGGGTAGAGAGCAGGGATGCTGCTAAACATCCTACGGTGCACGTGACAGCCCCCCAAGAACAAGGGATTGTCTGGCTCAAGGTCAGTAATGCTGAGGCTCAGAAACCCTGCTGTTAGACTTAAGCCCCCTGGAGGCAGGAATGATGGCCACTGGGAAAGAACACATTTGAAGGCCTATGTCACACTGTTAAAGGCCAGCTTGATAGTGTTGACCCTTGAATGGCCTTGTCTGTCGATAGATGGAGAACCACCTCCCTCCAAACCTGCCAGCCACAAGGGGTGAAAAGGAGAATTTGCCTGGCTTTTCCTCAGGCTCCTCATCAGGGTAATTACACGAGGTACTGCCAGTCCAGAGGAAAATCATCCCTGTTTTTGTGTCTTTGCTTTAAAATTCTTTAAAGTCTCATTTTAAATTATATTTGTTTATACTCTGAACTATTTACAGCCAAATTGCATCTACAATTTCAGTTTGTTGGAATACCCCACAAATCAAATGGCCTGGCTTCTTCAAATAAGTCACCATGGAAAGAAAAAGGCCAGGGGACTCTAGTAGATTTGAAGAGGCTAAGGTGTTGTGACAACTAAATACAACATGGAATTGGGGGGGAGGGGGAATGGCTAGAAATAATCATTGCACACTATTAGGTAAATTTGAATATGGACTATATATCAGATGTTATTTTTTTAAAGATTTATGTATTTATTTATGTGAGAGACCAGGAGGGGCAGAGGGAGAAAGAGAGAGAAATCTCAGACTCTGCTGAGCAGGGAGCACCACACAGGGCTCGATCCCACGACCCTGAGATCATGACCTGAGCTGAAACCAAGCTACTGCGCCACCCAGGCGCCCCTCAGATCGTATTATTGAATTAGTGTTTATATTCTTAGGTATGATAACGCTATTATGGTTATTGTCTTAGCTCAGGCTGCTACAACAAACGACCATAGCCTGGGTGGTTTATAAACAACAGAAATCTTTGTTCTCATGGTCCTGGAGACCAACAAGTGCAAGATAAGACACGGGCAGATTTGCTGTCTGGTGAGAGCCCACTTCCTGGTTCATAGACGGCGGTCTGCTGGTGGGGTGAAGGGGTGAAGGGGTTCTCTTTTATAAAAACACAAATCCCCTTCATAATGAGGGCTCCACCCTCATGACTCAGTTCCCTCCCAAAGACCCCACCTTCAAATATCATGACATGAGGATTGAGGCTTCAGCTTATGAATTTGGGGAGGGGAATGCAAGTGTGCAGTGCAATGCAGTTATAGAAGAGAATGGCCTTATTCTGAAGGGATGCAGGCCCGAGTATTAAGGAGTGACGTGTCAGCATGTTTGCCACTTGCTTTCCGTGATTTTGCAGAACAATTGTGTGTGTGAGAGAGAGAGAGGGAAGGATGGAGGGAGGGAGGGAGAACACAGAGGTGCAAACTGTTAGCAGGAGGTGAATCTGGGTGGAAGGAGTTTGGCTCTTTCCAGTACTCCTGTGCCAGCCCTCGGAGGTTGGAATGTGTAGGAACTCCGGGCGGAGCATGGACTCGTGTGCTGCGCCCGGGGTCCCTGAGCGTGGCCGTGTGCTGTCTTCAGTTTGCAGTTCTCCGCCCATCCACATGAAGGTGCAGCCTCTGAACCAGACGGCGCTGCAGGTGTCGTGGAGCCAGCCGGAGACCATCTACCACCCGCCCATCATGAACTACATGATCTCCTACAGCTGGACCAAGAACGAGGACGAGAAGGAGAAGACGTTCACGAAGGACAGCGACAAGGACTTGGTAAAAGCTCCCTGTTGTGTTCAGGACGGCGAGGGCAGTTCGGAGAGGGGCCCCCTGCGCCCGCGCGGGGTGCCTTCTCTGTGTCGGCGCCGCTCCCGCCGCCCGGGCTGTGCTTTGTGGTGCAGCTGCTGCCGCGGGGCCCGTGGTCCGAGCTCCCCCCTCCCTCCCCGGTCCCGGGGCTCCGTCCACACTTACCCCGCTGCCTAACTACACCACCAGGAAAAGCTAGGTCATTTCTTTGGAATCAGGCTCTTCACAACGGACTGCTTGTTCTTTCATTCGAAAAACCACTAGCTGCAATAGAGTTTCCACGAAGCGCTTTTTAGCGCATCTGGTTATTGTAAATATTAAATGAGCTATGCAAACGCACGACAGGTCCTAGCTCTAGTGAGTGCTAGATAAAGGCAGGCTATTGTTACTAGACCTCCCCCTCCCCCCCGTCTGCTGCTACTTCAGTCACTCTCACGAGGCAGCTGTCCGCCGGCCCCACCACTCCTGTACTCGATCAGCCTTACAGGTGACCGTTCCACGGAGGAGCCCTATGACGACCATGTGATTTTTTAATCACTGTTCTCGGGCTCTCAGACCCTCGACTCTAACCTCACTGTGAGCCGTCCACGCCCAATTCAGCTTCTCATGTGAACATTTACATCAATGTTTAATGGCCAACACCCAACGGGGCCCTTCCGAACAGACGTTTGCAGATGCTGTCTTCTGGGCTGGAAAAGCAAACGCTCCCAACAAGCCGGAGGCTTGAAGTCTTTGCCTAGAAACTCAGAGTGACACATTTAGGTTTGAAAGCCTTGCACTTATTGTTAATCAAAAAAAGGCTCTGGCGTAATGAAACCATAATTGTATGTGCGTATGAAAAATACAGTAGCACCAAGTGGGGTTCTTAATGACGGTTATCACTTTTTTTTTTCTTCCCAATCCAGAGTCCCCAGGGCCCATTCAATCAGTTATGGAATAATACTTTTCATATTCTTTTAGATGAAGATTCCTTTACTTCATTTCTATTTATATTTTCAATTTCCCCAGTAGACATTATTATCTGGGTCATATTAGGGAATGATGAGCTTCATGAAATCAGAGAGAAATCTGTTGAAAGGCACCCAAGGTTGTGACGTGTTCTAACCTTTCTCTTGTCACTACTGGAAGTTCATAAGGGATTTTTCTCTTTCTGGAGTAAAGATGACTTGCATTAATCAGCAGAAACTTGTCTAGGTGCTTATGCAGTTTCTTGTTCTAAGTGGAAAATAATTAAACACACAAAGATAAATAGATACCGGCTGGGAGTGAATTCTAATAAACCCTTGCATAGATGGAGCAAAGACTTTGCTCCAAACGAAGACAGAACAGGGGTCAGAGGTTTAGAGAATGAGGCACAAATTAGTTTCAGAGAAAGGGAGAGGTGGTGAGAAAAACGTGCTTTGACAGCAAGTTCTTTTTTATCAGAATTTTCTAAGGGTGGTTATTTTCTTTGGGGACACACAAAATGAATTTCCTTAATTCCTCAAGAAGTCGAGTGCTGACTTAGTGGCAACAAAGCTGTTCTCTAACTGAACAGTGGCGGTGGCTCCGAAACCTAAACGTAACACTTAACATTCGTGAAGCCTTTTCCAGCTTGTGCCCTTCTTCCTCGTGGCCTCGCTACACACCTGTGGGGCAGGTGTTATTACCTGCCTTTTCCAAAAGGCGGAAATGAGTCTTCGAGTGAAGTAACTTGACCCCAACCCAGTGCCATCCCCAGGAAGCCATTCGTGAGGCCACACATGTAGTGTAGTCAGTCATATTGGCGCACCTGTTCAGAGCATCTCACTAGCCATGTCGGGGAAACCCACTCAGTGGTTAAGCTCCCAGAGTTGCTTTCCATACCTGGCCCAGAATATACGTTTCAGTGACGGGACAGTTCATCCATTAGGCAGTCTTTGAAAATCAGTTCCTTTTGTTGTGTGTTGTTTCAGGAAGCAAGGGCTGCTTGCTTTTTAGGAATTTTCCATTTTCTCCTTTTCAGAGGCTCTTGGAATAAAGCTTTGAGGAGTGGGGATCTGGATTTAGCTGATGATGCTTGACCAGGGATTGGCAAAACACTTTTTAGAAAGAGCCAGATAGTAAAATTGGGGGGCTTTCGAGGCCATAAGGTCTTTATGGCAGCTACTCAACTCTCCCGTTGTGGGGTGAAAGCTGCCACAGACAACATGTAAATGAATGGGTGTGGCGGTGTGCTAATAAAACTTTATTTATAAAAACAGATAGTGGGCCGGATTTGGCCCGTGGGCTGTAGCTTGCTAACCTCTAGACCGGGGGGCATTCTTTCTTTTGTGTGGTGTGGAATACCTGTGAACTAGCTTTGCATGGCCTATGTTACGGAGCACTCACAAGAACCCTGTGAGGTCACTGCTACTCTTCCCATTTAACAGTTGAAGCTGGCAGAGGCCGAAAGACATTGAGCAACTGGCTTGGAATCATGCCGCTAGTGAGTGATGTGACAAAGGTAGATCTCGTGACATCTGGCCTCTAGTCAGGTGATCTCTCCTGGCATCGTGCCCCATATTATCCATTAGTCAAGGTACAAAGAGGCCTTTGAACTGCAAAGAAACCTATGCACCAAGATTTTGTTATTGATATTAAGAACTCTGTATGGTTCTGAAAATTCAGTATACTTGATAATTCTAGAGACTGTCTAGGGTCAATAATGATAGTTTATAACTATACAAAAGGTATGGTCATTAAGGAAGAAGTCCAAGTTTGGCGAGTGGTAAGAAGGCTGGAGACATGTTCCAAGCCACAGTCAAGAGTGAGTCAAGACTGATTCTGTTGCATCTGTTACCCTGCACATGTGAGTGTTGAAAACAGACTCCCAGCCAGTTATTTCTGAACTTCCTTCCCTTTCAAAGTGAGCCTTTGGTCAGTAGGGAAGTATCATGGCTCTCAAGCTTGGCCATGGGACCCAGAAACCTAAAAGGAATACTTCACCTGATTTTAGGTTCGGCTTCAGAAGGTAAAGCATGCAGCGACCTTCAAAACCAACTCACTGCCTTTTCTTTCTTCACCTGCAGAAAGCCACCATTAGCCACGTGTCACCTGATAGCCTTTACCTGTTCCGAGTCCAGGCCGTGTGTCGGAATGACATGCGCAGTGACTTCAGCCAGACAATGCTCTTTCAAGGTAAGGCCGGTTCCCTTCTTTCTGGCCCTGAGTGGCCCTGCGCCCCTCCTTCTTTATGCTGCTTTATCTTTTTTCCTGTGAAGGGACTGGGACCAAAAAAAAATAAATAAATAAGGCTAGCCTAAGAATCAGGGTGGAGTTTTAAATCCCACCTGAAACGCCTCAGGAATTTAGGTCTGTCTTTTAGGTTGAGGGTCTCATAGGCCAGAAGAGGGGAGAAAAGAGCAAAGTGTTGATTATTTATTTTACTATTGATATTTTTCCAACTATGAGGAACCAACCAAGTATTTTTCTAACACTGTCATCACAAATTTGCCTCCCAGTCATGTTGTAGCATATCATCTTTGGATTTCCAGCCTGATTCAGTTAGTTCTTCTCTTAAGAACTAGAGCCCAAACATACGGCACACTCTTCTGGCTCGTAAGCCACACAAATGAGCCCCTGCTTGCAGGATGCTTCTTGAGAAATAGATGCATGTACATGCTGATAGAGGGTCTAGTGGAAAGTTCCAGGGCCAGGACTAGGGTGGGGCAAGAGAGGCATTTACCTTGGTGCAAAACTTAAGAGAATACCCAAAAACTCAGTCATCGAGATATATTTTAATGAAAAAAATTTTAGAAGCAAAATCAGTAAAAAAAAAAAAAAAAGTTTGTGGACAAAATACCCAGGTTTTTTTTTTTTAAGATTTTATTTATTTATTTGACAGAGAGCACAAGCAGGGGGTGCGGCAGGCAGAGGGAGAGGGAGAAGCAGACTCACCGCTGAGCAGGGAGCCCGACATGGGGCTCAATCCCAGGACCCCGAGATCATGACCTGAGCCCAAGGCAGACACTTAACCGACAGCCACCCAGGCGCCCCAAAAATACCCAAATCCTAAATAAAGATAGGATCCACTCTGTCTCACTTGTCCCAAGCTAATCCCAACCCTGGTTCCGCTGAAACTTTATTTACAAAAATAAGCAGCCGGGCTGTGGGCCCTAGTCTGCTGACATGGTTTGGCGACAGGCATCAAGACCAGCATTGGGGAGGGGCGGGGCAGGGCATTGGGCCCTGCTCTGCCAGCCTAAGGTCCTCTCTGATAAGGTCCTTTCCTTCCAGGATCTCCCATTTCAGAGAAACCTCCACACCAAACCAGTGGTTCTTAATCTTTTTGAGTCACGTATCTGACGAGGGCATTGGACCTTTTCCATAGAGAATGCCAGAATTTTGCATACAGCTTAGGGGGCCCCATGAAGCCCATGGTCTGTGGACCAGCAGCATCAGCATCATCTGGAAGTCTGTGAGAAATGCACATTTCTGGGCCCCTCCCAGAACAATTGCCTCAAAATCTCTGAGGGTCGGGCCGGGAATCTGAGTTCTAACCAGATGGCCCAGGTGACTGGCCTGCCCAGTGAAAACAGAAGTGCTGGTCCAGAGCTGGGGCCCCGGAATGGGGGCCCCAGGTTTGAGTCCGGCTGCCACTCAGCGCTGGTGGGACTCAGAGAATGTTTATAAGTTTCTCCAAGTTACAGTGTCCCAGTCTGAAAAGTGGTAGTAGTGACAGTACCCACCTCACAGGGGCCTTGTGGGAGTGACATGCAGAGTGCCTGGTACCATCCATAAATAGCCCCTGAGATTCGGTTTGATCTAAAAAATAATAAATGATGAACCCGTCAAGAAGCCCTCCAGCCTTCGATTCCCTCTGAGGATCCCTCCTAGCTTTATAGTTTGGCCTTTAACTGTTATTTGCTCATGTTCACATTATGTCACCCTTCCTTTTAAACTAATTGAAATGAGCATGGCTGAATATTTTGCCCACATAAATCACGCTCGCCGAGTCCACCTGTGCCCTGGGTGTCTTGGCGGCTCTGGCCGCATTGAAGAGGGTCCAGGGGGCCGAAGCCAGGTCTGTGCCAACCCAGGGGAGAGAGAATGGGAGGCCATCGTGGGAGCTTGCTGAGGCCGGGGCCCTGGAACTTTGGACACATAAATCATGATTAAGCCTCCCCTGTGCTCCGACCGAGAATTGGGCTCTGCAGAATGCCTTTCCTGATTAATAGGCCCCCGAGCTTGCTGGCTTCTGCGTGGACTTTGAAAAATTAAATGTTTGTAATGTAATGTAATTCAAAAAGGCCTTGTCAGCTATAAATTCCAAGCATGGAATATTTAAAATGTCTGATCACAGAGACTTGTCGGAAATGGCCAGTGTCTCCTCTGTGTGTGGACTCACTTTGTTCAGAGGTGGATGTGAGTTGACTCGTTTTATATATTGGTGTTTGTCCCTATGTGTTGACAGAGGGGCATGATCCCCCGCTTCTCCCCGTGGTAGCTTTCCTGTCTTCCCTACAGCAGCCAGCAGCCAATGTACCAGCTAAACCTTTGGGTAGGCTCGCACACCTCCTGTTGGGAGCCAAGTATGCATTTTTTTTTAAAGATTTTATTTATTTATTTTTGAGAGAGAGAGAGAGTGCGCAAGCCGAGGAGGGAGGGGAAGAGGGAGAAGCAGGCTTCCTGCCGAGCAGGGAGCCCGATGAGGGGCTCAATCCCAGGACCCTGGGATCATGACCTGAGCCAAAGGCAGATGCTTAACTGACTGAGCCACCCAGGTGCCCCCAAGTATGCATTTTTGAGAAGTAGGGCCCGGTGTACAATACTGAGCAACAATTAGGACTTAAGTGTTAAAAGGGAAGAGGGAAAAGCATAGAGATTTTCACAAAGGCCTTGCTCAGAATAATTGGGCTTCCCAGTGATGAAATTTACATCTGGTTTGGGAGCATGAGGAAGCCAGGTGGACTCTACATTATAGTAAACATAACACTATTTATGTTCTGTATAATGTAATAAATGTTACCTATTTGCCTCAGTGTGGTAAATACAATAACAGTAATAGTAGCAAGTGGTATCTGCAGAATGGCTCACAGTTACATTTCCCATTAGTTATGTCATCTGACCCCGTGGCAGCTTGTAATGTTCCTGCTATTTTACAGATGGAGAAATGATTTTCTAGGCAGTCAAGTAACTTGCAGAAGAAATCACTTGGCTAGTAAGAGGGGTCTGAATTTCTTATTCCAAAGCCCAGTCATTTATACACAGCAACAGATCACCCCTAAAGAGTAAATATTACCCTGTAACCCCAGTAACTCAACAAAAATAAGCAAAATACATAGGAAAGGGAACAAATTATATCCAAATACAGTTGTCAAAATATTTTAAACAAATTTGGATGTAGTCATATATGTTTTGTTTTTTTTTTTATTAAAGCATTGAATGACAAGCAGTAGGTCTGTTGGCTACTGTGATTTCTGAGTGGTGATGAACATAAATGATGCTCCAAACTAGCTATGACAATTAGAAGGCAGTATAAAAATATCTGACTTAGGTCAGAGACAAAGCCACCGGTCCCGCTAGTGTGGCTGAGATTTGTTGCCTGCTTTCATGGTGGAAGGAAACGCTACATGTCAGTGAGAGCTTAGGGGGAAGGCAGATGCATTTTTCCCCCGTCCCTGGATCCCATTAGGCCTGTGGGCACCAGGTTCAGCGCTTTGGATCTGAACGGTCCTGGAGAAACGTCCTAGTCACCCCGACTTGAACCAGGCAAGAGCTGTTCGATTCCAAGGCTGCTGTGTTTGACCTGGTTGTCCTGACTTCTAGATGGGTCTCTTCTCCACATCTGTCTCTTCACACGTTGGACTTCACAACTGTGCACAATGAATGTATCATTAGGTTGGGGGTTGCAGACTGACATGCCCCTGGGGCCGTGCAGGGAGCCTGTACAGAGGAGGGGAGGGTTATCGATGGGAAGCTGGAGATCCTACGTCCACCAAAAGGGAGTGAGGGACGCTCAGCCCCAGCAGGAAGGAGAGTTCAGTTTTACCGAATATTGAGATTTTTCAGGATAGGGGGAAATTGGGATTTTTTTAGGTTGAAGGCTACTGCAACAGATTCAGTTTTTAAGAAAGCTTGCCAGCCAAACAAAAAACTGTATCAGTCATTGGCCACCTCTGGTTTAGGTAAAAACTTACAACAGGTATACGTATTATTTATTTTGGCATTTAGCCTTTTTTTTTTTTTTTTTGCTGATATTTCAGTGCCATGTATGTCTAGGAAGCAAACTTTTAGTTTATATAACAGTACTGTTTTTTTGAGATAACCACAAAGAGGCATTTTTTTTAATTACACTGTTTCCCATTATTCACAATAGCGAAGCAACCCAAATGTCTACTGACAAAGAATAGATAAATAAAATGTGGCATATATACACATACAATGGATTATAATTCAGCCTTGAAAGGAAAGAGATTCTGACACATGGTCCAGCATTTGTACGAACCTTCAAGACATCATGTGGAATGAAATAAGCCAGTCACGAAAGGACAAATGTGTATGATTCCACTTACATGCAGTAGCTAGAGTAGTCAAATGTGTAGAAAGAGTGTGGGAAAGGGGGAAATGGGTCTTGTTTAATGTGTACAGAGTTTCCGTTTTGAAAGATGAAAAAATTCTGGAGATTGGTTGCACAACAATGAAAATATACTTAAACACTACTGACTTGCACACTTAAACGTGGTTAAGATGATAAGTTTTATGTTATGTGCATTTTACCACAATTAAACATTTTTTTTCAGTTCTACTGAAAATGATGATACTGTTTAACAACAGTATGATGTTGTTAAACTGCTCATGAAGAGGTGAAAATACAGAAACAATTACATTTCTCACTGTTTATGTTATGAAAAGAAGCTATGCAACAGAGTTAAAGCAGTTGTGTTTACAGTACTAACATATGGCCAAAAAATACTGCAAGAAGGAGGAACACCAGCACGAGTATTGTGTGGGTCATATAAGAATTTGACCACTTAAAGCAATGATGGCAATATCTTACAGGGTTTCAAAACTTTAGAAAAAATATATGACAATACACAAAAGGTGAGGCAGGCAAATAGAGTTAAACTATTGTACAGCTCTTATGTTTTTAGCAAGTGGTAAAAGTACTAATTTAAGGTACACTACAGTAAATTCAGGATTCATATTACAATGACTGAATGGGTAACATAAGAAATCATACACAAAAAATAATAGGTATTGAAGGTGGCTTGGTCAGAGAGCATATGGCTCTTGATCTCAGGGTGGTGAGTTCGAACCCCATGTTGGGTGTAGAGATTACTAAAAAAGGATGATAATAATAAACTTTAAAGAAAGATAACAGGTAGGAATAGTGGAATACTATGATTCCACTTATATGAAGTTCAAAGATAGACAAAACTCTAACAGAGTTCAGAATTGTGGTTACCTTTCGGAAAGGTGGGGCAGGTATTGAGTGGGGCGTATTCACACCTGCTGGGGTCCTGGAGAACATCTGTCTATGTCTCCGTACAGGTGGTAGTCACACAGGTGTTTACAAAGAAAATTAATTAGACTATATACCTAAGCTTTGTATATTTATTTAAGTTGCACTTCAAAACAGAAAACAATAAAAATTCAAAAACAAATTTTAAACTAATAGCTTAAGACAAGAGCCAGCAAACTATATAGCATTCTGAAAGTTCTTTAATGATTCACAAGCTAAGAAGGGTTTTACATTTTTTAATGTTTGGGGAGAAAGTCTGCAGAGGAATACTATCTCGTGACATGTGGGAATTATATGTAAAGCTTAAGTTTTGTTGGAACTACAAAAAATGTGTATTTCTTACAATGTAATTTCTTTGTTTCAGCTAATACGACTCGAATATTCCAAGGGACCAGAATTGTTAAAACAGGAGTGGTAAGTAGCAGATGGTAATTGCTTTGTCGCAGCCTGTTGTTAATTCACATGCAATTAAAACTGTCACCACGAGGTGGCAGTATGATGTTGTTAAACTGCTCATGAAGAGGTGAAAATACAGAAACAATTACATTTCTCACTGTTTATGTTATGAAAAGAAGCTATGCAACAGAGTTAAAGCAGTTGTGTTACACTGTACAAGTTTTATCAAGATAAAAACTCTCCAGATTTTAAATTATTTATCATCTGTGGGATCATACAAGCTAGGAGTGCAAAAGGTCTCTTCCAAGCCCTTCATTGGACATGTGCTAAAATTCACAGGTTGTCATTTCCCAACGTTACATGGATTTGCAAATTTCTGGAGCCTCAATTAATATCTAAGCTTTGCCATTTCTAGTGTAACTAACAATCATAATATTAACCACAGTGTTGGTGATAATAGTAGTAGCCTAAAATTTACTGGCGTTTCCTGGGTTTTAGGTACAGATTATTTTATTATTTTATTTACTCCTGGCGGCATCCCACGAGATTGGTGTCACTGTGGTTCCCATTTTACAGATGAGGAAACTGAGGTCCAATGAGTTAAAAGCGATGCATCCCCCAGACAGGGGCCTGTTAACTCAAGCCCAGACCGTCTGACTTCTCTGTCTTGGGTGCCTTATCTTACGTGGCATTTGGCATTTCATTAACCAGCTTCAGAACCTAACATTTGCTAACTTGACCATCATAAACGACAAAGTTTCCCAACTACAATATGGTGATCATGTTATGAAATCAAAGTTGCTCTGGCTGTGTTGTTTTGAACCCTAGAAGTGATGGGATGCAGATCTGGATTCTGTACACCAGGTTATAAGAACTAAAATTAAACGGATAACTTAGAGCAACATTTCTTGTTTTCCCCAAGGTACCATGTGTGGCTCCCACACATAAGCCCCAGTTGAGTATGGTGGGAAGAATGAGCCGGGGCTCGCACACAGGCAGCCCTCCCTCCAGCCCTTAACATCTCTGTGCCTCGGTTTCCTGACCTGTAAAATGGGGTGATGATCCTGTGTGCCTCTGGGGTAGGGTGGGAAGGCCTGGCACACAGTTGGTACTTGTCAAATGGAATTTCTCCTGTTGCCACGTACGTGGGCGTAGGTTTCGCCGTGGATAGAGCCAGAGACTCTGGAAGTTGCGGCGGCTGTCAGCCTGTTCCAAAGCGTGCCGTGTTAGGTTGTAACTCCTGCCTCTGCAGGCACGGGGGGCCGCTCCAGAGGGCTTTTCTAGACCTCACTGCTGGATGCTCTCCACAAGGGCCACTGGTATATGAAAAAGCAAGGGCTCCTGTCTCTTCCAGTGTCACCCTGGGATCATTCGGCCATCCGATTGATGTTGCCGCTTTGTTACTTAGTTGATACTTATTTTTACGCCAACTTCAATGGTACTTACTTTTTTTTTTTTTTTTTTGGCAGTTGGCTTCCTCCTAAGCAGTTGGGGTGAAAAGTTGGGTTTGATATGCTAGTGAAAATTTTTAATGCACTCACACTTGTTGTAAAACCATTAAGACCAGGGGTGGTCAACCGCGAATCACCTCTTGCGGCTTTGGCACTGCTCTGCGAGAGACCCTGTGAGGAAAATAAAAGATGAGTAAAACCCATGAAGCGTCCTAAGCAGGGCCTCTTCCCCAATCCTGATGACTGACACCACTCTGCTCTCTCTCCTGTCCCCTCTCCTGCCCTCCCCGGGCGACCCCTTGAAGCCCACGGCGTCTCCTGCCCCGTCGGCTGACATGGCCCCCATCAGCTCGGGGTCTTCGACCTGGACCTCCTCCGGCATCCCCTTCTCATTTGTCTCCATGGCGACTGGGATGGGCCCGTCCTCCAGCGGCAGCCAGGCGACCGTGGCCTCGGTGGTCACCAGCACGCTCCTGGCCGGCCTGGGCTTCAGCGGCGGCGGCATCCCCTCCTTCCCCAGCACCGTGTGGCCCACGCGCCTGCCGACGGCCGCCTCGGCCAGCAAGCAGGCCGTCAGGCCCGTCCTGGCCACCACGGAGGCCTTGGCTCCCCCGGGCCCCGACGGCGACCCGGCCCCGACCGAGGACAGCGAGGGCGCGGAGGAAGGGGAGGATGAGAAGAGCGAGAGTGAAGATGGGGAGCGAGAGCACGAGGACGAGGGAGAGAAGGACGCCGAGAAGAAGAAGAGCCGGCCGAGCCACGCCGCCCAGGAGCCGCGTCAGGACGAGCCCACCTCCGCCCCGTCTCCCAGCGGGACCGCCGAGGACGGCGGGCGTCAGACTCTGCCCGGGCCCGGGCGGGACCCCACCGCGGCCCCCACACACCAGCCCGATGCCGCGGGGGGCGCCCGCCCGGGCCTGGACGCCGGCCCGGCCACCGCCACCCCGGGGCCCCCCACGGCCACAGAGGAGCGCTTCGAAGGGAGCGACCCCAGGAGGCCCCAGACGCCGTCAAAAAAGCCCATGTCCCGAGGGGACCGATTTTCCGAGGATAGCAAATTTATCACGGTTAATCCAGGTAAGTGGCCCGGCCCTCACCTGAGGCTCCACGCTGCTGTGAGCAGGCTCGCCCTTTAAAAAGAAATAGGGATGGGAGATGAAGCTCCAGAAAGTGCTCGATGTTCCTGAAATTGTAGATGTTCCTGGCATAAAAGATGTGTGTGCGTGTATTTGTCTGTCTGTCTGTCTCTCTCTCTCTCTCTGTTTTTTATTCTATAAGAATAACCTCCTCTCTCACTGCGGCTGGAATAAGACCTTCTGTGATATTTGTTTCCTGATAAAATCTACTTCCCTCAGAATAACTCCAAGGATTTAAACTACACAGCGAGGGGCCCCCGGGTGGCTCAGTCGGTTAAGCGTCTGCCTTCGGCTCAGGTCATGATCTCGGGGCCCCTGGATCAGCAGGGGAGTCTGCTTCTCCCCTCCCTCTGCCCCTCCCGCTGCTGGTGTGCTCTCTCGCTCTCTCTCAAATAAATAAATACAATTTTTAAGAAGAAATAAACTACACAGTGAAGGAAATGAATAAAAAAGACATCGATCTTAAGTTTCTTCATTAAGATTTCACTCCTTATTCACTTACTCAGCGCCTGGGTTTAGGGACTGTTTGGTGCCAGGCACGGGGTGGGTGCCACCCTGGGGCCGGGGGGAAGCACAGCCCCTGCCTTTTGAGGCTTGCTGACTGCCTAAAGGACACAGCGATGGTGACACTGAGCTAGCGCACTCGCTGGGAAGCTGGAAGCAGGGCGGTACAGAGCAGGCAAACAGGGTGGCTGGCTAGCCAGTAAATGAGCTAACTGAGGTTGAAGATGGTGAACGGTAACAGGAAAGAAGCAGGTACTGTTGAAGAGAATCATGAGGAGGGCAGGGACCCATCTTAACGAACATAGGCCAATCTGGGGACATGACCTGCACCCTGAAACCAAAAGCATGAGATGCCCCCGAGTGGGGAGAGTTGGTGTTAACCCACCGGCCTCGCCCAAGCAATGGGGCTCTCTATGCCAGAGCCCCGTTTGCTGTACGCATAACCCAGCTTATGGATGGTGAGGCCGCGGCATGGCTGGTCTGGCCTCCGCCCTGAGGTGGTGATCCCCGTCACCCTGACCAGTAGTGATTCAGTGTTCTATCTATGTGCTCAGATCCTACCGAACCGTCCTGATAGTCTCTGCGAGGCAGCCGTGAGCATGAGGGGTTGTTATTGTTGTGAGGGGTTTTCTTAATAAGAAATTCTTCTTTTTGCCAGACTACAAGATGTTTAGCAACAATTTTTTTTGCATCTAAGCTGTTGTGGAGTTATAAGAGTGCAAAAAAAAAAAAAAGCAACTGGTAAATATTTATTTGCTTTTGCACTTGTAAACATTAAAATTCATCTAAAGCTGAGATCTCGTATGTTAAGATACAACTTAGAATAAATTTTCATGTTTTGAATTACGTTCCTCCTTAAAGCTGGTATGGACTCGTTTTTTGAAGTTTGGGTTTCCTATGGGTGTTGCTCAGTTTGTCCTGGTTTTCAGGAAAAGTGTAGAGTAGCCTTCTGTGGAGTTGAGTGGAGGAAATACTGGGCAGCTTATAAAGCTGTTTGAAGCCATTCCGACATGAACGGTGACATTTCCTCTAGGAATTACTGTGAGACAGTAGAATTTCTTGCATTGGAAGATATTAAATATTTATGGAGTACCCGCTGTGTACCGGGCACCTCATGAAACATTGGGAATGGAACACAGATCAAGGCAGGCTTCTGTTCTTCCGGGGGTTTCTGTTCTAGTGGGGGAGCTGGAGGATATTCCAGTGAACGAGTGCGTAACGTCAAATAGTGGTGAGCGCTTGGGTTGGGGAGGGGGGCAGTGTGGCATCGAGTGGTCAAGGAATGACACTTGAGCAGAGACCCAAGTGGTGAGGAGGTAGCCATGTGGAGATCCTTGGGAGATCGTTCTAGGCTGCAGGAGGAATAGCCGATCCAGAGACCCAAAGTCGGGATTGATTTGGGAGTGGCCGAGGAGCGATCCCAAGGCCAGTGTGTGTGGACCCTAGAGAGTCAGGAGGGAGGGATAAGGGATGAGTTCACAGTTGGGCAGAGCTCAGACCAGGAGGGGGCTCATCATCCATGCTGAGGATTTGATTCTAATTGAAATGGAAAACCAGTGGTGGATTTTAGCGGGAGACTTGCTCATCTGATTAGCTTTTTTGAAAGACCCCTCTGACCTCTTTGTGGAGATTATACAGGGGAGGCAAGAGGGGACGCAAGAAGCCCAGTTAGGAGGTGATGGCAGTGGCAGCTTGGACCAGTGGGGTTTCTCCGAAGACCAGTGGTAGACCTTGTCGAGAATGGATTTTCAAGCTTGAGCGGCTGTGCCTGTGGACTCAGGGCTCTGGCGAGGAGGTCTTCTCCGCCTGTTCCTCTTAAACACGTCTTTGCCCATAGTTCTGACAAAGATGGCTGTTGAGAGCTTAGGTTGGGAGTGTTCATACCTCGTGAAACTAGAGAGCAGTGGGGGACCTGGGCCAGTTCCAGGTGGGAGGCAGTGAGTCACTGGGATTGATGAACCTTGCAGATTTGCTGCCCCAGGGTTGGGGCGTGTGGGTCTGCAGCTTCGACCGTCAGGCATCCACGCGTGCCATCTTGGCAGAGTCTTGGCAAGCAGCTTCTGGAGTCACGTCACCCCGGTAGCCAATGCCGCTTATTCACTCTGGCTCCTCAGGCGGTCTCTGCTCAGCGTTCTCGTCAGTAAAGTGGGGATAACAAGAGCTCTTGGTGCGGACGGGGGTGCAGATAAATGGAGTCACCCTTGCTGTCAGTCGCAAGGAAGGAGGAGCTGTCCACAGCCCAAAGGCCACAAAATCACAATGGCGACCATGAGGAGGCCGCTAGCAGGTCTTTCTTTTGTGGTCCTCCCTGGACATTAAGGAGCATGCCAAGAGTCTGGTCCCCAGTTAGCAGGCATTCAGAATGACCTCCAGGAACTGTGCTCTTTCCCCAGACTGGTAAACCAGAGCGACTCCCTCACCACATTCATCTAGTGGGAAGGTTCACGTCTCAAAAGCCTTGTGGGCCATAGGTCTCTGTCGAAACTTGTCTGTCCCGCCAGGTAGCACAAAAACACTCAAAATCATACGTAAGTGAGCAGACGTGGTTGAGTTCCAACAAAACGCTGTTTACAAAACCAGACAGTGGGCCTGCTTTGATCTGTGAGGCGGCTTTACCAACCCCTGGTTTAAGCAGAAATACGTGTGTGCTTGGTTGAGGAAGGATATGAGTGACTAGAGGGTAAAACCCCCAACCCCACATCAGTCCGTGATCCCTACCACCTCACTTCGCTTCCAGCCCTTCTGGCCTTTCCCCGCCTGCCTCCTCCAGCTTGACATTTACTTTTTAAATACAGCCACTCACCTTCATGTCAGTGGTGACTTATTTTAAAGGCTTTGCATGTACATTTGTTTAAATCTTCATTTAGTTTTTCTTCACAATAAGTAAACACAATTATTTTCATCAATCTTTAGCCTCCTTTTTTTTTTTTGAGAGAGAGAGAGAGAGAGAATCTCAAGCAAACTCCCCACTGAGCGTGGAGCCCAACGGGGGACTCGATCCCCAGGACTCCAAGACCAGGACCTGAGCCGAAATCAAGAGTCGGATACTTAACCGACAGAGCCACCCAGGTGCCCCTATAGTTAGCCTCTTTGAAACAAGCATTAATGTTTAAAGTTACAAACTCTGTTCTGTTTTGACCAGCATTTCCAAAAGCCTTGTTTTAAATTCCCTTGATGTTTGGTGACATCTTTTTAAGTCCTGTGAGTAGTAGCTTTAATATTAATTCACAAGGAAGGAGAAGAGGAGTCCTTGTGTGGGAGAAGCAGCAAACTCAGGCAACGAGAGAAGGCAGACGGGTGGTATCAGTGAGAGAGGAGGACCACCAGGTGGTGGACATTAGGGAGGAGTGAGGACCACAGCAAACCAGAGTGCACGTGTCTTTGCTAAAGAGGACAGCCTCACTCACTTCCCCTGATTGTAGCCACTGACGATGCCTCACAAGCCAGAAATCCAAGCCTTTGTGCAGCATCTTCCAATTTTTAAAACATTTTCTCTTTTTTTCCTTCTTTTGTTTGTTTGTTTGTTCGTTCGTTTTCACATATGCCAAACTAAACACATCCCTGGGCCGGGGAGGTAAGAAGCGCTGGTACTTGGCCTCGACTGTAGAGTTGATTGCCCTAGTTCCAGCTGCCCTGCAGGCTGTGGGAAGGATTAGAGGCCTCCATGCAGCGCCTGTGTCTATTTGCTAGCATCTACTAGCACGAGGCCCTCGGCGGGATGTGTGCCGCGTGGAAATCTGCCCCGGCCCCTCTCTTAGGAGCGCAGGCGGAGCGTGGTGCCGGCACCCCCAGTAGCCAGTTGATGCATGTGTGTGTGGTCCTATAGCACCCCTGTGGGGGCTGTGCTGTCCTTGTTGCCTTTGGCCAGTGAGGAAACTGAGGCTCAGAAGGCTAAGGAACGTGTCCGGGCATCACAGAGCTCCAACACGGGCCCCGACTCCAGAATCCAGGGGAGTCCCCCTCACATGGTGCTGCCTTCCTTCTGGCTTTGGGCTTATTCCCTGAGTGGGCAACACAAGATGATTTCAGATGACATGTTAATTATTAAGTGAATATTTGTGTGCTTTAGAAAAAATAGCAGTTTTCCATTTATGGCAGAGGTTCTCAGCCAGAGAG
The DNA here is from genome assembly GCF_037043125.1 of Eumetopias jubatus. Lineage (NCBI taxonomy): Eukaryota > Metazoa > Chordata > Mammalia > Carnivora > Otariidae > Eumetopias > Eumetopias jubatus. The sequence continues at coordinate 188,311,551 of NW_028274807.1, read as the reverse complement.
CATTCTGCCCCCCTCTCCCCAAAGGCATTTGGCGATATCTGGAAGCACTTCCGGTTGTCGTGCCTGGGGAGGGCTGCTCCTGGTGTGTAGTTGGGTAGAAACCAGGGATGCTGTTGAGCTTCCTACCCTGCACAGACTAGCCCCGCACAACAGACCTCCCTGGTCCCAAGTGTCAACAGTGCTGTGGTTGAGAGACTCTTGATTTATCATATTAATATAAAGTTTCCTTTTCAAAGTTCACTTGAGGAAAGAAATAGTTAAGGACAGAAATAAGTGCTAGGACACGTTCGTGAAGACAGGGCAGAAATCATGAACGTGGCACTCAGCCGGAGTGTACGGAGGTGGAGGGAAATGTAGGAGACTTTATTTAAAATAAATTACGGCAGGCATTTGTATGGACTCTCCAAAGCACTTTGCAGCCAGGGCTAGTTTCATGGGTCAGGTTCCCTTTTTTGGAGGTGTTTTTGAGATTATCCTGCCTGTCCGTGTTCTTGGCTGTCACCTTCCTGGGAGGGCCAGAGGGCATGCGCCAGGAATGGCTTGGAGGAGTTGCTCAGTGCCAGTGTGGTTCAGCGTCCTCCTAGAACGTATCTGGGCCCTCGAAATTTCTGCCCCCCGCTAAGTGATGTTTGAAACTAGGACAGAGTCTATCTCTCTTGGTGTGGGAAACCAGACCCCACTGAGAACAAGTAGAACGTTCCATTGGAGGCTGGGGTCAGGAATTGAGGTTGATAGAGTATAGGCTCACAGCTGAAGGCCGAGCCACATGCTGTTGCAACCAAGTGTCTATGGTGGTGGTTTGGTAGGTCAGGACCAGCGTATTTATAGGGCTTAGAATGAAATTGGGATTTATCAGACACCTTCAGTCTTCCAGTGCCTAATTGAAGTAGGCACGACAGACTATTGTTTCATTATCAGAGTGTGATGAAGGGAGCTCTCCATGAAGGAGTAAGGAGTGCTTATTCACAAGAACTCCGGGTGGTAATATAAACGGAAACACACGATGCTCTAATCCAGCTCAGGCACAGGAATGGGAGCCCAGAGCCCATGGTCCCTTGCAGGAGAATGTATGTTTTTGTAACTGACAGTCGTGTCTCTGCAACCGTGGCTTAGATAAGGCTGGGGCTCCAGAAGAGTAAAGACGAATTTTGTGGCCTTGGACAAAACCAGCCACCTTCTCACTTCACACCTGCTTGGGGGGGCTACCACGCAAACAACAAAACCAAACAGAAAATAACAACCGTTGGCGAAGATGTAGGGAATTTGGAACGTTCGTGCACTGTTGGTGGGAATGTAAAATGGTACAGCCGCTGTAGAAAACAATATGGTGGTTCCTTAAAAAATTAAAAATAGAACTACCATATGATCCAGCCATCCCACTGCTGGGTATCTACCCAAAAGAATTGAAAGCAGGGTCTTGAAGAGATACTTGTGCATTTGTGTTCATAGCGGCATTATTTACAGTAGCCGAGGGATGCACATTTGGGTTGTTACCCAAACAGATGAATGGATGAATGAAATGTGGTCTATACATACAATGGGATGTCACTCAGCCTCAAAAAGGAAGAACATTCTGATACACACTGCAACACGCATGAACCTTGAGGACGTGATGCTACATGAAATAAGTCGGTCACAGAAAGACAAATGTATTCCATTTGCATGAGGTGCCTAGAGTCGTCCCAAGTCACAGAAGCAGAGGGAGAAAGGTAGTCGGCAGAGGCTGGAGGGAGGGAGATTGTGGTTTAACGGGTACGGAGTTTCCATTTTGCTGGGGAAAGACGGAGTTTGGAGATTGGTTGCCCAACAGTGTGAATACACTTGACACGACTGAACCGCGCTCTTAGAAATGGTTAAGATGGTAAGTTTCATGTGTTTTTTTACCACAGTTTTTGGGGGGGTGTGTGTTTTTAAAGCAGCCGTCTTAATTCACGGATGTGGGTGGTTTTTAATGAGTGGTGTTACTCAGAACAAATGTAGTCAAGTTGCCCGCAGTTGAACCGGGCTGTATTCTGAGTGTGGAGTGTGTCCTTCTCTTGATCTTTCCTGAAAAGTGAAAGAATCCCGCCTTCGCCTACTCCTGAGAGTGGTCTCTTGGATCCAAGCTCGTTTTAGTCTTGACAGCGTAGGGGTTGTTGTCCTGTGGCAGAAGCTGAGCCCTTACCGTGGGGTAGGAAGTGTTTCAGATGCGTCCATCTGATGCATGACTGCCTGTAGCATTTATAGTACATTGTACTCCGTTTTTATTTGCTTCTACTGGGATGAGAGCCAAGCCAGTAAAAGGCAAACAGCATTAATTCAGTGATGACATATGCCACTGAAAACTGTTTTTCTTTTCTTTTTTTTTTTTAATTTTTTTTTTTAAAAAACAGAATGGAGGCACTTTACTCAGATTCTGTTGGATGCTGAGATAAAAGCTGGGGGGAGGAGGGGATGTGGGGAAGGTCATTCATCCTTGAGCCCCCCCCAGCCCCCCCCCCCCACTGCTGGCGAATGCTCCGAGCACGTTAGTTAGCATCTTGCTATAAGTTTTATCTGGAAGACATTTCAGAAGGAGGCTCATTTTCTGAGTCCCCGCTCTGGCTGGCCTCCCTGTTCTTAACTTCCCAGCAGCCCTTTGTCACAGCCACGGGGGGAGAGGGAGAGGTGGGTGTAAGTTGTTACCCCTATCCCGTTTCATCCTGGTGCACACGAACCAGCAAGATGCAGCTCTGAAAAGAGTACGGAAAAGGTCCATCCAGGTTCATTGAGGGGAATGGCCCCCATAGTATGGTTGGAGCAAGAGCCTGGTTACTTTCTAATTGATTGAAAAATAAAATCTCTTTGAAAGTAAGTATGGGATTAGGAAAGGTGCCTTGTCCAGAAGCAGCGTCTCCTCTTGAGCCAGGTTAGTGACTTCAGAATCCTGGTCAGGAGTTTCTTAAACCATAAGTCTTGCTTTTGATGATGAGGCCTTGTGAAAAGACCCAAGTCCATGTTGTTCTGCTCATTCCATGGGTCAGAGTGTGCCCTCCCCACCCCCAACAGACTGGAATTAGACGGGCTAGAGTGAGCTGCCCGCAGGGTCAGGGGTGAGGACAGCAGGTCTAGTGTGTGACATTAGGGAGCAGCGAGGCCTGTGGCAAACTAGGGACACATGCCCTGTCTAAAGAGAGTCTGCTGCTGGGTTCCAGCTGATGTTTGCCATGTGGGAATTCAGTCCAGTGTTGCCAACCTCAAACATTGCTGGTAGGCAAGCCCATTGTTGGTTTATGTGAACTCTATTGCCTATTAATGTTGGCAGCTATCTCACCATCTAATAATTAGTGGGGGAGGGGTGCCAAGCCAGGCGCACGTGTGGGTTGCCAGTTCACACAACCCATGGCGGGCAGGAACCGAAGGCTAGTTCTGCTGGGAAAACCGGACCATCTGGATAAATCAGAGATGGAGATGAGGAGAGGAAAAGCTCCATTAACCCAAAGGTCCTGCACTTATCCTGCTGTCAGGATTTGGGCATCGGGGAGGGGAGCACGGCCTCCAGGAACCAGGCAGCCAAGTTCTTGCAGGAGGCAGCTGGGTTACAAGTGAAGCTCTGAATGAAAGTGAGCTGCTCCCAACAATTGGGAGTGTCTCATTTTGGGGGCACTGTTGCCTGGTTCCATTGGAAGGAAGAGAAGAATAAACTCTCTGGTTGCCTCCTCGGTGCCAGGCCCTGTGCTTATCGCCTGACTGGTCAGGCCAGCCTCACGAGCATGGGACCTGTGCTCAGAAGGCCCTGTGCTGGCCTCCACGCTCTGCTGTCCCCATCCTGAAGCTCTTCTAATAACTTGCGAACAGGAGGCCCCCAGTTGCATTTTCCACCTGGCTCTGTAAATTATGTGGCCATAATTTGCACAATCTCCTTCACGTTGGATGATCTCATTTACTCCTTATAAGTCCTCTGAGAGGTGAGCGTCATCATGTCTCCCTTTGATAGAGGAGGGACCAGGGGCTCAGAGATGGGCAGTCACTTACCCAAAATCACACAGCTGGAAGGGCCTGAGCCAGCGTTTGTCATCAGGTCAGCCTGACCCTGAAGTGCACGATGTTGGTTGTACTGAATAGTTTATAGCATGTTCCAGTCCCTGGGGGGCCTTAGCATGGGGAGGATTGTCGGGGGCCTGAAGGTCCAGGAGCAGGAGAGTACATACCCAGAGCAGGCGGCAAGTCGTGTGCAAGAAGCGTGGTGCGGTCTGGTCTCAGGGCCAACTGTGAGGTTTTGCCTCCGCACCCGCAGAGTGCTAGCACCCAGCTCGTCTGAGCTCCTCTGTGAGTACCACTTAGGTACTCAGATGATATCACAGGGCAATGGCACTCCGCAGACACCCAGTGAGCACTCAGCATCTGCCTTGTGCCGCTGGGGTGTTGACGAGGGGATGGGGATGCAGATGATCATCATCCCCATCGATAACATTAACCAGCTGCTGAATGGCTACCAAGCAACAGTCTAAGTGGTTTATAGGTACCAGTTCATTGACTCCTCGCACCCCACAGGGTAGTAGGCAATACGACTGTCTCCATTTATAGAGGAGGAAATGAATGCTCAGAGAGGTTAAGGAACTTGCCCAGAGTTGCAGAGCTAGTAGGAGACAGGGCTTCTCTGCTGTTTTTCCATGTGCAGATGGGAGTCAGCCCTCCCTTTGGGGACCCTTGTAGTAAATAAAAGAGCAGGTATAATTGAGGGTGACATGTACAGTAAGGAAAGTACGCGATGAGGGTGAGAGTAGGTACACAGCATTGCTCAACGCCAGGCACATCTTCCCATTGAACTTTGCCACCACCTCTGTGAAGCAGGTTTTTTATGGAGGAAGAACTCCAGGCCCAAACCGATTCAGGTTATTGGTTGAAAGTCACATAGAAAGTGGCCGAGCCAGGATTTGAACCTGTGATCTGAACCCTATCTACTCAGCCCCTCCAGAGATAGCACAGCCTGAAGGCTTGGGGAGGCCTCAGGGAGAAAGTAGCACCAGAACCAGGACTGGGGGGTCGATGGGGGCTTCTGGGGGCAGGGTGGGAAAGGCACTCCTGGCAGTGGGATGAAAGGGACAGAGGCAGAGAGGGGGGACCCACTGTGGCCCAGCATGGTCACTGGTTGGATGGGTGTTCCTGGAACACAGTGGGGGGTGGGCAGGGAGCAGCAGGAGATAATGGGAGCTGGGGGGGGTGGCGGTGGCAGGCTTGCTGTCCCTGAGGGCAGCGAGGAATTCCTCAGGAGAGGGACAGGAGCAGAGTTCACGTGGTTGTGTACAGATGCGATGAAATTCCAGGCTCCTGGTACCATGAAGGCAAAGCAGGACAGTGAATGTGATGATGAAATCACCTTTGTCAGGCCTCACTTGGACATCCGGGAGCGCTCGTATTTTTGCCTGGCCTCTAGGGCCAAGCCCCAGGCACATCCAGCTGCCGGCGGAACAGCGTTTTCTTAGGTCTGGAACGCCGCAAGGTGTTACTGACAGGTTCACTTCTCCACCCCCTCAAGGCAAAATTCGCACACGAGCACTGTGAAATGTTAGAAAGAGAAATGACTCGGGCGTGCAACCTGAGGTCAGCTGGGACTTCCAGACCCCTGCTCTGCAGAACATGCTCTCCTCTGGCAAGTCTTCTCTGAGACCGGAGGCTCCCCGAAAAGCTGATGAAAACTTGCACCCTCGCTTTGTGGGAGACGAGAGAGGGACAGACGTAACGGCTGGTGCATGGGATTTCTGGGACTGTGGAATATGCCATTGGCCTTCACAACTAGACCATGACTCATAAGGCCCAGAAATCCTGGAGTGGCCACTGTTTACTGATTTTAGGATGGCAGAGGTAGCCTGGAGCTGGTGTTTCCAATGACTGTTTAGAGATATGGATGTGAGGGGCTATTTTGGCCAAGGGTCCTTTTCAGTGCTTCAGGATGAGTAGGACCTAAAGTTTGCATTCAACCTCCACCCCTGCCTGTGTACCATGTTAGTAGCCCAGGCAAGAATCCTTTTCTGTCAAGAGACCGGGAGAAAAATAAGACATTGGGAGTTCCCCCAGGATGCCAAGGCCTCCGGGGGGGGGGTATACTGAATTCACTGGACATGTGGCCTGTAATGTCAGTCCTCCTGCCATAGTTTCCTTTAACAGGACCTTCCCATCTTTAAGATACTCCGAATCCGTCAGCCAGCTAGTTGCCCTGCTGTGCTGCCCCCTGCTGGAGCCCAGCACAATTATTCTTGTTTGTAACTGGTTCTTCTAGGCGGTCATCAGAGCTTTGCTATTAAAACATCAGGCCAAAGGAGAGATTGCACACCTGATCTTGTCAGCCTCAGCTTGCAACGCTGCAGTAGCTTCCAGTGCTCTTGGGACTAGAATGTCTTCTGAATTCAGCTTACAGGGCCCCAGCGGACGTGGCCTCCACCACTCTTACCTTGGTTCCCGTCATTCTCATGCTCTCTGTCCAGAACACCCGTCTTCCCCTGCACTCAGCCTGCCTAACTCCCCTTCACCCCCCAGGTCTCTGTGTCAAGGAGCCCCCTCTACAACCCCCTAGGCTAGGACGGCTCTTGCCCCTATGCACAGCCCTCGGGCTCTCCCTGGTACCCCATTCATCTTATCCTACCTAATTCCTTGTTCTTGTGCCTGCCTCCCCCCTCTTCAGTGATCCCCACAGCACAGGGCTGTTTTTGCCTGACGTCCTGCTGCATCCCCATCCCCTAGCACCACGTTGGGCCCACACTAGGGACTTGGCAAATAGCTATCTAATGAGAAATTGTGGAGCAAGGGGTCAAGAGCAGTGGGCTGGCACAGTGAGGAAGATACTTCAGTGCCATGTTACAGTGTTTCATCAGAGTATGCCTGCCTGCCTGCCTCTGTCTGCTTACCAGTGAGCTGGCCTCCATCTGGCCCCAGGTGATGCACAGGGCTGTGCATGAAACAAAGGAGGTGATCAAAGGAAGCTAGAAGAAGCCAGTGAAAAGCTAGAAAAAAAGCTGGTGAATAACACGCTTCTTCGTTACTCAGGAGCCTTGCCTCTTTATAAATCTGCTCCCCGGGGCCAATTATTTCTTTCCTGGTCAGCCCACCTTCTCTGACTTGGAAGCCCAGCCTGATTAGCCCTGCACTGAAGCCACCCTGCAGAGGGACACTCTGGGCTGGCTGAACATTGGCCTAATTTTTGCAGAGCAGGAGGATCCTGGCCGAGCACGAGTCAGCCTGCAGCCTGCTGTAGATTTTTCCTGGGGCTTCTCCCCGCGCTCACATTTAACCTTTGCTTTCTGGCCACCTGCCTCCCATGATTGTCTGTGAGCACCCCTGCCCTTCCCTGCACCACCTGGAGATTTCCATGCATCTTCCCTTCGGTATAAAGGAGAGTAGGTTCCTTCCAGAGACTCCTGGGGACTTGGGAGGATCCTCGGGGCCTGCGAGAACCAGAGAAAAGAGCTGCCTGGGTAAGAGGTATCTGCGGATCAGAGAGAAGCCCGGATCATTTCAGATTTGGCTGTGAACCTCTAGACTGGCTGCTTTTTAGAGGCCGACTAACTTTTAGAAGCATGGGGGTGGGGAGTAATGGGAGAAGATGGAGAGTTGGAGACACACGACCTCCGGGGCTCTGGGGGCTGGCAACCGCTGGGTGGACTGTGCTGTAATTGAGTCTGAGTGGCTGGGACTCCACGGGGAGAGCTGCTGCCCTACCTGGAGTTCCGGGCTCACCCCTACCCTTGCCCGGGAGATTGGGAGCCCCATGCTTGGATGATCGTCCCACTATGACTTTATCTTTTAGGGAGAGGTGCTTTCCCCAAACAGAACTGGGTGCAGGTACTAGAGGAAGGGGTAAGGGGTGCTAAGCAGGCGAAGAAGAGAACCATTGTTGTTACTGCTGGTTATCTTAGCAAAACCCATCCTGCCCTTCCTCCGGCCTTGGCGCTGGGGAACCTGAGAGGCTCCCAGCCACCTCCCACCACTCCAGTCCCTTTCCAGAGGCAAACGTGATGCTGCGTTCAGGCTTCAGCACGTTTCTTCAGTGTATCCAAAAGCTGCTCTGGGTCGTAATGTTCTTGGAGTGAAGCTGGATGTCACTCTCCCTGAGAACATCTTGACCTCCCTCTGCGAGTCCTTCCCTCTGGCAATTAGAGAAAAAGCCCCACTTGGGTTGAGACTCGGTAGGAAATGGTGCCCGCTGCAGATTGCCTCTCTTGTCCCAGGACAGCCAAAGCAGGCGGCTCAGTCCTCCGGAAAGCACCCCAAAGTGGAACAGAGCGCTGGGTCTTACTCTGGCTCCCCGCTCCCCGTCTCCACTAGCCCCTGTCCTCTAACTGCCACGGTTTCTCTTTGCAGCAGAAAAGAACACCTCTGGAATGATAAGCCGTCCTTCTCCAGGGAGGATGGAATGGATCATCCCTCTGATTGTGGTCTCAGCCTTGACCTTCGTGTGCCTCATGCTTCTCATTGCTGTGCTAGTTTATTGGAGGTAAGCCAGGCTGCACCTACAGACGGGATGTGGGGGGCTAGGTTCTGCTGTAAGCACCCTGCCCTGGGAGGGGCCGGCTGTGGGGAGGGGAAGCCCAGGGCCTCTCATTCAGTAAGGTGAGGCAGCTGGAGTGTGTCTAGGGTCACCACCTGGGGGATCTGCTTTATCTGGAAGCAGCTGGTGGGCTAGAGCCACAACTGAGATCAAGGCACTTAGGAGGAGCTTCTGTGATTGAGTGCCAAAGGAGATTTTGCTTGGGAATCGGGGACATCCAGGTTCAGACCCCAGCATTGATACTTGCTGGATTCAAATCCCATTTCCCCCTTAAGCTTTAGTTCCTGAACCTGCAAAATGAATGAATAAGCTTCCTAGCATTTTCAGGTTCTCTGGGGCCGTGTTTCACTTTGTGGTATCTGCATAATAACCCTTCTTGACTTTAAGATGTTTGTGAAAGCCTTTTGCTGAAAAATCAGGTGATAGGGAAACATTTAGCATATTATGTGACATTTAATACACGTAATATAAAAATGGCTGATTTTTAAGTCTTCCCTGAATTATCACCGTCCTTGAACTGGTTCTCACTGTTCCCCCCCGGGAAGCCTGTTTGCAGCTTCTGTTTAAAAGTTCTGTGTTTTCCAGCTGCATTCTCTGAGGCAGCGTAACTGAGTGAGGTCGCTGGCCCACTTGGTTGGCCTGGCTACCTTCACCTCTCTGACTACTGTAGGAGGCTTCTGCCCTTGAATGAGCTTCCTCTATGATGAACAGGTGTCCTGTTTCCATCCCTTGCTTCCTTTCTTGCCATTCACTCAGTTAATTTTGAGCTCCTGTTACGTGCCAGACAGTCTTACCTCCTGGAGCTTACTTTTTAGTGGGGGAGACAGGTAAAGCACATAAGATATGTGATACTTAAAGTGATGGTAAGTGTGTAATGGAGAAAATTAAATCTGGAAATGGGAGGGGCATTCTGGACTTAACGTTGAGTATAGTTAAGGAAGCCCTAAGTGGCAAGTGATATTTGAACAAAGACCTAAAGTAGGAGGGAGTCGGATGGGCTCCACTGGGGGCAGGTGACAAGCAGCGGAAACTGCACGTGCAAAGGCCCTGAGGCAGGAGTGTGCCCCGGCACGTTTCAGGAATAGCGAAGAGGTCAGTGGGGCAGGTGAGCATGGGGGAGAGTGGTAGGAGAGAGGATCAGGAAGAGATGGGGTACGTTGCCTTTTACCCTGAGATAAGTAGGGTTTGCAACAGAAGTGTGCTGTGATCTGACTTCTGGGTTACCTAGCTGCTGTGTTGCAAAAAGCCTGAAGAGGATCAGGGGTGCAGCAGAGCAACCAGCTGGGAGATTGAACAAGTCCCGAAGCAGGTGTTGAGGGGGTAGCAGTGCAGGTGGTAGGACTCAGTTGGATTTAGATATATTTTGAAGGTGGGATCAACAGAATCTGCTGGCAGAAGGGCTGTGGGTCTCTGGGCCCATTCTCCATTCAGTAGAATCAGGGGATAATGAAGGGTTCATCTCTGGCTTCCCCAGGTGTCTGATGGCACCTGCAGCACCGTGAATATTACAGACGGGCTAAATCATGAATTTCATCATGTTTGGGTGAGCCCAGGAACACTAGACTCTCCTCCCTGTTGTGCCTTCTCTAGAACAAAGTGGTTTGCAAACAAACATTGGTCTGGAGCCCATTGGTAAATGGGAAGCTGCCTGACATGGGTTTAACTGAGCACACAGAAGTGACAAAAGGTCTGCACGCTCCTCTCTTGGCTCTGTTCAGTACCGTGTGTGTGGTTTTAGTCACGGACCCTCTCCACGGAGGAGTAGAAAGCATACACAGCTGCCCCCTGACTGGACACGGTTGCTTAGCAGCCCTGGCGTGAACAAGTTCCTGCCCTAAGCAGTTGTAGCGAAAACCTCAGGACTGTTTCTCACGGGCCCACCTTGGTCCTCTGCCCATCCAAGAACAGATCACTGGGAACAAGGGCTGTGTGGCCAAGCATCCGCAGAGACCAGGCCAGCCAAAACATGCATGTTGATACTATAAGCTACATAGAGGAAGGGCCTGTGTCCTACAGTAAAGAGAACTTTATTTTTTTCAAAGATTTTATTTATTTGACAGTGAGAGCAGGAACACAAGCAGGGGGAGTGGGAGAGGGAGAAGCAGGCTTCCCGCTGAGCAGGCTCGATCCCAGGACCCCGGGATCATGACCTGAGCTGAAGGCAGACGCTTGATGACTGAGCCACCCAGGCATCCCAAGAGAACTTTAAGACCCTTCCATTCGAGATGCATTTTCCCATTAGAAAATGACAACTGTCTATATTTTCAGAAAACTCGGTTTGAGTAGAAAATGCTTTGAATAATACTTGATGTATCAATTGTATGATTTTTATATATACATACCAGTTTGTATATATTCAAAGCTGGATTTAAAATAACCAGAAATTTCAGTGTCAGTGGACTCTGCACACGAGCATTCACTAGACTCTTCCTGCCAGTCCGCAAAAGGGAATATGGAGGAGAACATTCTTACAGATGAAAGTAAAATTGAATTAGTATTAGGATGGATGAGTTGGTTAAGCATGAGAGCAGCCAAGAGGCGACAAGGACCTACTTTCTGTCCAACTTTTTTGTTTCTCATGAATGTGCAAGAAGGAGGCACTGGGGAGCTCACACAGAAAATTGGTAAGTGTGGAAGAGATGTGCATTTCTCACTGGCGGCGCGGTTTTGAAGCTAGGACCAGAGTGCTACTCTTCTGCCTTTTGAGGCACAGCAAGAGCAGGTGATTGCCAGACAGACTTGACATATGTAGAGCATTGAGGCAGATCAAAACCTTCTGGATTGTGTCCTCGGTGGCAGGCCTGGCACTCAGGGGTTCAAACCAGCTCACTGTGGTGGCCGTTTCTACAACCCAGAGCTGACCCTTTGCAGCTCTTCTGGTTCCTGAGTGTGTTGGAGTCATTGACACTGCCATCGAATGAATTCAGCTCTCTGAATTCTTTTTCTCCACCAGTGTCCCTTTGTACGATGATGATTGTGCTTGCTGATGTTTCCCGAGTCCCTTTTTAAGTGCCAGGCACCACGCCAAGAGCTCGCATGACACCATCTCCTGTGATTGTTTGTGTAAACCTTAGGGCATGTACCATTATCCCCATTTAAGAATAAGGGACTGGGAGCTCCTGGAGGTCCTGTAGAAAGTGGCGAACTCTGGTTTTGAACATAGGACCTCTTCACTCTAGAATCCATAACACTATTGAAGCATCAGGATGCTGGTCTCCCACCTCCATACTGTGAAAGCTGAGCATGACCGACGTTTGGCAAAGTCAACCAGAGGTGGGATTAGTAGGCCCAATGTGCCACCGCCTTCCTGTGAGCCTCCCCTGCTAGCTTTGACCAGTGGAAGATAAAGGAACTAATGTTTGTTGCAGGCCCACTATGGGCTAAGCTGTGTGCAGTATTCCCATACACCGTGTTGGAATTTACAAAAATCTATTTCAAAGGGCTCTAAGCACAAAGGGGCGGCAAATCCGTTGATTCATGGAATGGAACAGTTTGGAGCATCAGGCCCAGCTAGACTGGCGAGATGCAGTGAGGACAGCAGGGCTCGGCGCGTGTTGTGTTCCTGTGTTTGTCTCCCTCTTCCTCTCTGGGGTCTGCTCTTGCTGTGTTGGCTTTTCTTGGTGGCCCTGGCCCATGTCAGACTTCTATCCTCCCATCCCAGTAAAAAGGGAATTTCTCTTCCCTGACAGTTCTGGTTAAATCTGCAGATTGTGTCTCTTAGAACAGACTCTGGTCATTTGTTCACCCCTAGAACCTTCTGAAGCAGAGGGATTAAAGACTTTGGTCAGGCCTGGCTCTTAGATTAACTCTGGAGCCCAGAAGCGAGGTCTTTGCCATCGTAAACCACATGCACTGAAACTGCACACGGGGTGTTTTCCCAAAGGACCCTCAAAGCCCAGCAAGGGGACCAGATGCAGGTGCCAGGCAGACAGAAGCAGCCAGCGTCGGCTCCAAAAGAAGCTGGGAAATTATGTGAGGAGGGGAGGGATTTCTGCTGAGAAAAGGGAATTCTGACTTGGATAGCAGAGATGACACATGCGAGCAGGAGGAAAGCCAACAAGGTAGGTACATGAGCTCAGCCTGGTCAGCCTCAGAGTCTCATTGAGGACTCTGTTGCCGTGAACGCATGGGCCACGGACTGGGAAAATAAGGGCCACATCCAGTCCCATCCCAGCTGCAGGATCATTAGAGCGTGATATAGCAGTTGAGAAGTGTCGTGGTGTTGAAGAAATGATAACGCTGTTTCTTCTGTTGCACGGGCACTTCCTCTGTTCATGCGGTGTCTCTATTGCACCTGCCGCCCATCGTTCTGGGCCTGGGGATTTGGGGATAAGCTCTTTTCTCCCAAAGTCCTTGCAGTCCACTGGGGGAGGCAGACGAGTACATAAAATCGAGTATAGCGCATGTTTGGAGGATGAAATCCAAGGGCTTCATCCAGGCCCTGGAGAAGGGGGTGGGATCAGGGAAAGCTCCCCGAAGGGCTGATGCCCCAGCTGGGTCTTGGAGAGCAAGCAGCTGGAAACGAGCAAAGAGGGTGTGCAGGCAGGGGGCTGGAGAGAATCTGGCCAGTTGTAAGCGGGTACCCGTGTTCAGCATTCACTGGAGCAGAGTATGGAGACAGCAAGAGCCAGATCCTGAAGGTCCTGGGTGCCACCTGAAGGGATGTGTACCTTACCCGAAGCATGGTGGAAAGGCACTGCGGAACCACACTGCAGGGAAGGCAAGATGAGAAAGAGGCAGTGCTGTGCAGTGGTGCAGGGGTGGCACAGGCCAGACGCACCCAGCCTGCATTTGGAGCCAGCTCCACGGCTCACGACCCAGGGCCTCAGAGCAGGTGTCATTAGCAGGTGTGCAGTTATTCCCAAAGGGGTGAAAATGGGTACTTGGGCGGTAACAAAACAAGACTGACTTTATATATAAAGCACAGGTATACAGTACACAAATATACAGCATGTTACTGGTGTTAACATTTCACTGGGGGGCAGTGATTAGGAAGCGGTCTATAAAGTCCCCCTGGGAAGTGCACTTGTCCTGATGAGCGCAGGGTGACGTATGGAAATGTTGAATCACTGTATTGTACCCCTGAAATGAATAGAACACTGTATTCTGTTGACTCACTGGAATTAAAATAAAAACTTTTTTAAAAGGCCCCCTAGGAGAGGTGCCGAGGTGCGGAAAGGACAGAGAAACTGGATCTTTGACAAAATGATTCTGCCACCTTCAGCTTCTCTATCTGCAAAACAATTAAGAAATGTGCCCATTGGGCTCCCATGAGGATTAGGTGTGCACTGTGGGAAAGGGTGATCCCAGTCCCTGGCAGGTGGTAAATAAACAACGATAGCGTCAGGGAAAAATCAGATTTTAATTCTGGGTCCTGGTGTGCCTAAAAAGTTGTTCTTTAATAACATCAGATTTGTCCCCTAAATGTAATCCATGTATAGCTGTACATTTTCCAGTCATAGGTCCTTGCTCAAAACATTGCTTGAAAATAGCTTTTGGAAGTTCCTTCTCGAGTTCATTCTTTTGAGTATCAGTAGTGCCAAGTATTTATCCTAGAAATAGCTAAAAGTCACATGTCTGGAGCTAAATATAGTGTAAATGTAGGTGAACCAACTGAGGAGAACCACTTTGGGCCAAAAAAGGAAAGGTTAATGAAATGGGTTCCGGTGATGCTCCCAATGGGCCTAGAGGCAATTCCAGAGGAGCCTATCCCTAAGTAACTAGATTAGAGTCACGACTGACCTACCACCCACCCCACTTTGAAGCCCAGTGGTCTGCCTCATTCACTCAGGAGTGGCTGCATTAGCTTCAGTAGCTGCTGCAGACGCACCCAACACCCTAGTGGCCTCATCACTTGAAGTTTATTTGTCACCTGTGTATGGTCTTGTGGAGCTGGCAGCCCTCTTGCACCTGCAGCATCTCTTTCTGGGACCTGTGTCCCAGAACATGGCTGCAGCAGGGGTAGAAAAACCAAGGAGGCACCTCGTTTTCAACTGCATGACCCCAAAGTGGAATCCCTCCGTACCTTTCGCTCACCATGGGCCAGAGATGGTCACACAGCCCCCAAGGACACATGCTAAGGTGGAGAGCGCACGGATATTCCTTGAATGGCTGGAAGTATCCTTAAGAATTCAGACCCACTGGCATCATTTAGCAAAGAGTAGATTTCCTTAAAGGAACAACTTTGGAGGTCAGTCATTAGATGATTCTCCTTACTTCACATTTGGCCCAAACTAAAAAGTATGGTAGGGACCTGTTCCCCCCACCCCCCAATTGGAAGATTCGTAGAGGCCCACTGGGGACTATTTGAGCAGTATGTTTACAGGCAGCAACATGGATCTGTGCAAGAAACTTATTTTTAAAAGAGTATTGGTTAGCTCAGATGTCACAGGTAGGATGTTACAGTTCTTTCTTAAATGCTCCTTGCACGGATCTGCACTGAAGAGCTGTAGGGACCAAAATCCCTAGCCATACTGAAATTGCTGTGAAGCTCGCAAGAAATACTTGCAGAATGTTTTGGAGCCAAGGTTGGGGTTGTAGGGCAGCTAATACAGATAAAATCAATAGTCACGGTTTGTGTTCTTTTGCAAATGGTGCCCCGTGTGCGCCTTTTAAGTATTGTAATCCATATGAACCATGCGATGGTTCAGAGCTATGAGAGTCTACAGAAAGGAGGGAGAAGCAATAAATCGAATCGTTTTCGAAGTGTGCCATCTTGGCCTTACTACTCGGGATGAAACCAAAATGCACCTTTTGAATTACAGTCAGGAAGTGCATTCCAAGAGCTCCAGATCCCCTGTCTTACCAAGACAAGCTGTTTACACGGCACCAATGTGCTGACGTTCCTGAAGACCGCAAGTCGCACAGCTGCTGCCACTCAGAAAGAGGAGGAACATTTTTGGAAGGTTTCTTTCTGATTTGCATAACTTGAGGTAGAGGCTGGGCGAAGAACTCTGCAAGCAGCCCCGTCACCGTGCTTCGGCTTGCAGCTTCTGCATTCACTTGTTCTGTAGCTTAGCTTAGCTACTGTGAGCAAGACGTTAGTGTCCACTGAGAATTGGGACTATTGACAAGTCATTTAAAAAATTTTTGTCCTGGGGGCACCTGGGTGGCTCAGTCGGTTAAGCGGCTGCCTTCAGCTCAGGTCATGATCCCAGGGTCCTGGGATCGAGCCCCGCATCAGGCTCCCTGCTTGGCGGGGAGCCTGCTTCTCCCTCTCCCGCTGCCTGCCTCTCTGTCTACTTGTGCTCTCTCTGTATCTCTCTGCCAAATAAATAAATAAAATCTTTAAAAAAAAATTTTGTCCTGTAATTTGGAGGAAAATTGCTTTAAAGGTAGCTCTTTTCTCTTTGAGCAAAATCGCACGCCTAAAATGAGTTCGTATATCTTAAGGATAGAAAAGATACCTTTTCTTGAATCTTCACCATACTGTGGTGTGCTTAGCAGATGACATTGCCACCTAATCAGCATTTAGATCCTAGGAATTCCTGCCTTTTGCAGATCAGAAAACCAGGGCTTGGTGAAATCAGGTGACATGCCCAAGTCACAGTGTTAATCTTTGGTGGATCCTGGATTTGAACCCAGCCACTTTTTTAATCATTACCTTATTTTGCCTAAATGAGGAGTAGCATGTCTGGAGGCATTTACTTCCTTCTGTGGCCTGTTTTGATAGCATGTTTGTTTAAAAAAATCCTATGGTTTGCATTTGCCAAAATCATGTGGAAGAAAACTTTACAGGACCAACTATAATTTCAAGGGTTTGAGAAACGGAATTAAGTTTTGATGTTGAATCAGATAACCTGTATGTTCTTATTCCGGCTAATCATTGCTATAGTACCTTGATGACAAGCTGAGCTTCTTACTGACCATAATTCTAGCTTGAAGAACTTTCCAGAAACATAGAGCAGCTTTATTTGTTATTTTTTTAGATTTTATTTAATATTTGGGGCGCCTGGGTGGCTCAGTCATTAAGCGCCTGGCTTCGGCTCGGGTCATGGTCCCAGGGTCCTGGGATCGAGCCCCACGTCAGGCTCCCTGCTCCGCAGGAAGCCTGCTTCTCCCTCTCCCACTCCCCCTGCTCGTGTTCCCTCTCTCGCTGTGTCTCTCTCTGTCAAATAAATAAATAAAAAATGTTTAAAAAATATTTTATTTATTATTTGACAGAGAGTGAGAGAGCACAAGCAGGGGGAGCAGCAGAGGGAGCAGGCTCGATCCCGGGACCCTGGGTTCATGACCTGAGCTGCAGGTAGCTGCTTGACCCACTGAGCCACCCAGGTGCCCCCATAGAGCAGCTTTAATTCTAAGCTTCAGACGGCTGAGTTAACTAAGACTCTGGAGCAGAAAACTGGAAACTCTAAGTGGTTACTGTAACATCTGACCCAGGTTTGTTAGTTCGACATTAGGAGGGTTTCACGATCTGATCTGAGAAATGTATGTCCGCCTTCAGCCCATGATCGAGCCATCTGTAAATTCTGTGGCAAATCAGTCAACACCAATTTTGCCTCATAGGCAGAGAGAAAAAAGGTCTCTCTTACTCCCACCTTTATGCTTGGAGAAATTTTGCCATGGGCTGGTGCCTCCTCATTAAGAATGCAATTCACGAAAACAAGTGAGTTTTGTTGATAATGCAGGGTTGTTTTTTTGCTTTTTTTTTTTTTTTTTTTTGCTTCCCTGGACATTTAGTGGGAGACAGCGTAATAAATCGGAGGGGATGCAAACCCCAAGTGTGGGGGGGGCATTGTGTTGGTATAATGAGGGCTCCAGAAAACAGATACATGTGAACGTTGAGAGTGGGCATGTGGTGATACCCCCCCTCCTGCTCACGGAGTGACTGAGCACATGTGCCCCCGTGATGCACGGATCCCTCCTGGATTCTCGTGGAAGCAACAAGGACAGAGCTGCCGTGAGCCCGGGCACAGGCTCTCCATACATCTGCTCTAGCGGCCAGTGCTTCCAACTTTACTCTCTGATGACTGCATTAGGTCTAGGTGTTTGTCCCCCTCCGTCCCAGGGAAGTCACAAAGGAGACGGATGCCATTAAGAGTGTTTTCGCCCATGCATGTGGCCGTGAACCATAGCAAAGGGTGAACACTCATCACAATAACCAGTAATTGTTGAATTGATACAAAGCAAATGTTCTCTTGAATCCTCCTAGCTGACCTAGGTGGTAGCTAAGGGGTCACGACTGCATCACCTTCTTCTCAAGGGAGGAAACCGCTTCCAGAAGGGGAATGACTTGCCCAGGATCACAGAGCTGGTATGTTTTAGAAGTATTCAAATCTAGGGTTTTATTTTGTTGACCTGAGACCCTTTATGGCTGGCCTGTTTATTCCTTCCTGAGTTGCTTGTTTGTTCAAAGATGTTTTTAAAGCATCTAGCTTATGCCAGGCACGGGCTACTCAGCGAGGAGACCGAATTCCTGTCTTCAGGCAGCTTGTAGGCTAATGGGGGAGATGAGCAGGTGAAGAAAGGTAATCCCAAATGCAGGTCCAAGACCTGTTTTATTCAGCTGATCTACGGTTTTCAAAAAACTGGTTTGTTTTGAAAATAGGAAGATTTTACTTAAAACCCCAGCTGTCTGGGTTCTCGTGATGAATCGGGTGAGGTGGTAACATTGTTGTCATGTTCTCCTGTGGCATTAGTGGGCTGGATAGAGCTAACCACGGGACATCTTTTGGGGGTGAGGGGTACCAGCTGGCCAGACTGTCAGTCTCTGCCCTCCCTGCAGCCCCCCAGCTGGCCCCTGCATTTGGGTTCCCCTGAGTTGCAGTCGTGACTTAGGGAGACTGTGTTCTGGAATGGACTCTGACCACTGCCAGGGTGGGGCGGGGATGAGTCCGAGCCAGGGGAGGCTCCTTGGAGGAGAGGATGTTGAGCTGTGATTTTCACGGAACAGAAAAAAGCCACACATGCTCGGGGCAGAGCTCTGTGTCAGAGCTGACAGCGAGGCACTCGGTCACTGCATGATCAGTTTGCCAGAGGGAAGATGCTGTCAGACTGCCCTTCGTCCATGCACAATAAAGTCTGCTTTTGTGGGTAGAATCAGAATCTTTGCTAGGGGATTCGGCTTGTTCAAAGGCACTGGGTTAGTCCAGCATGCTCTTAGGTGGCTTGTGTGCAGAAGGGAATGGGAACGAAGAGTAGGTTTACATGCTTTACTCAAGTCTAGCAAAATCCAAGTTTCCAACTCGCACTTTGTGGTGGCTTTGTGCGATCACCTTTATCTCTTCTGCAAACAGACTGCTCACAGGACCCCTGGTATTCCAGGCATCAATTTTTTCTTTTAAAACTGGTGATTGCCCATGCCCCTCATCCCTTTCTGGAACCCGTCTCTGTGGCCATATTTCTAGATTTTTTTTTTTAATCATTAGGAATAATTTTTACAATTCAACCCTTCAGATCCTGACAATGTGTCAAGCCAGTGGGGAGAGCTAAGGCGCGTTGCATGATGCCAAAATATGGCTTGCCTCGGAGGGCTTGAGTTGATGACATGGTGGTGCTAAGCTGTCTTTGCTCTGAGATGCTAAAAGGCATGGGGGTGGGGAGCCTTCCGAGGTCCCCAGCTGTTCCTTGAGGTGGGCACTGTTTTTCCTTTCTCCCTGCAGCTGTGTGCCGGGGATCTGGGTCAAGTACCAGCTAATGTTGCCGATCCCAGGCAACTTTTCGCTCAATAACCGTTTCCCAAATGGCTACTCGGGGGCTTTTCAGAATTCACAAGAACTGTCAGTTGTTATAGTAACCGGCCCCCTGCTGTCGAGTTGGCCCTGAGATGCCAGTCGAAGCTCTTGGAACAGGCTAACACGTAGTCATTAGACAAAAGCAGGGAGAGATTCGCTGCTGAAGGTTGCCATTTAAACATATTCTGTGATACTTAAAAGAAGGGATTGGTTCTGTTAAGGAGGAAAGAGATGGATACTTTTTTTTTTTTTAAAGCAAACTGACTTTTCAGGAAAGGGAAATGCCTATGTTGAGTCTCTGCTACACAACCAACACCTGTCTTTGGATTTCTCACAATTAAGTGCCCTCTCTCCCAGGGTCAATTGTGTCCTATGGGCTTGCTCAGGTGGCCCCCTCAGTTATTCAAGGTATTTTACTGGTTTTATGGCATTTGCTTCTCAGCGAAGTGTTGTCAGTTTACGGGTGGTAGTTTTAAACGCCTGTGATTGTGTGTGAGGAAAAGCTGCGGAGATAGCCGGCTCCACTCCAAAATTCCCGAAAGAGTAAATCTGGCAGAATTCAGAGTAGGGCTAAGGGTTGAGAAGAAGTCTAAATATTTTAGGAAGCTGCAAATTTCAAGTTTCTATGAAGATTTGCAAAAACACTCCCAACACGCTCGTGATTTCTTCAGATTAATGTTCATCGCTGCACCGAGTACGTTTGTGATGTTTTGAGGACAGTTGTTGTAGTTCCAGAAGGTACTCAATAGAGGGAGACAGGGAGTTCTGAATTATAGCACGCTCCCTGCCCCCCACCCTGACCCACACACGCTTTTTAATCATATTCCCCACTTTCGGCTTCTCCAAGTTTTGGTTCCTGTTCCAAGAACTTTTACCCAGTATAGAGGCTAATGATTCTCAAAATAAATGAAAGGTGGTATTAGAAGAGAAACCTAACACTTGAGAATTCAAGGATGTTCATCCCAGAGTAAAAACTACCAGGTAAATCAGAAGCTCTCCAATGTTCTTTGGAATCACACACCTGAATTCAGAGTTCTGAGTGGGGCTCAACAGAACTTCCAATGAAAGAGAACTTTGCTACAAGCGAGTTTGCCTTTGCTGTTCTATCAACAAGAGTTTGGGAAGAATAGGAATCATTCCGGTGTGAAATCCTATATAGCCTAGGTTGTTAGGGGATTAAATGTAATTAAGTAAACACCTTCCAGTGTTCCTGTGGAACAAAAAATAAATGTATCTTTCAAAAGCTAGAAACAAGACTCAAATGCTGCCGTTACTAAGTTTTAAGGGGAAACTGAACATTAGACCTAGTAGATAGTGGTAGACTGCTTCTCTGAGGTGTCTCTCCCACCAGTTCCCCAGTCTGGTTTGTGAATCAGTAAAGTGTCTGGAGATGAGAGGCATGCATGGAGAGAAGACAAAACCCTAACTGGTCTAATGGCACCACATTCACATACAGTTGCGACGGAGGGGAGGTTCCGATGATCTCCAGGATATTCCTCCTTAGTTCTGTTGACTTTAGTGGTGTTTTAAATGATCGCATTTGCCAAAGCATCACATCAAAGGTGGAAGGTTAGATATATGAATGGGAAAATCCAATCATGATTGGATTTGTGATATCCCTACCTACCATTAAGACCAGGAGTCATATAGGTTTCTAACCTGTAACAACTGCTTTTAAGAGCAAAGTTCCCATGTGGTATTACTTAACTAAGCACAAAAAAAGCTTGATAAACCCAGTCCCCTTTGTGTGTAGGCTTTCTCTTTTGAAAATGCCCCAAATTGGGACCAGTGATGGGTATGTCTGTGTTAGGTGGGAGGGAGGGCATTCATGTGGAACTCTTGGTGGCCAGTTGAAAGTACTGTCTTCTATACCTGTTCTCTTTTGTTTTTTGTCTGTTTAGAGGGTGTAACAAAATAAAGTCCAAGGGCTCTCCCAGACGTTTCCGTGAAGTGCCTTCTTCTGGGGAGAGAGGAGAGAAGGGGAGCAGGTGAGGGGCGGTCAAGCTTAAGGGGGGATGCCTCTTTGGCCGGGACTGGCTTGCTGGATTTTTGTTTTGTTGCCCTGGGGATGAAAGTCCTTTAGACAGCACAGTGCTGCCATTTACCTCTCTTACCCCAACTCCCAAAAGTTGAGAATTGCAAATAACCAACACAGCTTGTGGGTAGCTGGTAGCAATGAAAGTATGTCCCACGTGTGCTTGCTTTGCTTTATTTGGCAGTTTTGGGGGGTGTTTTTATTTCTGGAAGGGGACATACTGGAATGTTCTATGTTGATGTGTCTGTATGTCAGTTGCATCCATTATCTTTCCAAAATTTCAGATGTTTGCATGTTTCAGAGCTTTAAAAAAAAAAACAAAAACGCATGCATTAAGCCTTACAAGTGAAAAATATCCTTTAGAAACCTAAATGTATAAATAAGCTAAGGAAGAAGAGTAGGAAAGGAAGAGAGAAGTGAGCAAATGGGGGATATAACGTGTTTTCCCATAAGAGTGGAATTTTTTAAAAATGAAAGCACACTGGTTCTAGATAGCTTGAAGACTGGGAAAAATTATTGTCCTGATGTACAGTAAACCTTTAGAACTCCTGGTCATGTGATCTTAATCACCCCACATGAGCCTCTTGATAATATTTTTATAAGGCTTATCTAGGCAAACTCTACTTAATATTAATGTGGTAATTAATATTTTAATATTGCCAATTAGGATAATTCACTAATATTGTGTTGTGAGTAGTTTCTTATTACTTTCAATGAACCAATTTATAGTATTTACCTTAGAATCTTTACATGAAATGATTTGTCTCCCTTGGTTGAGGATAAGTCAGATTATTGAGATGAAATTTTAGATACCCATCGACTCTAATCAGGTGTACTTATGAGATCTGAGAAGGTAGAGTACAGGAATTGTGGAAGATGAATGAGAAATTCTATGATCTACCTTCTTTTAAGCTACATGGTGTGGTTTTGGCCTTGTAGGGAAAAGGGGTAACTGCTGACACCGGTAATGTAATTATTCTTTCTAAGATCTTTTTACTTACTGAAGACTTCAGTGTTCTAATCTGTTTCCAAAACTCCAATGATAAAGACCGAAATAGAATCCCCTCTGTATAGCATTAGATTCCAAGTTCTAATCTTAGAGTACCTTCGACATTATGTAAATGCCTAATATTCATGCCCAGTCTGTTATAAATATGATGTGTTTCTGACTGTAACACTTTAAAAAGTGGATCACCTCAGGGACATCACAGAGATAATGCGCATCTGATGTCTACATTCTCTTCAGACATGATACTATAGCTAGGTGGCCCGTGGTTAACTCTAACTTCTGTTCCTAGCCCCAGATGTGGGAGTGGGCTTATTATAAATGTATTTTAGTTCCTAGGAGGGTGTGTTTTGTTACAAGGTGCTCAGTCTCTCTGGTTTCTTCTCTGCTTCTCAGTGCCAGAAGCTTGGGGGTAGCACAATGACTTTCATTTAGATCTAGAAGTCGAGCACTATCTTGGGAAGCTACAAGTGTTTATAGAATCCACCTGATTATGGATCCCATATTTTACTTTGTTGATAATATAGTAGTAAAGATAGACAGGCCTTGGCTCGGGGAGAGAGGTTCTCACTGCGGCTCTATCTCTTCCTGGTTGTGTGACCTTACACAACTGAACAAAGCCCTCTGAGCCTTGGTGTCCAATGATAGTTCCTTTTCATGGGGTTGTTGCGAAGAGGAAATGAGGGAGTACATGTGAAGTGCTTAGTGTATGTAATATATTTCCCCATCCAAAGGATGGGCAATGGAGACTCTGAGAAGTTCCTTGACTGGGCTCCCCTCTTGGGTGGCTGAGGTGGGACAGCCCCGTGGCGGTCTGAGTCCGGAGCAGTGCCCCTTCTCCTCACTGCTGGATAGGCTTTGCCAACCAATCCATGATGAAGGGTGGGTCAGATAGAGATCCTGTCCTCCGGGGGCTTGGATCTCCCCTATTCCTTATGCCGGCTGCCCTGCCATACTCTGTTCCTCCAGAGCTTACAGTTTCTCGTTCCTCTTGATAGCTGCGTGTGCCGAAGACCACCAGCCCACTGTCCCCTCTCCTCCCTCCTTCTATATCCCGGGAGCATTGGCAGCAGCCTCTGACCCAGTTCTGTCCTCTGCTGCACTATAAAAAGCCTCCCAGAGAACAGGGGCCCCACCCTCCCCTGCCAGGCTGCAGATGCATCGGGGAAGTGGGGCGTCAGCCTCTCATCTCCTGCCTTGGCCTCTTTCTTCCACTCTCATTTCCTGTCCTGGTCTGCATCCCATCCAAAATGTGGCAGGGAATCAGAAGAGCCCAAAAAGCTGCCCGAAGAGCAATCCTCCAGACAGTTACAATAGCTCTTGCAAAGTCTGTGCACATAAACCCGAGGGTGATATCCATTCGCCCATTTGGTCTGACCTCACTTGCCTTGAACCGTCCCCGCGCACAGTGGGAGGAGGAAGCCTGTGCAGTCTGAGGGTGGACAGAACCCTTAAAGCAGACACTGGTTACGGGAAGTGACAGCCAGTTATCCCCCCAGAACAGAGAAGAAAAAAAATAAATAAAAATCAGACCCATGGATTTAATTTTTCCACAAAAAAAGTAGTTGATTTAAGTTTTGAATAGGTAATACTTGACGCAGCTGAAAGTCAAAGAGCTTCATTTTCTGTATCCCCCTCCATCTCATCTGGTCACCTACCCATCTGACTCCCTCCCTCCTCATAAATAGGTAACCACGACTGCTGGTTTGTTGTCTCTTCTTCCAGACATTGGGGGCGGGTGTGTAAGCAAATAGGAACCTCTACCCCCAGATCTCCTTTTACACAGAACACTGCGTACTCTATCCTACACCTTGCTTGTTTCACTTAACGTGATTTTCCTCTGTGCATCAGTGGTTTCCTCGTGTTTTCCAGAAGCACACTATTCCTTTGTGTGGTTGTCCTGATTTATTTCACCAGTCCTGTATGGCTGTCCTTTTGGTTGTTCCTAGTCTTTTGTTATTACAAGAAGTACCAAGGTGAATAACTTTATGTCATTGCACAAGTGGAGAAGTCTATCTGTAGGATAAAAGTCGGGAAATGGGCTCTGTCAGGAGCGACAAGCATTTGTAATTTTGATGGATGGCACCAAATTGCCCTCCCCGGAGCCATACCCACGGTGGCTTCTCTCAACAACACGTGAGCCCCTGTTTCCCTACACCTTACCCAGCATGGTGTGGTGTCAAGCGGGGGTGATTTTTCCAGCCTCATGGGTGGGGGGAAAAATGGTGTGTTAGTATAGTTGGAATGTGTTGTCTTGTATCATGAGTGAGGCAGAGCATCTTTCATGTTTGTGTCCTTTGTGTTTCTTTTGCTCTAAATTGTTGGTCTTTTGCTCATTTTTCCTTTGCATTGTTGGTCTTTTTCTAATCGAGAGAGATGACTGTCAGCAATCAGGGTTGCAAATATTTTTTCCTAATCTGTGGTTTGTCTCTGAACTCTGTTTCATGCTGTTTCTTCGATTTCATATACTCAGATTTACCCATAAACTTCTTTTTTGGTTTCCAGATTTTGAGTCCTTGTTAGAAAGTCTTTCTCCATTCTGAGATGACTTATTTTAGTACTTTTATGATTTCAAAGTTTAATGTTAAACTCCTAAATCGTTTGGAATTTGACCTGGTTGATAGTGTGATGTCTAAATCAACTTTTCTCTTTCCCGGAGGGTCCCAAGTATTTAAAAAGTACTACCATAGGGCTTTTTAGTGAAAAGACATGTCATACCTTGCTAGATCCTTAAAATAACACTCTTCCAGCTGAAGGCTGACCGACTTAGCATATTAATGAAATAGTCGCCAAAAAGTGTTTACCAGAACATTGTACGTTACAGATGTTGAATCATGTGTAATGAATAAAACGTGAGTTTACATTTCCCACCTCCTGCCCAAAAGGAGTCAGACCATCCTGTCCCCATGAACTACTTCCATCCGTGGTGGATTGTGTCACTGCCTTGAAACAGTGGCAAGAGGAGAGGTGGAGAGTCCCTTAAGCCTCAGTTCAGAAATTCAGAACATTCCAGGCCAGCGTTCTAAGTGTGGGACAGCTACCTCAAAGCCCCCGACTTCAAGCCTTCTTTTCTGGGTAAAAGCTCGGAGGACTGGGAAGTGCAGTCTAGAGCTCCCTTGCTTAACACCAGCCACGACGTAAAAACCGCCCTGTTCAGGTTCTCGGTCCACTCAAAATGTGGTTTATGAAATGACCACTGCTGTCTTATCTCCTGGAAAGCATTAGCAGTATTTCCGTCATTCCTACGACTCTCCAGG
The DNA here is from genome assembly GCF_037043125.1 of Eumetopias jubatus. Lineage (NCBI taxonomy): Eukaryota > Metazoa > Chordata > Mammalia > Carnivora > Otariidae > Eumetopias > Eumetopias jubatus. The sequence continues at coordinate 188,286,074 of NW_028274807.1, read as the reverse complement.
GATTGCTTGGCAAACTTAATATTTAGCATGAAAGTGTATTGTGCTGAAACCACTTAGGTGTATATAATTTAATTTCCTCCCACATTCCTTAGATGCTAATTGCAGGCACTTAGTATCCTCCCATGAAATTCTCGCTGCAGAAATCATGTTTTTGTCACTTGCAGCTGTAACAAGAGTTGAATGGGCCATCTCTCCTGACCATGTGAGACCCAAAATATTTTGAAACCTTTTCTCCTCGTTTAATATACATATCCTCTCTCACACCTCATCCATCTTCATGGTTGGGTACACTTTTCCTCTTTCCTTTTTCCCTTCATCTCCTCCTCACATCTGACAGGCTGTAGTTATCCAAGGTATGACAACCCTGTGTCCCGGGATTTCCAGAATTGCCCTGAGGTGAAATATGCCATTTGATTATTCCCCAAAGTACTTTGATATTTGTCAGATCACATGTGCCTTTTACGGTTTGGAGCATATGAAAATGAGCAGTGCAATTCTGAATTCTTCTTTCTAGGAGATTCCTTCCTGGAAAGATGATACAAGCATAAACTGAGCTGACAAACAGAATCATTTCACATACAGTAAAGGAAACTGAACAGCAAGTGAGTGGTTGCATCTGAAAAAAATCTCAACTCAGAACTTAGAGTGGGCTCTTTTCCAAGTGGGACCCCTAAGTTATTTCAGGCAGACACTCCTCTTTGAGGAAAAGCCCAACAACGGCCCCAGGCTTTTCCTTTATTGTCTTTGTCACTTCAATTTCTAGAAACATTTTGCCCTAATAAATCAATCCACATCTTTTTAAACACAGCTCTCAATCAGCTTCCTTGAAGGCATGTGAATATCCCCAACTTTCTGTTTATAAGTGGCTCTTATTCATACATGGTTTACTACAACAGATCCATTCACGAAAGTAAATATTAATGTGATTTCTGTACTCAACGGCATGAAAATAAATGGGATTATTAGCAGGCATTGCACTGTAAATTTAGATGAGGGCAGTATATAAATCAGTTAGGATTGCTTAATTAATATGCAGCAGTAGCTTAGCCAACTGCCCGTTCTCGTCTGCAATTAGCATTTTGAGCTGCACACTGCTGACAAACTCCTTGTCACCCTGACATGATTATAAAACCGTTAGGCTTAATTGGAAGATAGTGACTGGGCTTCTGATCCCCACACATTGTTCGGTTATTTTGTCATCCCAGGTTTGTGTAGGACTCTAGGAATGGCGTGGTGATCTGCTCTTCCCCGGGCCCCAGCGGTGGTGATGTGGAGGGCAGTGTTGTAAGAAGCCAGGGATCCAGAATGAGAACAATGGGACCTCTCATCTCTTGTCTAAAGGGATGTACACTTTGACCCAGATGTCTGTGTAACTCAGAAACCTCTGCTCCTGTAAGCAGGGCTGGAAACGCTACCTTTTGAGGACGCTTTTCGATATACAGTGGTCCTAAGTGGAATTCCAGACCTTTCCAATATTCAGTCTTTCAGAACTCAAGATCAGCAGTTTGCTTTTGAAAAGTCTCTATCGCCTCGATTATTCCCAGATTCTTGTTCGAGGGGCAGAAAGAGATGTAAGAAAGAATGAAGATAGCAAAGGTTATCTCTGCAAGTATTTGGGGAAAAAACTGAAGCAACAGAAAGGAAAGTCTTTCTGTAGAACTTGGGTCATTCTGGGTGTTCTTCGTTAAGGGTGTGTCTGATTCCTGGAAGGAGATGGGTAGGGAGAAGGGCAAGTCTAGAGATTGCTTCCTCATCTTTGTTTGCTGCATTTTATTTGAATAGTAAGTCTCTGTAACTTGAGTAATTATTGACACTGATAAAGTACTGTCGGAGCCGCTGCAGTCAGGGAGTGTGTCTGTCTGTCTGTCTGTCTCTCTCATCCAGAGAACCAGTTAAATGCCCCGGGCCTGTCCTGTGCTGGCAGCGTGTGTGCACGCACGCTGTTTGCGGGGGGGCCGGTGCTCGGAGAATCGACACTCATGGCTTGCTGATACTGGTCAATATTTACTGCATCCTGATGACAAGCAGAGAATCCTTGGTTTTTGAAAAAGCCTCTCTCTCTCCAAAATCTCTTCCTTACCTAAAGGAATGAGAAGGTACTTTTAGAAATCTTAGTCCAAGACCAAACGCTCATGACTGTCCACTTAACGTGTCCATGGGCATTTTATAAGCTCGACTGATCCATCCATGCACGAGGCACCGCACGGGCCCAGACCACAGATGTGGGGTTGGGCTTGAGACCGAGGGAGCTGCTCGCAGAATCCATATCAATTTGATGAGCTACTAGAGAGGGTATCACACATTATCCTCTTGACTCCCAGTCAAGCCTTTCCTAAAAGTCTTAAAATTTTCTAAAAATGGATGAATGAATGAAAAGTGATACAGCTAGTGTGTTTGCATTTTGCTACTTGGAACTTTTCGTGAGTTGCATGTCTATCTAATAGGTTGGCCATCTTCAGTCAAGCACCAGAAACACTGGGCTTGGATTTAGGAGCTGTGTTACATGAAAAATGTATACTTTTAAACGGTTGACTGTCAATTCAGTGCAGAGAGGCGGTTTTTCTATGAGAGGCACGTAAGGAGTGCAGCCAACTAAGGGACCAGCAAATGCACATCTCCCTTTTTGTTTGCATTCTGGTCCCCGTATCCCTTGAGTTGGAACTGAAGAAAAATTACCTCGTGCCCACTGGGGTGTCTTTCTTGCTGCTATCTAGAAGCATTCAGTGAGTGTCTGATATAACTCTATCTTGATATTTCTTCACGGGGATGAGTTCGAGAGAGCCGTCTGACTCTGTTTTTCAGTTTTGTTCAAGTGGCAGGACACTTGGAATAAGTACATCAGAACATCCATGAACTACTTAATAAATAAATACAGATTCAATTCCATGACACAAACCAAAATTTAATTGGCTGGCAGATAAGCAGAGCAGTCCACAGCGTAAAGAGTCACTTTAGGAGGAAAAACTTTCACTTGAGGAATCTGCGATCTGAGAAGATATTTCTCCAATATGGGTAGCAGAACACGATGCTCCAACTTCAGGAAATGCCATCCTCTTTCTGAGAACTTAGGTTCCAACAGAAACAGAGCGGAAGACCTTTCAAATTCTTATTTAAGTATGTGAGATGCAGTTTATTTTTTCCTGTATTTGAAAGGATTATGTTAACATCCTTGAATTCTCAGCTACAGTTTTTTTTTTATCCCATCTGGGACCCTCTAAATTCTAGATGCTTGCTTTTATGGTCACTTTTAATGGTATGTGCCATCTGAGACTGTTTTATTTCTTCAGTGGCTTTCTTAGAGTACTGAAGACTCTCTGGAACCATTTTCCCTGTATCACTGTGCTTCTTAACCAGGGACAGTACACACCAGCATCCTCGGGGGAGTTTTTCCAGATGACACAGGCCTGTTCCTCCACCCTGGAACTGCTCAGCTGCAGTCACTAGGAGTGGGGCTCCTCCAGCATGGGTGTTTTAAAAGCTCCCCAGACCAAAGAGATACATATGTACTGCTCATTGATAACCACTGCTTGACTGAAACCCTATTGGCGTGTGCGCGTGTGCATGTGTGTGTGTGTGTGTGTGAGAGAGAGAGAGAGAGAGAGAGAGAGAGAGAGAGAGACTGACTGACTTCAGGACCCTCCAAAACCTAATTTGGATCATGACTAAGCCAGTCAGGGTCATTGGAAAAAACTTACCTGTTCTCAGTTCCTTAGGGGAGACATATGGGTGGCGACAGCAAGGAAGGGAAGGAAAAGGGGGGAAAGGGAAGAATATAAAATATATGGTGGAGATCTAGCAGACTATAATTGGTAATTAAACTTGTAAATGTATTTTTCATTCCCAACGTGGTCCACTTCATTGTTTTCCTTCCCTTTTTAAGGTATTTGCTAAACAAATGTTCATTGTGAAGTAATGATAATTTTAGAAAATGACCCTTTATGATCCAGAATCTGTTTCTTTCTTTCAAGGAGGCATTTTTAGAATAAGTTGGTTGAAAGAGAATCGGACCTAGACAGAAATTTGAAATTGTATGCACAGGGACCTGCTTGAGCATTTTCAGAAATTCTGTCTCCATTCTCCTGAGCTCAAAATGAGAGACAGCACTACCTCTTCCAACACATCACAGTGGAAACATTTAGAGGCATGAAAACTTGTTTTTCCTTTTCCCTCATTTTCAAAATCCCTGACTTGTTTATCCCTGGACACTGCCGAAGGCCAAAGACAATCTCTCGTGGGACTTCTCTGAAAGGAGTGAGTTCAGACCCAATGTCATGTGGCATTGACCCTGGACCAGCTGATTTTCTTAGGTATTAAACCCACAATGTCTAATTTGCACACAAAAGAGTTCACCTCAGTGTGGTCAATGGTGTTGAAAAGTGGACACCAAACTAGCACCTGGATCAGTCCCTCACTCAAAGCAGACCTCCAGGGGCACCTGGGTGGTTCAGTCGGGTAAGCGTCTGCCTTTGGCTTAGGTCATGATCTCAGGGTCCTAGGATCGAGTCCCACAGCGGGCTCCCTGCTCAGGGGGAAGCCTGCTTCTCCCTCTCCCTCTGCTGCCCCCCCCCCCCTTGTGCTCTCTCTTTTCTCTCAAATAAATAAATAAAATCTTAAAAAAAAAAAGCAGACCTCTAGTAATTAGTGATTAAAGGGCTAAATATCTAACCATGTGACACATCCATAAAATCGGGAGGAAGCTAGCATTAATGAGTATGTCAGTTCCTGTTTGTTATAAGGGAGTTAGGTACAGTATGATTTAATTTTGTTACAAACACAACAGAAAACAGCCTGTCCATGTGTCTGTATGTGGGTGGATCTCCTTGCTCCATTTTTGCTGCCCTGTCCCCCCGACTCATCACATGGCAGCCAGAATGAGCGTTTTTAAGGAGATGAGTCTGACTGTGCCCCTCCACTGATTAAAGCCCTTGGTTGGCTTTCCATTTTCCGTAGATACCAGGGAAACTTGTGGCCTTGGAGCTGCCATGATCTGGCTCTTGGCCACCCCTCCCCCCTTGCCTCCTGCCGCCCTTCCCTGCTTTACCTCTCGCTTCCTTTCAGTTCCTCCAGCATGCAAGCTCACTCTGCTCTTGAATGAGTTGCTTGACCTGCCTGAAGTGGTCTTCCCCGACACCTGCCCATGGCTAATCTCCTTCAGCCAGGTCTCTGCTCTGGTAGCAACCTCAGCCCGTCTTACTTTCTTCATAGCCCTTGACTATTTGAAATCACTGGTTGACTTGTTTATTGCAGATCTTCACCCAGAGAAGCACCTTGTCTGTCTTGTTGGTCAGACCGCTCTGGCCCCTCATCACCGATGATTGAGGGACAATAATAAAAGAGGAAAAGCATGGAAGAATATACCCCCAAAATGTTAACAGTAATGATCACTAGGTAGAGGATTTGGAGTAACTTTAATTGATTGCTTTTCCTTTTCGTTCATGTGTATTTCCTAATTTTTCTGTTGCCATCGTATATTATGTATGTAATTCGCATGCTTAGCCAGGCTTAAGGAAGTGGCTTTAAAGCTTCTAAGCAATTGTAGAGGGAAGGCATTATCTGCACGCTCCATGCTGAGCAGTGGGTGCTGAGTCCTTATTCTAAGGGAAGATATTTCCCCAAAGTTCTATAGGTAGTTGCCCACCTGAGTCCTCATGTGGGAGGAAAGTAGGTGTGACATGCACCAGGGTACAGATGTGGAGAGCTGTGTGTCTCCTGGATTTCTGACCTTCATCAGCGCTGGTGCGCTTTTCTCTGACAATCACAGGGTTATTTTGCTCCAGGGAAAATCCATTATAAACAGCAACACATGGGGCACTGGGGTGTGATGTGCTTCGGTACACACTGCCTTTTTTTTTTTTTTTTTTGTCCCCGAAGAGAATGCAGAGCCGTTAGCTCCACATGTAACAGTGAGTGAACAGTCTGCCTGCCTTCTTCCAGAAAAAGAATCGACAATATAGTTTATCCTTTCAGAGTCATCTGTCTTGAGCAATGCCTTGGCCAATAGCAACTCTTTGTACTAATAGCTTTATATATTAGAAATTTAACAGGTATAGTAATTATGTCTTAAAACAGGAGACTCATTTGTTGTGTGTGTGTGTGTGTGTGTGTGTGTGTGTGTGTGTTTCCAATTAGTTCGAGTCTGACCTGATGAATTGCATGTCATTTCAGTGTTACAGAGCACTTCTTTGGGCTAGTAAGTTCTTGAATGGTCCGGTTTCTCAACAAAGGCAGGTTTTCCCTAGCTATGACACTGGGCGGTTAAGGTTTTACCTCATTTGTGAAGTCTGTCACCTGTGTTTTAACTTGAATGCTACTTTCTGGAAATCTGTGCAAATTTGAGGAAGAGAGGAATCCAAGATTAGAAAAACTTGATGACTGATTTAGAAACAGAAAGAAGCTACTCCCTCAGACAAGTAAATCGTGTGTGTGTGTGTGTGTGTGTGTGTGTGTGTGTGTGTGTGTGTTTTCGCATGGATTTCCATCATTTTCACATTCAGTAGAAGATCTGGTTATTACCAGAGCCCTAAAACATTTTGTGCATTTCATATCCATGTAGCTTAAGTCAGACTGACTGACGTTCTTTCCAAATTTAGGTAAAGGCAGCTAACGATGAGTGATGAAAACTTGTTTTATTATTTATATTACCAATGCCAGGCATTTGTAGGGGGAAAAAATCATTTTCAGCCCTCTGCAAGAGCAGTCCTGCAAGACGTGTGCCGAGTAGGAGTGACTTATGTTCAGAACCCCCTAATGGCATGGAGCAGCAGTCCAGATTGCTTCTAGAACAGTGCCCAAATGTACAATCGGTTAGAGCTGCTTCCCGTCTGGAAACAGGCACTGCTTAAAGAAAAATGCCATGCCCAGCAGAATCATCCCAGGATACTTTGGATTCAAAGAGCAAAGACAACTCTGAAGAAAAGTTGACTTACTCTAGTGGTTGGAATGCAGCCCCCAGGAACAGTAGAGCTGCAGTGTGTGTAATCGGGGCTTGGTGTGAGGCGCCAGAGGAGCGGGCTGGATCCCAGGGACACCGAGCACCAGAAGGATGCCGCCTGCTTGGCTCACAGCCCCAGCAGTAGGGCCAGCTATTGTGAAGCCCCTCCGCCAGACGAACAGGGACCCTTCTCTGGTCACAATAGCCATTCACGCTGAGCAGCCTCATTAAATATTCAGCCTGTGCTTCCGGCAGCTCATTAGGGCCGCAATGAGCAGTGACGTGGATGCTGGAAAGCCGAGGGCCGGCCAGCATCAGTAGGCAGAGGCTGAGTGAGCTGCTGATGGCTTTTCTGTGAACTGCCTGTCCTATGATGACCAGTGTTTGCTCCCTGCTTTGCCTGAAGTCCAGGTAAAATAACACAACAGGCAGGGGACACCTGCGAGCTCTAGGTTCTTACCTCTGATGTGGTTTGGCCAGGGCCTTGGATTTTGAGGGCTTGCCCCCTTCAAGCCCTCTGACCCTCTCAGAGAGCTGTCTGTAGCTTCGGGGGCCTTTGCTGAGCACTAACAATGTGGTGCTATTGTGTACTTGGGGCTCTTTGATGACTGCATTTGGGAGGGTTAGAGGTGTGGTTTTGAACTTGGTGCTGGAGGTTTAGAAGATCAAATTACTCTTTTGTAACAGGTCAAATTTAGAAATATTGTGGGGGGGGGCTCATCCTAACGGTTTGTGCACCAAGTTTTGCTCCGTTGATGCCAAGTGTTGGTGGATTTGAGCGGTTTACGAGTAAGCTTTTCCCTTTTGACTATCAGGAGATGGTATATGGTACAATAAAAACCAAAAGTAAATATTCTTCAGCTCTTGGGGAGTCTTCCCATAGATGGAATGTTGTCCTTCTTAAATCTTGTTACTTTTCCATAGGCTTGCACTCAGTGCTATGTGGTATTTAAAGCTGGTAAAATCTGTGAAGGAAGAATTGAAAAAAAAAAAAAGACCTCAAAGTGTATTTCTCTGGTCTCACCGTTGGCATGTTTTTCTCTTTCCTACCCAGAAAATGTTTTCAGACAGCTCATTTCTACGTGGAAGATAGCAGTTCCCCTCGGGTGGTCCCCAACGAAAGTATCCCTGTGATTCCTATTCCGGGTAAGTAAGACACACTCTTCTTTCCAGTGGGCTAATTGTTTTTCTCTTTTGTTTGCACTTTTGTGTGACAGCCGTGACAAAATATTATTTTCCTAGCCTTTGAAAGCTTGCCCTAAGAGATCCTTCACTGAGGGGGATTTAATGAAATCTTTGCTCCTTTACATATCTGCAGTGTCATAAAGTCCTCTTCAAGAGGAACAAACAGCTATGAGTTTATACAGGGTAGACTCACATGCAGGGAGGGGAGGTAACAGTAGACAAAAGGGAAAGCACAGATATTTGCAATCCACTTGGACCAGGTTTCATTTTGATAGGCAACTTGGCGCTTACTTTTTTTTTAATCGCAATTTGTGATATGGTTTTCTCGCATTTTCTCCTAAGATTCCTTCCTCTGCAAATACTTTATCTTAACGTTGGAAGTTTTGCTTCTTAGGATTTTGTGGGCAAGTCTAGGGATACACTCTTGGTCCAGGGCAATGGAATATTTCATTGGTCCTCAGGTAGAAAAGATGAAACCCTCAGTTGGTGTTAGGGGTAGGGACTGGTGGGAGACACTCTAGTGAATCCTAGCAAATGCCATAAACAGTAAGAAGTGCAGCAGCTGGTTGGTCGTAGTAGGTGGGACGTGGGAATTGAAGATGGTCCCACCATGTGTATTTGGCATCCCTTCCTTTTTGCCAGATTTGAACTTGCTTCCTCTGGGTTTATGTACTGGTAAATATCTATCTTTAGATATCTCTGACATCCATCCTCCTGCCATTAATTATCTTTCTGTAAACAGAGGCACTACTTTCCTCTAGCGGTGCATCCCACACACCTGCAGCTCCCCTCATTCTCCACAAAGGTCTTCCCCGTCTGATATACCATGTATTGTCCTTGTTGGCTTATTGTCTCCTTCTTCTCCAATGAGAGCCTCATAAAGGCAAGTGGGTGTCTCCTTAGTGCTAGAATAATACCCGGCACATAATGAGCATTTTTAATTCTCTGAATAAATGAATTCATGTCAGCAAACCTTTCTTAAAGTTCTTCAGAGGCTCTATCTGTGAAGCTCAGAGGTTACAGTCGTTCTCCTGGTGCCATGGAATGCTTCTATTGTTTAAAAACCTTCACAAGGAGCACCTGCGTGGCTCAGTCGGTTAAGCATCTGCCTTCCGGCTCAGGTCATGATCCTGAGGTCCTGGGATCAAACCCCACATCGGGCTCCCTGTTCAGCAGGGAGCCTGCTTCTCCCTCTCCATCTGCCTGCCACTCCCCCTTGTGAGCACGCGCTCTGTCAAATAAATAAAACATTAAAAAAAACCTTCACTAGGTGCAGTTATGGTAGGGGAGTTAATTGAACCTTTATGTGTCGGTATATGTGAAGTCACCTTTGTGTGTCGGTATATGTAAGTCATTAGGTATTGCTGGAGTTGACCATGTTTTCTCCATTCTGGTCACCTTCTCTCACGAAAGCTTGTCACACAGAAACAAGAGGGGTAGCAGAAAAGTCTCTGGGTAAGTTCCCACTGGATCATTTCATGGCTACTAACCCATTCCCAGACAGACGGGATAGGTTTTGTGTTCCCCTCCATTCTTCTTCGCTGACCCTCACCCTTGAGTCTTGGTAGAGGAAATTGCACTCCTGCCTTTGAGAGGAGAGGAAGCAGACAGGAATCCTCAGTCTTCCACTTGCATGAAATAAGTAGTTTTGTCCAATCTGCAGGATTCATGCGCTAGCACGTGTGTATAATCATTTTCCTCTTGCATCACCTAGAATATGTGTTGACCTCTGGAAAATGCCTAGGAGCTTCTCTCTCCTCTGAACTGAGTCATCTGACAGACACAGCTGGTGGGTACCTGTACAGCTGAAGTCCATTCTATAAGGTTAAATGGTGAGGTACTTCTTGGGCTGTCTTTCAATTTTTATTTTCTTTTCCCACGGGATAGGGAATCAGAAAACCTAGGATCTCGCCCTGCCTCCGCCGTGAAACCTTTGGCCAATGCCTTGACCTCCCTGAGCCTGAGTTCCCAGAATCTGTAAAGTGAATAGGATGCTTGATCTACCTGCACTTGAGGCAGTGTTAAAACTCCGATGAGATGTTATATGTAAAAGCATTTTGGAAACTCTAAGCCAGTTGTTGAAGCGTTCCCTCCCAAATCATATTATTCATCCCAGTACCTGTGGAGAGCGAGCGTTTGCCTGGTACTCAGGTTAAGATTGTCCCGCACACTGAACCGCATTCACTGGGTGTGGCCCACCACGCCTTGCTCTTTGCCTTGGACTTGAGGATTTTCAGTTCACTAGAATCCTCAGAAAATGCCAATCCATTGTTCCTGCCTTGCTGCACCTCTGGGTAGGTGTTTCAGACCAGAAAGGCTTTTGAGTGTTTTCTCCCTCATTTCCCAGCTACCTGTTTAATCACCAAGGTAAATACAGTAGTCCTCCCCACCCAACCCCTTCGCCGTGAGGCATATGTTCTGTCACCCCCAGTGGATGCCTGGAACTGCAGGTCTTATCAAACCCTATGTATACTGTTTTCTCCTATACGTACATACCTGTGAGAAAGTTGAATTTATAAATCAGGCACACTAAGAGATTCACAATAATAACTAATACTAAAAGAGAAGAATTATAACCACGTATTGTAATAAAAGTTACGTGGTCCCTCTCTCAAAATATCTTATTGTACTGTCCTCACCGTTCTTGTGATGGTGCGAGAAGATAAAATGCCTGTGGGACGGGCTGCAGTGAGGGGAGTGACGTAGGCTTGGTGACGTAGCATTCGGCTACGATTGTCCTTCTGACGGTACATCAGGAGGAGGAGGGGGATCACCTGCATCTGGACCGCAGCTGCAGGTACCTAAAACCCCGGATGAGGGGGACTACTGTACTCACAACCCAAGGGCGTTTATTGAAACATGAGTTTTTCCTAATTCGTACTCGCTGGTGGTGTAAGTACATGGAAAGATAATTGCTTCAGATTCTCACTGACTGAGAAATCCATGGTGGTCAGTTGTCCCTCGCTGGACATAGTAAACGCAGCCTTGAGCTGTAACGCAGCTGTGGAAATGAAATAGTTGGAATGGGGTAGTGCAGTGTGACAGTAAAGGACGAGAGGAACCAAGAGTGAGGCCACTCTTTCTCTGTTTTCCCAGATGGCACAGCCTTCGTGGTGGGGGAGCGGGGGATGCCAAGACCAATCAACTCATTCACCCTTAACTGGGAAGAAGTTACTCTCCATGACCTTTCTTTGCAGATTTTTCAGTTTCATCCCATTCTCTCCCGTTTTCTGAAACAAAACCCCCACTGACCTGTTTGATAGTCCCATTTGTAAAATATTTTGCAATTTATGATGCACTTCAACGATCCATTATTCTCTTTATTCTTACGGTTTCTTCTGGTTATTAGCATCCAACTATGTCATGCGTAAGAAATAAATTTTTAATAAATTCGGGGGTTATTTTCACTCTGGTAAAGCTTTCAACCTAACTTTTCCTTAGTGGAGACCTCCTTGGGATCCTTCTGAATGATTTACCCGAGGAATTATCTCGTTGTTCTTATTTCCAAAAATAGTAGGATATTTACAGAATTCATATGAAGTACTTGTTCTACCCGCTAGACCTCAGTTACATATTTTTTTAAGATTTTTATTTATTTTTGTGAGAGAGCGCGCGCGTGCATGAGCACACAGGCAGGGGTGGGAAGGGAGGAGCAGAGAAAGAAGCAGGCTTCCCACTGAGCCGGGGAGCCCGATGCGGGACTCCATCCCAGGACCCCGGGATCATGACCTGAGCCAAAGGCAGACACTTAACCGACTAAGCCACCCGGGCACCCAAACTCAGTTATATATTTTATCCTTGTTCAAAACCTAGTAACAGGGCTACTGGGCCTCCAGTTTATCAACCTTTATCACTTGAACTCCTTATTTCCTATAACTGATTGTTTAAAAAAAGATATTTCCAGACAACCACTCTGGTAAACTGAACCATTATACTGGTTAAAAATGTTATGGATGCAACAGGGTAAGATCGAAAACTCAGGCACCAAACTGTTATAAAATAGAGCTTCTAGGTCATCACTAGAATGTGCAATAAGCTCTGTTCCTAGGACTTCCTTTACATTTAACCTTGTTTTTAGAAAACATCATCATGCAAATGTATTGAACGTTTACTGATGACATGGTTTATTTTCACTAGTCAGCCTTGTGGAGACAGGTGCAGTGGACAGCCTCATCTTAATAGCTGCAGAAACTGAGGCTCAGAGACCCTATTAATTCGCCTAAGCTGATTGGAAGGGTGGAGCTACCATTGGAATTGTGTGTGTGGCTTCAAAGCACAGATGCGTTGAAATGGCTCTGTCATCCCTTGGCATGCTCTTCTGACAGTTCTGGTATCTCAGGACTTCAAGCTCCTCATCTGGATATTCATTAAGTCAAGGCATTTCAAATACATGTGAATATCCCCTGTAGTTTGCCCCCCCCCCGCGCCCGCCACCGAGTTCTTGATGATGATCTTCTACCAATACTGACCTTTTGCCTCTCTGCTGAATTCTCCTACAGCCCCTCTGAATAGTTTTGTTATTCTTTTGAAGTTCCTTCCTTATCAAAAACTCATCTCTAATTCTGTTCCCTGGTCCCTTTTATTCTCTTACTTTCTAAGAAAAGGACTCTCCACCCACCTATACTTCCATTCCCTGTGCAAAAATAGGCCTACGTGATTTAAATGACCTAGGGAGAAATTTATAAATACGTTGAAACTTTTGCATGATTCTGCTGCGGTTGAAGTTCATAAACAGCTCTGGTCTTTAAATCAAAAACAGCATAAGTGGAATCAGTAAGTTACATTAGATTTTTAAAAAGTATTATAAAATAGGCAATGGTTAAGGAGAGCTTTGCTAATTGATCACTCATCCCTTGGAGATAGCCATTTAGTAATTTTACTTAACTGAATTGAAATTCAGGAGTTCAGAATCTTCAGTATGTTCTCCTGATTTAACATAGCAAAGACAGTCTTGTCAGAATGAAGACTTTTTTTTTCCCTGCTTTCACCTACACTTAGTAAAATGTGGAAATGCTAGATAATGTGAATATGATGGCTGAGGTTGGTTAGCCACATTAGAAAGAACTCTTCTTCGGATGCAAGAGTATTTATCCAAAGTGAAAGAAATTAAAGAAGTGCTTTTGAAGTTAGGTTCCAATCTCTATAAAAGTGATATTAATTCTTTAATCAGGAAAATTTGGAATTAGAGTGCCTGCTCCATATATGGGAACAGTGGTTAGGTGGTTGGTTGGTTTGCCAGGCAAGCTGAACTCTGACTTGTGCAGGAGAATGAAAGGGGTTTGACTCTTAATATTTTTCACTAAAGGTTTTTCAGAATCGAATGTTCCATGGTTATGGGTTCTCCATTGTTAACCCTGGGAGGGTAAAGCATAATTGAATGCATGCAGTAACTTAGCGATCAGTCCCCTTCTAATGCTTTCTAAGTAATAATTCTGTGACATTTTTAAGATAATTGAAGTGGTCACACAGTTCCTTTAAGATCCATATTATTAACATCTGCAAGTACTTTTAAAAATCTAGACTTTCCAATCAGGAGATACTCATTTTAAAGTACAAACTTCAATAGTGTTTTCATTGCAGTTACCGAAGCATTACGTACATACATCATCTACAGACTATTTTCACTGCATTATAGTATTCTTTCAGACTTTAATGATATTCCAGCTTTTTAAAATCAAAACTTAGCTCATGAAATTAACCTGATTATTGAATGTGTTGTGTGGGCTTTGCCAAATGTGCATATTGTCAGGCACAAATGTCCTTAGAAATGCTTTTTTGTGGAAATTAGAGGATCTAACTTGCTAATAAGAGCGTTACAAAACAAAATGTTGCTGTTAACCAGTAGCTTGGAAATCCAGAAATGATTCATGCCTTTCCAGCAGTTAAAATACATCTTAATAATTTGAAGGTCACTGGCTTCAGCAGGGTGCCAGCCTATAAAGGGGTTTTAAACATGCAGTTTAAAACCCTTGGGATTAAACCAACCTTGTTGGCATATTTTATTTATACAGAGATTATCTCCAAAGGAGATTCATTGGTCTTTTGACTATAATGAAGCCTTTTCTTTATTGACTTCATTGTGTCATAAATGAAAAGAGATTTCTTTTTATGGCAGGAAATAAAATGTTCCAATCTCCACAACACTCCTTGCATCCGAAGAGTCTGATTTAGACAAAAATCTATTTGTTGTGCCCTAACGCGGAAACTAAAATCCCAATAATGTTCTTTTATTTCATGTTTGCTTTATCTTCCTAAGTGGACACAGAGGTATTACCAAGTGCAGAGAGAGGTCTGAAATTGGCCTCTGGGAGCTGAACAGGCAGGCAAGAAGGGACTGAGTTCCTGAAATCCAGGTCTGTCCACTAGAGGGGTGGTAAACAGCCCAGTTGTGGGACTTGGGGGAGCAGGGAGTGTAAGGTCTGAGCAGGAGGGACTTGACCCAGGGACTGTGTTGGGGCTTTATAGGTTCCCCCTGCAGAGAGACAGAATTGGCTGGGATTTGGCATAGGGTTGCAGGAACTGCTATGGGTTAAAGGAACTTCACAGAGATGGGTGGCACAGTGGGTGACTTAAGGCCCTCTGGAATGGTAATGGTAATTATATATGTACCCGTACCCTGCCGGTACGGGTATTTTCTTAAATGGACGTTAAGCCAGTCAACCCCAGCACTAAGTGTCTTGGCAAGAAGGTAAACACTACAACACTTGATTTTACCTGGCATAATCAACGTGATCAGAATACCAGTGTGAATTTTCCAGGTTGACTGAAGCTTACTGTTAAAGCTAAAGTGTATCATTTCATTCCTTTTAAGTCAGAAAGTTTCTTTAAAAAGCATTATTGGGGGCACCTGGGTGGCTCAGTTGGCTAAGCGTCTGCCTTCAGCTCAGGTCATGAGCTCAGTGTCCTGGGATCAAGTTCTGCATCAGGCTCTCTGCTCAATGCGGAGTCTGCTTCTCCCTTTCCCTCTGTGCGCTCTCTCTCTCTCTGTCAAATAAACACTGCTTTTTATTTTTTTTAAAGATTTTATTATGGTTTTCTGCCCTCTCTAACCACGTATATTCAATTTAAGGTCTACAGAGAGAGAGGTCAAATAAGGCTTTGGAGTCAGCCTGGCCCCATGCCTGATAATGACAGTGGACCTTGGCCAAGCTCTTGGGTCTCTTTTAGCCAGTCTCCCCATCTATAAAATGGGTAATCATAGCCCCAAATCAGGGCCACGCATGTAAAGCAGTTACCACCCAGCAATAAATCCTAGTTATCAAGCATTTACTAAATGCCAAGCACTCTTGTAAATACTTCGGTCATCTGTTGACTCTTCGTAACTCTCTATGAAAAGTCATTATTATTCTCATTTTATAGATGAGGGAAGGGAATTACAGAGAGGTGAAGTCGCACCACCAGGCCATCTGGCTCTGGCTTTTCCACTTACACCACTGCCCCTAGGTGCCTGGCACACAGGATGCTTTCCACCATCGGTAACAAGAATGACAGCTAGACAGTTTTACTGAGTGACAGGCTGAAGACCTGACCACGGAGCCCCATAACGGGCTGCCCTCTGTGGCACCTCCCTGGGGTTGATGTTCAAGAACAGTCTTGGCTGCTGATTTTTTTTCTTTCTAATAGCAAAAAAGACAAGAAAGCGAGTTTTTTCCTTCTCTGTTTATGTTATTCCTGAAGAGGAAGAGAAAGCAAAGTGAGCATGTACAAAGAGGTTAGAACCATAGACCAATATAGGGGTGATTTCCCTCTACCTTGCTCCAAATTGCAAATACAACAGAGACATAAGCAGATTCTGGAAAAGCTTTTCTCTATGTTCAATGTGTTATTCTTTATTTCTTACAGTGCTTTATTTAACGTTAATAATCTCAAGCTCTTTTTTACCTCCATGGAATCTCTCACCTTTGGTACTTTCTTCTCAGTAGATGTTCACCCTCTCCGAATGCACCTCTTTGGGTACCTACAAACCAGAGACTCATTTCAGACTCCATAAGAAGTGATACATAAGGATGTTGACCAAAACAAAAGACCTCTTATATATGAAGTTTAATTCCAACCACCAAAGGCTGAAATCTTGGAACAAAGTGTAAATAATACCGAGTAACAATCTCACTCTGAAGGTGCTGATTCTCAACTGACTACACCAAACATCTTATAATGGGGTGATTTAAGGATGAAAGCAGGGCTCTCATTTTTGCCTAATTTAAATCTTTGGTATCTGAAAATTCTGTAACTAAAAATACTGGCACAAAATTAAACAGGAACATTTTATCCAAGATACTCCGTTTAATTAACCAAGATACTGTTTAATTTCTTGTTCTTCCTGGAAATTGTCCTTGGAGAATGAAGACAAATCAGGCATCAGTATGGAGGAGCACAGGCCTCATGTTCAGTACACCAGGATTCAGATGGCATGCTTTGGACATGTTGCTTCCTTTGACTTGTGTGTCATGTGAGAACAATGTCCCCTTCACCTCGTTCTGGTAAAGCTAAATGTATGGAAAGCATTTAGCACAGTCCCTGATGACCAGTAAGGGCTTAACACATGGTGATTGTCTTCTCATTCTACTGAGTCTCTCTTGAGATCGTTTCATTCTA
This sequence comes from Eumetopias jubatus, assembly GCF_037043125.1. Lineage (NCBI taxonomy): Eukaryota > Metazoa > Chordata > Mammalia > Carnivora > Otariidae > Eumetopias > Eumetopias jubatus. The sequence goes on along the minus strand of NW_028274807.1, from coordinate 188,269,363 downwards.
TCATCACCATCTCCCATCTAAACGGTACTTAGTGAAAACCGCTTCCTTTGACTCAAGCTCATATATTTTTTCTTCATGACCACTGTGCTGGTAACATTTATTCTCACCTGAGTTATCACATCCCTCCTTTTCGTGACATGTGGAGTCTTCACCATGTAATTTTTGCTCACTCCTGCTGATAGTCATCGCTTCTCCAACACAAATGTGCCCCTTGGGCAGAGACCCATCTCCCTGATGTCTGGCTGAATCCTGGGTGCTCAGTAAATGCCTCATCCCGTGGTTTCCCGTCTGGGAATTATATATGTACTCGCATAATGGCTGTGGTGGCCCAGACCACAGCCATTCTCCCTTGACCTTGGGTCTGCAACCAGCTTCTGCCATAGTCCAGCCTTCAGTTAATATTTCTGAGCTTATTTTCTCAACTGTGAGATGAGTAGGAAAATAGGACCTATCTCCCAGGGTTATTGGGAGGATTGGAGTACATGTTAATCCACCTAAAGGGCATAGAAAGTGCCTGGCCCGTGGTTAGTGATGGTAATGGTCTCTGTATTCGTTAATGAAACAGATTATGTAAGTGACATAACATCTTTCCAATGGATGTCCTCTAACACCACAGGGTCTTCCCAGACAAAAACCGAGATCAGGTCTACAGCGTTGTCCTAATTGCTTGGCCTTCTGCTAGTTAATAGTAATTTTATAATTATCTGGCTCATGTTGTGAGAAATTTCATAGAAATATGTAAGAGGATAACTATGAGGCCTTCTAATTAGCCATAGCCTTATATTCATCTTAATACTGAGAAAAAAGATTTGTCACCCTTCCGCTTCATTTATCTTGATTGAAAGACAATGTGTGATCTGGGTAGCTGGTGGTGGTCAGTAGCACATGCGTGTCTGCCTGTCTGCCTGGTAGTTTTATGATGTTACTGGCGGTGCCTAGAAACCCAGAGGGGTGTGGTTAGACTTCCTTGGATCAAGAAGGTAATTGGAGAGACTAGTGAGTGATATATTTCCATGATTATCCTGCTGAGCTCTGCTGGGTTTTTCCTGCATCTAGCCAGGGGGATAGCAGGCCGACTGAATTCTGGGCATGTATGGCATTACTTTGGATGTTATGCTTGAGCGCTTGGCAAGAAAAAAAAATTATGAATTGTTTACCCTGAAAACATTTTTTAATGACTTGAGGTAGGCTTTGACCTTTAAAATGCCGTGTTTTTTGCCTTTGCAGAGTAAAATACCTCTAAAACTGCATGTGTTTGCTTATTTTGAACTAGAGTCATGTGCACCATAAATTTATTGGAATTCTACAATTCTAAGTTAATCATGGGATAAATGTTGCCTTCAGCCTATTGCGCTATTAACGATGTCCCGCTCGGAAACAGTATTGTCTTTGGTTTCTAAGTAAGTTGGAAGGAAATGCTGCAGTCTATATACTAGAGTGTTCGCAGGGCTAGGTTCTGTCCCATCTCTCTCATTTTGCCTGTTGTCCAAAGAGGAGTTTCTTTGGGTTAATCTTTTCAAGACTCCAATTTTGCATATATTAATCCTTATCTCAGTTTCATATCATTTCTTTGTCACTTGATCTTTATTGTAGAATTTGCTGACTTCTAAACATTTTAGGCAAAGTTGATCAGATAATTTTGGAAATTTTTCTTGAACTGTGCATTCTGCTCAATATTCTGGGGAAATGTTTTGGCTCTGCTTACTTTGTTAATGCTGGTTACATCATTATGGGAGCTATAGATTTCTTGGGCGTGCAAAATGATTGCATATTCATGAACATCTTCAATCTTGAAATATTTGTAAATAACTTGGCAATTTTTTTTTCATAAGGTGGCCTGTTAACATGATTAGGTCTTTGATTGTTCACACAGAAAGAAATGGTGCTTATAGAGCACCATCTATTTGATCAGTAACATTTCTGCGCTAAGCAATTTGGATTATGAACATATAAGTCACCTTCCTTAAACAAAGTATAAGAGATGCTATTTTCCGCTTAAGAATGATTCAAGTTTGAAAATGTCAATAGATGCAAAAAGCCACCCTAGAGCTTTGCTCTCTCGAAAGAAAGTAGAGAAGGAATGACATAGTCAATGTTAACTGTCACCAGATGAAGAGAAATCAGATTGTCAGGCCTGGATCTATAACATTCTTGCCAAAGTAGGACCTCATTTACACATACAGATCTTCATACCCTTTGCTAAGAAAAGCATCTGCGGCAGTTTAGATGTTTGTGCGTTTGCCAAAGATCTTTCACTCTGAATAAAGTAAATGTCATGTCTGTTGTTTATCTCAAATTCAGCAGAGTATTTTTAAAGAAATATTTGCAGGGGAGGGTCGAGGGAAGGAGGTTGGGGAGCTCCAGTTAGTGGGGTGTGGCAGTTTTGTGGCCAGTCCTCCGCTATCGGACCAGAGCTGGAAAAATCTGCTCAAAACGAATACTTTGGGCTCATGAACTGCAAATGTCCTTCTGAAGTGACAACACTATAATAAATTGGAATGTGGAGTCTTCCCGAATCTATACCTAGTCTGTCAACACCCAAAATATCCAGTTAATTCAGTCAAACTGATTATTTGGCATTGTGTAGACACAGCTGTCTTGAACTAAAATTTTGCACACTTAAACATAGATGGCATTGTACCCGAAGCCAGCTGGTACAATGGCATCTCTCTGTGTATAAAGATTGCTGCGACTTCAGAGACTGGAAATAGAACTTCATTGCTCCAAGTTCAAGCTGGACCCCACTGAAGAGCAATTTAAAAAAAAAAAAAATCTTAGGTTGTGATAAAATTTCTTGACAAATAGGTACCCTTAGGAAGTTCAGACTTTCAGTTAAGAGTCTGATGTGGTAATTTAACTATGTAAACTGCCTTAAATATTTTTTAAAAAAAAGCTAATTCCCTATGTACTTTTAAAAAAAACAAAACTGTATTTAACCTAGCTTCTAGGCATTCAAAATCCTAGTAAGACAGACAAGTAAAATACATCCTGAGACTTTTCTTGAAGACATCTCCTTCGAGTGATACAGTTCTATCTACTCCTCACACAAATCAAATGTTTGTCTTTAATAATCCCTTATCGGTGTTACTTGTTTTATCGAAGTATATTCTGTGTGACTCTGAATATCATTTTATCCCCACAGATGACATGGAAGCCATTCCTGTCAAACAGTTTGTTAAACACATTGGTGAGCTCTATTCTAATAACCAGCATGGGTTCTCCGAGGATTTTGAGGTATGTTTCAAAACTGAAGATTAATTTCCAGAAACCTGACTCTTACGAGGATTTTTTATAAACTTGACATGAATCCATTCAAGCATAACAAAAACAATACTGGAAAAAGTTGGAGATTGTGTGTTTTTTTTTTCTTTTTTCTTTACACTTCTACTTCTGGCAGGCATTCTTTTCTCCCCAAAAGACTAGGTGAGAGGGAGGTGGTTGCCCATGTCCTGCACGTGCACTTCCAGAAAAGAACAGACTTAAGTGGAAAAGAGGCAAGCCCCCATGTTCTGTCTTCATGGTCATCCTAAGTGGCACAGTGGTCCTCACGCCAAGGGCAGGGCTCGCCTCTCTGGGCTGCCCGAGGTGTAGAGGAGACGGCCGATTTGCAGTCTGAGGGGCCTGGGGCTGGCTCCGTGGGAGGCAGTGTGCTTCCTTATCCTCGGACCGGTCGCGTCCTCTCTGGTGGCCCGGCTGCCCCAGTTTTTGGAAATGGCGCTCATGTCACTGACATCCCGAAGTTGGGGCAAGTGAATGATGCACGCCCTTGCAGGTGCCGGGTTACCTGTTAAGGCCCTGCAAAGGTGGATGGTGGTGGGTTTCGTGATTATTAATCCTTGGAGGGAAGACGTGGGTTAACGCAGCCCTGTGATTTTAAGAACCGTTGTGCAGGAAACAAGGTAGAGCGCGCACGCACCACCCTGCCAACTCTGGGTTCCGTGCCAGTTCAGCAGTGACAGGGTGTCAATGAGGAGCTATTAAACAGACTGCCCTTTTCTTCACTGAGGCGCTTAACTAACGCACATCTCTGGCAGCCAGAGTTGTGCCGAGGAGGCCAAGTTTTCATGGCAGCTCAGCTGTCTTCTAGCTTTGTGGGTGAGTCGGTGCCTTTCTCTCTCTCATTCTTCCTTTAAAATGGAAATGACGATGATGATGCTAAACTGCCCACCTCTGCACAGAATGGGTTTCGGGGACCAAACGATGTCATGGAAAAGGAGGCACAATGAGAAATGAACACGGGACCCAAAGCCCCCGTCTCTGTGCAAAATCAGAGCCCCCAGAGGCCATCATAAAGGCAATTATATTGACAACTGGTTTTCAAGGAAGTCTTGTCTTGTTTGGTTTTCTGAGCAAAACCAAAGTAGAGGTGGGAGAGAGAAGGGACCCTCTGATTTATTCGGCAGAGTCCTATGTATGTCTCATGGGACAAACAAAAACATGTCAAGTATTTAAATGGGGCTATTAGATGCTTACCAGAAAAAGGTGCCTATTCAAGTACAAAGCACATGGTTTAAAGTCAAACATTTTGTATTCATGAGGACAGCAAATGTGTGTGCTGTTGAAGTGATTTAGTTCAATTGACTGTTGGCTGGATGACTGAGCAAGAATACTGAGGCATTTAACAATGTTGATGGTATTCAGGACAAACATTTATCCTCTGGAGAACAGAATTTGATCAGGATGACCAAATGCAACTCCAGTTTCTCAATTATTTATGATTTGAGACCCCGGTGCTATTCATCACAGCTGGTTTTGACACCATTTAATTATTCAAAATAATCAGCTACACCTCTATAAACTCGATCTGACTTAAAATGGGCTTTGCTACATCAACATCAAGCCTGTTAACAAATTCTGGGCATCTGCACCCTATTTCTATCCTTAAAAAAAAAAAAATACTGTGGCTTGAAGCTTTTGTCTTCTATATTGAACTTTATAGCTTTAGTCTTATTAGCTGGTGGTGAAGGGAGGGGTGCGGGAGGGCAGGGACAAGGGAGGCCTTGGTCTGTGATTGTCATTTCACAGTTCCTCCTGGTCTGAAGGTGGAAAAGCAGAGCTATTCAGAGTAGGAAGACTATCCTTTCTTCTGAAAAGAACAATAAGGCAGCAACCTAAAGGGAGGAATGAGACAGAACAAGTCCTCAATATACTGTCCTCATTGAGGGAGATTTCGAAGTATTTGACAACAGTAGTGGTATTCGTTTTCGGCAGCTCTGCTAAAAAGGACAACTGGTGGCAGGCTATTTAAGAAATTATTAAGGCTGTTTTATAAACGAGATAGTAATAGGCTATAAAAGAAGGTCAGGAAAAGAGATTTTTGTGCAGATTTAAAGAAAAACAAAACTGGGACGCCTGCGCAGCTCAGTCGGGGGATCGTGCGACTCTTGATCTTAGGGTTGTAGAGGTTTGATTCCCACGATGGGCGTAGAGATCACTTAAAAATAAAAATCTTAAAAAAGGGGGGGAGAAAAAACAGAACCTCATTATGGTAGGAAAGTAGTAAAGTCAACCCCAGATTTCCAGATCTTTCTAAGTGGAAGAACAGTGGCCCGCATGTACTCAGCCCCGCACGTGGATTATTTCATTTGTTCCTCAGAATTACCCCATAATAGGGTGCTATTCTCTGGGCCCCGTTTTACAGATGAGGAAACTTCCTCCATGGGAAAACTGAGGCTTTGGGTGGCTCAGTTTTGAAATGGCAGAAGTTAGGTTTTAAGACCAGGCTCTCAGACTCAAGCTCACATGTGTAACCTCAAGGCCCTCCAGACTGTCATTAAAGTAGTGTGTCCTGTGGTGACCTGGAGTCAGAAGGAGAAAAAAACCCCGAGATTACCAATGACTGTCTAAAAATGATCATGCAGCTGACAAGCCAACGATTGCCTTGGCAAAAAAAGGGGGGAGGGAAGGAAAGGGAACAGTCGAAATGAGGAGGCCCCCCACCCCACTAAAAGTACTGGGAGCCCATTACATGATTTATGGCCTAGAGCCTTCTGGATGGTTTGAGAGTCTGACTTATAAAAATCTTAAACAACATCTGCAGAGAGGCCTCAAGTTAGTCAAAGAATTCATCTTAAGATTATAAATACCATTTGACTATTGATGTGCGGCCATTAAGAAGAGAGAAAAGCAATTCATCTGACAGTTACAGAGTACCTGTTATTCTGTGGACATAATACAAAGTACAGAGTCGAATTTGAGACCTTGCCCGCAAGGAGTTCAGTCTGGTGTGGGTGGAGAGCAAAATACATGCTAAATACGGATAGAAAGTTCCAGAGGAGGGCAAAGAAGAAGAAAGGCTTCTACAAATTTTGATTATTTCACCGGAATTTCTCTTTGCCCCATCTTGTTTTAAAATCTTGAATGGAAGTGGGAAAAAAAAAATTGGTGAATAGCTGTCACATTTTCAGAACTTTGCTGCTTGGAGGAGAATGAGAAAAACGATTCACTGGTAATTCTGAGTCTTTGTCTAGAGGTGATGCAGCTTTGTCCTTGTCAGATAAACTTGGGAGACTGTTAAGAGCTGGCAACATTATACCTCTAGCAGATTTTGCAGTCACTGGAAATAACATCAATCCTTGTCTCAGGATGGCGTTCGATGACTCTGTTCCCTTGGCTACCTGAGCTGACTTGAACCTCACTCTTCCCTGGCCTCCACAGTCCTCATCCAGGCGGCTTCCAAAGGTGCAGTGCTAGCATTACCTTTCAAGAGGAGAGAATTCCAAGGCCATGTGGGTCAACAGAATTAATAGGCAGCGGTCAGGAGCATCACAAGTTGGAAGGCTGAGTGCAGAGACCAGGCCAGAGGTCCAATACCCCTTGACGAGATCCTTTGGGGGAATCGCCTCGCTGACAATTAACTCCAGCTGAGCTAAATTTGGGCCAGTTGCTCATCTTAAATCAGGAGAGCAAAGCTTTGTCCACCTGAGCCCATGCGCTCGAGGGATCAGTGGCCACAATTACTTTATGTAAGATGCAGCGTTCCAACGTTGCCGGTGACACATAACAGGGTATCGCCAGACGGGGTGGTCATGCTGCATGAGACTGCAGCCTGCAAGGTGGCAGAAAAGGACTCTGAGTCCCTGTAACAAAATGCCACTTAGGGTCTGAAATGTCTTAAAGAACATTTTTAAACCCTTAGCATGAAGAAAATCATAGTTGAGGTTTTTATGAAGAGTGAAGAGAGAGATAGCCAGAATTCACAAATGGTGTACAGAAAACAATTGTACTTTATAGACCCGAAGCAGAAAGTCCTATGGTCTTTTCAAAGGGCACAGAGGTAAAACTGGGAATGGGAAGGGAGCTGGATGGAAGATAGGATGGGACCTTGAAAGCCTGGCTAAGGAATCTGGGTTCTATCCAGAGGTTTCTGAGGAAGAGAATAACAGAGTCAAAGCTGCAGCATTTGAAGTTGTTGGGGGTGGCCATAATTTGTAGCCTGAGCAGAAGCAGGAAGATGGCATGTCACGGGCACCCAGCAAGGGCCAGCTCTGTGTCAGACACAAGGCAAGCACCAGGCCATAGTGATGACCTAAAGTGATCACCTTCGGTAGCATGGTCCCCGTAACACAGCTGTGGGCTCCCTGAACTCACACATTGAAAATGTTCTGTATACTCAGTCTAACGCTTGGTCACCTGGTCCAAAGTGTGTTCTTCCCAACTTCTTTGGGAAGCTGAGTAATCTGAAAGATTTCCAGGTGTATTTTTATTCCATCATGATTTCACATCGAGCCACAGAATGGTAGGACAGTAGGTCTCCACATGCCTTTTTGATAGCTTCTCACCTCATTGACTCCAGGCAGCAGGTGACTTCACCCACTCGATCTCCTGAGAATTCTGAATATATCAACTTGTGGTGTTTTCGTTTAAGTTTTACTTTTTTTTTTTTTTTTACATCTCTTGTTTTCACTTGGCTTTTTTCTGTGGTTTTGTGCCTGTCAATACTCAGGATATTCATTTTGAGAATTCCAACTCTGTTATATGGACAGTAAAATACAAACTTAAATCTTAAACCGTTTGTCAGACTGTCAAATAGGTAACTTGGCTATACACACTCCATCAGCCAGTGTCGCTTCAAAGGGTTTTAACACCTATTAAAATCACATTAACTTGGACATGCCAGTTCTGATGGAGAGAAGCCACTCCAGGATCAGATGATACTATCAGCATCTAAATGAGCCAAACAGTTCTGCAAGGAATTACAGATGACATTATTATCCACAAGACAAAATCAGAAGGCCTTAGGCAAACCCCTCGGGTTCTAATAAAATCAGATTTAACATTATTTATGACTATTCTTTGTTTTCTGTCATTCACATAATTGGAAAAGTGAAATAAGAGGCAACGGATCAGACCCAGGGTTTTAGATAATAAAGAGTTTGATTGGCCATATTGAATGACTGCTCTAAACAGTGCAGACAGCTGCTCCCAAGCAGTCTTGGTCAATTGCATTATATTATAATAGAGACCCGAGCTCAGTCCATAGTTAGGGTGGTCAGATCCACACGATGGAAAAAAAAAAAAGAAAAATCAATAAACCAAGTGAATTTCAAACTAAAGGACAAAAAGCTATAATCTCTTAACACAAGATGCTTTAGCAACCCAGCCCATGCCAAAAGTATGACCTTCAAAACCCAGAAACAAAAGGATGTCAACTTATTTCAGGAATTTATGTATAAATTGAATTAATGTCTTCCAGAATACAAATCTATTTTCAAAGGTTTTCTGCCCCTGAAACTATTCAAAAGAGTATGCCTCAGGCGTTCAAGGCAATTCTAAAAGGCCAGTACTCCCAAATACTTTGAGTAGAGGCAGCATTGCTTATATTTTTGGAGATGTTAAGATATCAGACTCATCACTTTGTGCCTACCCTTTATCTCATTTTAGAAAAAGGAACTAAAGGCAGACTGAAGCCCCTTTAAATCAACATTTGCAAAACCATAGGTTATAAACCATTTTAGAAGAGTAAATAGCAGAGTTTATCACATCTAGTAAACATAACGAAAGAGTAAGAATTGTTGTGAAACACTTTCCCCAAGAGGTGTGTTGAATTAATACCTGTGGATTTTTTTTCTTTTCTTTTTTTTTAATGGACAACTGGGAAGGTCTGCAACTATTAAAAACTGAACATACCGCTTCCAAGAATCAGGAGTTCATGAGTATGGTCTCTTTACATGGGTAGTGACCCTTTGTTTTTAGACTTTAAATTATTTGATTACAGTGAGTTAGTTCCTCCTTGGAGAGAAGAGAGGGACCCCTCACTGGGAAGTACTTTGTGAATATAAAAGACAACCAGTTCCTTGTTTTCATTATGCCTAATGTAAATGCTGTGGAAAACATCCATACTTGCTATGCATCTCCTTCATGGGGGGCGGGGGGGGAGTCTGCATGTACCCAACTAAACTCTGTTACATCTGTTATGTGTAAAATATTTCTCCTGATAATTTTCTGTCACTTACTCCGGCTCTTTGTAGCAGCTGTGCACTGCTAATGACTTCCCTTATTAGTTAATGCTGGTACTTTCTTGGAAAATTTGACTTTACAGCAACCTTGTAATACACTAATGGATGATGTTTACATTCGTGGCAAAGGTAGCTGAAGAGTTGCCTGCTAAAGAAGGAGAATTTAAATGAAACTGGAGTTCACAACTAATTCATCAAATCTATATATATTTGAGCCACACAGGACAGGTCACTGGGCAAATATGGTAGTGTCACTTCAGGACGGAGGGTAATCAATTTGCACTCTGATAGTTATAAAAGGAGCTATATGGTCTATACGCATATTGCAAATGATGGTGGAGACTCTACTTCTGCCTGGAAAATTCTTGTTCATCCTTTAAGACTCAGGTGAATGAGCTGCCTGAAGCCTTCCTGTGTGCTCCCACCAGAGCTTCTTGAGGCCTCTTTTCTATTAATCACATTTGACTGTCATTATCTTTTGGCATGTTTTCTCCCTCATCAGGCTGTGGCATATTCAAAGAGAGAGATGATGTTTTGTAATCCCCATGCCTAGGTCACAGTCTGGAATGAAGTAGATGATTGATGAATTAGTAAAAAAGGAAATCCTTTTATCTTCTTCACATCCTTTATATGTTTGTTACTAATATGTCAGTTATTTCTGAAATTGAGTTTGGGGAGGTAATGGTGGCCGCGGCTAGGGAGTAAATACTTCATGCTTTTGGATATATATAGTTCCTTTCTTCCTACACCCTTGCTAGGCATCGAAAGTGTGTCTAAAATCTTTGAAATCTTGGTTTTTTTTTTCCACCAGGAAGTCCAACGCTGTACGGCCGATATGAACATCACTGCAGAACATTCCAATCATCCAGATAACAAGCACAAAAACAGATACATCAACATTTTAGCATGTAAGTAATAAACTTTAAACTATCTTCAACTGTGAGGAAATTAAATCTTCATGCTGGGGATAAGCCGAAAGCCAAGCAATCCGAATCAGGAATGCCAAAAAGAATTACATTCACCAGTTAACCTCTCGTTAGCCCATCTTCAACAGAGGGTAGGAAGAAGTGGGGACATTTACAGCCCTGAGTCTTTCATTAAGCTGTCAGATCTCCGCTTAAGAATAAGGTAGGACTGAAAGAAATGTTCAGAGCTTCATGGTTCTCTCATGAAGTGATTTCATACCAGACACTGGGAACCAAAGTTTGAATGTCCTGTGGCTCTCCTGACATTGTTTTTAAGTGGGGAGAGCCAAGTTTTTAAATAAAATAAGAAATACTGAAAATGGAATCAATAAGCTGAATTTCTAAGACTAGGTAACATACCTTCAGTGGTCTATACCGTAAGGGATGGAGCCACCAGTCCTTGGGGCCCATGTGTTTTGTCCTTTCTACCATTTTTCCAAAGTCAGGAGTACTCTGGCGGTTAGGGATACGAACAGATAAGCATTCTTCTTACAGAGCCTTACGGGAATACCCTTGGAGCACTACTTCTGTGGTTAAAGTGCTACTTCTCATAGACATTGGGGGTTTGGGTCACTGGCAGATAATCTATGCTTTGATACTAAAGGCAGGGGCACACATGTTTATGGTTAACATACACTGTGGTAAGGAACACATTCCATAGGATTTTATAGTGCATTAAATCGAACCATTTAAATGTGAACACTACTGTAGATAAAGCTTTTTATAATGCTTTAGTGAGATAAAAATCACATACCATATGAAATTCACCCATTTAAAGTTAATTTATATTTAAATGGGAATTTAAATATAAACTGAATTTCAGTGGTTTTTAGTATACTCGCAGTTGTACAACCATCACCACTATCTAATTTTAGAACATTTTCAACACCCCAACAAGAAACCCCACGCCCATTAGCAGTCGTTCCCAATTCCTCCTTTTCCCTAACCCCTAGAAACCACTTACCTGGTTTCTATTTCTGTGTATTTGCCAATTCTGGACATTCCATATATGGAATCATAGAATATGTGGCCTTTTGTGTCTGGGTCTGTTCCACTTAGCATGATGTTTTCAAGATTCAGCCATGTTGTCGCTTAGATCAGTACTTCATTCCTTTTTATGGCTGAAAATTACTCCATGGTATGGATATGCCACATTGTGTTTATTCATTCGTCATTTGATGGACATTTGGGTTGTTTCTACTTTTTGGCTATTATGAATAATGCTGCTATGAACATTTGTGCAGACATATATTTTCAATTCTCTTGGATATATACTTAGGAGTAGAATAGCTAGGTCATATGGTAACTCTATGTTTAACATTTCGAAGAACTGTCATACTGTTTTCTAAAGTGGCTATACCATTTTACATTTCCCCCAGCAATATATGAGAGTCCCAGTGTCCATATTCTCATCAACACTTGTTACTTTTATATAATCTGTATCTATAGATATATACAGACTTAGATATCTATAGATAGAGATATATAAAATAACTGCTAATGGGTGTGAAGTGGCATCTCATTGTCATTTTAATTTGCATTTCCCTAATAATGAGTAATGTTGAGCATCTTTTCATGTATTTATTGGCCATTTGTAGATCCTCTTTGGGGAAATATCTATTCAAATTCTTTGCCCATTGTCTTTTTGTTGCTGAGTTGTAGGAGTTCTTTATACATTCTGGATATGAATCCCTTATATAGATAAACAGTTGGCAAATATTTTCTCCCATTCTGTGCGTTGTCTTTCCACTTTCTTGATGGTGTCCTTTGAAGCACAAATTATTTTAATTTTGGTGAAACATAATTTTTCTTTTGTGGCCTGTGCTTTTGGTGTCATATCTAAGAAACCACTGCCTAATCCAAGATCATGAAGATTTACACCTTTGTTTTTGTCAGAGTTTTATGGTTTTAGCTCTTACAGTTAGGTATTTTATTCAAATAACTCTTATATGTGTGAGGTAGGGTCCAAGTTTATTCTTTTGCTTGATAGCCAGTTGTCGTAGCACTATTGGTAGAAAAGACTCTTCTTTCCCCCACTGAATTGTCTTAGTGCCCTTACTGAAAATCATCTGACCATAAATGTAAGGGTTTATTTCTAGACTCTTAGTTCTCTTTCATTGATTTATATGTCTGTCCTTAGGCCAGTACCACTTCGTCTTGATGACAGCCTATAGCTTTGTAGTATATTTTGAACTCGGAAACTGTGAATGCTCCAACTTTGTTCTTCTTTTTCAAGATTGTTTTGGTTATTCTGGGTCCCTTGTGTTTCCGCATCAGTTTTAGGATCAACTTTTCTATTACTGTGAAAGACGTAGCTGGGATTTTGATAGGCATTGCATTGAATCTGTGGATTAATCTTAACAATACCGTCTTCCATCATGAAGATGGGATGTCTTTCCATTTATTGAGGTCATCTTTTATTTCTTTCAATGATGTTTTATAGTTTGCATGTGTTACACTTCTTTTGTTAAATTTAAGTATCTTATTCTTTTTGATACTATGGTAAATGGAATTGTTTACTTAATTTTGAAATCTTTCATTGTGAAGTACAATTGTTTTTTTTTTAAACATTGATCACGTATCCTACAACCTTGGTTGAACTCATTTATTCTAATAGTTATTTTTTGTGGATTCCTTAGAATTTTTATATACAAGGTAATGTCATCTACTAATAGAGTTCCACTTCTAACTCTATAGTTTTAAAAGAACCACAAGACATTTTTGAATAAGAGTATTGGTTCCACTTATATGAGAGAATGAGGAGCTAACAAAGAGAACAAGAAAGAGTCAAACTTTGCTTTTCTCTCCAGTCTTTGAATGCATGGACTCTGACAGTATTTGTTGGCCAACCTAGTCAAGGCTCACCTTGCCGAGATTATAAGGATCTGTCCATCTATATACCTCATTTCTAACCATGTAAATCAGGCAGGGATATATACACATGTGTGCCTTGAGTATATCCGCACACACCATCCTCTCCACCATGGCAATCCTTCCTTCTGGTGACCTCAGTGTTTGGCTGAAAGTATGTGGCAAAAAAGAGGGAGGAAATCAAAGAAGTGTCTGCGTGATAGCCCAAGGGTCATGGTGTTGCCTGGAAAGTGTGCCATCTGTGGTTTGATATGGTTGTACTCTCACCAGTTCATTTATGGTTTCACTTTCACAAATTCAGATTAGATGCGGTTTTATTTTCCTAAGTTCAGAAGGTTGGATTCTGGCGTTCATGATGCCTGGTCAGATTCTGGACACATCACCCATCATCTTGGTCTACCCCTATAATAGGGCTTAGTATAGCAAAAACCAGGATGGAAATGTCATGAAACAACTTACTGTGCAGGAAATAAAATGTATGAAAAGCCTTCTCTCACAGAGCCATTACAACTTTCAAGTATGGTGCTACTGTACCATCTCCTGTACTGATCTATTTAGAGAGGCTTACCTTTTAGATTAAATATGGATTTTGCAACTTGAAGAACATGTATTCTTATTTGTCATTCTGAAAAATAATATGCAATATAGTGCTACTGAGCTAAGGCATAGTGGTTTGTATTCTGATAACTTGGGGGGAAATTGTCATTTGGAGCCTATTTCTAGCAGGCAGCCCTTCTGCATAGCAAGTGTAGTCTGAGAGTTTGTCAGAACAACAAACAAAACTCACAGTCACAAGACTGGAGAGGGCTTTCAAAAAGTGCTTGATAAATAGTCTGAGGTCATTAATGTCTAGGCTAAACCACTCTTTGGACTTCTTGAACTGGACTTTTATGATTATAACCAGAAATGTAAATTTACTTTTGCCCTTTTTGTTCCTAGCTAGAGGGAATAAAATTATGACCTTCACTTCTTTTTATTTCATTTGCTGTCCTAAAAATTCAAGTTCATTTTGCTGGGCAACAAGAGACACATATCCCACTTTTGTGTTCATAAGCTGAGGTTGAGTGGATCCTAGAATCTGATAATTCACCAGATTCCTGCAAGGAGATTACTCTCAGGAACAGCTCTGGTTTCCTCAATTACTTTGGTTCTATTAGGGTAGGAGGGAGTCTAACTGAATTCAGCAGAGGAATCTCCTGAAAATAGACGTTTAACAAGGAGATGTTATTCTGGACCTAATGTAACAATCACCTTTGTACATTTGTATTAATGGAAAAGGGACATAGCCATGGGTAATCAAAGGCCTTGGTTTTAAAATCCAGGACAAGGACACTTTGGAGGGTTGCAACTTGAAATCATTTTACATGAACTAATAAGGACTTCAGTTTGCATTTCTTGGGCACTCACAGGTCAGAGCATGATGTAGAAATGTCCCTGTGTTTTTAAGATGGGTTTCAATGCTGTATCTTTAAATTTTTCACTGTTGTTCTGCCAAAAGTTTTTTTGGGGTACTCTGGGAGATGCCACATTGCCGATTTGCCTTGTTTTCTGCTTTAGAATGCTGGTAGTTTTTGAATTACACATTTTGTTTTTGCTTTTTTTTTTTTTTTTTTTTTAATCCTCTATAGATGATCACAGTAGGGTGAAGTTAAGACCTTTACCAGGAAAAGACTCTAAGCACAGTGACTACATTAATGCAAACTACGTCGATGTAAGTCAGAAGTGTTTTATAAACCTGTTTCTCATAATTGAACAGTGCCACAGAGACTGTTGAACGTGTTTTAATACTGCACAGAACTTTTCCTAAAAACACAGCCTAGTCAAATGGAAGGCACTTGAATTATTAACTGGTCTGTGATACTGCTTTCATCTTACTTTGTGCTGTGTCATCTTTGAAGGGTTACAACAAAGCGAAAGCCTATATCGCCACCCAGGGACCTTTAAAGTCTACATTTGAAGATTTCTGGAGGATGATTTGGGAACAAAACACTGGAATCATTATCATGATTACGAATCTTGTGGAAAAAGGAAGAGTAAGAGCCTCTTGGCTTAATATCTTAATCATGTACCTTCATTCAAAACCTCTTTATGGAGCAGCTGCTGTAGGGTAGGAACTTGACCAGGTATAAAGAGTTAAGGAGATAAAAAGCATCCTTTCTTGCCCCTGCCTTGCTTGTGGTCTGGTGGGAAAGAGCTGAGCGCCCACAAGAGGGAATTAAATGGGGCAAGAGGGGCGAATAGAGTGTTAGAATGTGGATGCTGTAAAAGGGATGGATACTCCTCTAGGACTGAGATTTTGTAAAGGAGCTAATAGGTGAGGTGAGCTGTGAACAATGAGGGAGGAGAAGGAGTTACAGAAGGACCTTCTAAGAGGACAGAAAGCACAACAAACAGGGAAGTTGGCAGAAACGTAGTGTAGTGGGGGAACTACTGATAGTTGGGGGGGGGCAAGCAGAAACACTGTTGAAACACCTTGACCATCATTAAGAGAACCTTTTTTTAAGATTAATATTTTAGAGTTAGTAGATTAGGAGTTTATATTACATGATGCTGATTTAGCCTGGAATAAAGGCTAAGTCTCAAATTCATTACTCAGAATCACTACAGCTTCACCTTGACTGTGGAGTCCCTGTTTCACCTTTGGTGACCCAAGAGGTAAAATGAAGATTTTTCACTGTTATAAGATTCTCTTGCAACTCAGAAGGCAGCCCAGCCTCCTAACATAGCCAGCCCTTCTTGCTTATAGGCCAAATACAGGTTTCCTTCTGAGGCCCTCTTTAAAGTACATTGTCTGTTCAAAGATGATCATGAATACGAGACCCATTTCACAAATGATCTTGCCCAAGGTTGTCCCGAGGTTAACCTCTTCAGAGGTGTGTCTACCTCTAAGCCATTGGGCCCTTATGTTCCTTTTTCAGTTCAACTATATGGTGATATTACCTGTTTTAAAGACGCTGGAAATCACATTACCAACAGTACAACTGTGGCATAAATTGCAGTGGGAACTGACAACTTTTTCCTTTTTTGCAGCGAAAATGTGATCAGTATTGGCCAACAGAGAATAGTGAGGAGTATGGAAACATTATTGTCACACTGAAGAGCACAAAAGTACACGCCTGCTACACTGTTCGTCGTTTTTCAGTCAGAAATACAAAAGTGAAAAAGGTATTGAAGGAATATGGGTGGGCTGCCAGGGCATCTCTCTTTAAACTTGTATGAAAATTACTGTACAACCAAGGCCAATTCTCAGAACCAACTTGGCTTTAAAAAAGTATTTTTAAAAAACATTTTTTCACAACTCCTTTGATTGACATCAATGTATGCTGTGAAAGATACTGGCAGAACACATAATAGAATTTAACTGGCCTGATTAAATTCTTTAACCTCCTCATGACAGCTTCATTTAAAAAAAGGAGGGGAGGGCGTACTTCCAGGTCTCGGTGACCGGCAACTACAGCAGCACCTGTTTGTGGATTTAGCTTTTCAACAGCAACCTTCTGACAGTTTTCAAGCATTATTTTCCCAAACTGTGTTCCAAGGAATGCTAACCCTGCAAGATGCTTGCAAAAAGGAGATTCTACTACTTAATAAGTATGGAACATGAATGCTACATAATATGTATTCCTCTTTAGAAATACGTACAATTTACACAAGTGGCCAGAGCACTAGTTAAGAAACCCTCTTTCACTCTTATTTGCCTAGTGTTTCCTAATGTGACTCAACATAACCCTTTCCTATACAACTGTTAACATCCAATTTCCACACCTTGTGGAAAATGCTGCTTTCAAGTTATCTCAATTTCTTTTGTTCAAAATCTACTGTTCCATCAAGATTCATGGACCATGACAGCATTACTAGAAACTCTAGGTAGATGTTCATTAAGAAAATGTGAAGTAATTGCTCTAGAGAGACTTAGGAATGGCAGTTGTTTGTAGCAATGGATGTAATTTTTTTTTTCTAAGTCTTGGCCATCTTTGGGAATGTGATCAAACTACAGCCCCCTGCCCCAGAAGAATTCACATTTAGTCCAATTTTTATATACAATTTCATTGGCTCCAAAACCCATCTGTGATCCAAGGTTTACAATCTTTTTCTATGTTTAGTTTTTTTTCCTAGAATGGCAGAAGTATATAAAAGTCAAGTAGCACTATGTTCATCTGTGTTCTAATAGAGCTGTTAGCTGGCTTAAACTAACCAATAATCAGTTTATGTTTACAAAGCCCATTGCTCATGGAAACCCTTCAGGTATTTAAACATCGCCCACTTATTATCTTACAAACCACTCAAGTTGGAGGACGGAAGTCAAATAGGAACTTTAGGTGTTTTGTGCAAGAGGAAAAAGTAGTAACTGAAAGAGGAAGAAATAGGAAAATGAGAGTTAAAGGAAGATTTCAGAAATCAAAGCCATAAGGCTTCTGGAGCCGAGGGCCGAACACCTTAAATGCTCCAGCTGATTAATGACCTTGAGGCATCAAAAAAAAAAAATTTTTTTTTTAAGACATTTACAAGTTTATCAGTTATAAGAAAAACCTAAAACAGCAAGTTACCTGTTTGGGAAAATTTTTCATCCAAAGTGGTTAAAATGTAAAAAGCTCAGCCACTTAAAAGGAAAACTACTCTGGAAAATTCATTCATGAGAGTGACAGATAAATTCATTATTGATGTTGGAGACTGAGAATCACTTCCTGGAGTATAGCAGCACCCAGCACTCCGGATCCTAAAGGTCCAACCCAGACAGCAGAGAAAGGATGGGAGTCATGGCCCACAGTCAGATGAGAGCGAAGGGACCACGGCCTTCTGGAGTCGGGACAGGAAGTCAGAACATGAAGGCTTGTGTAGGCAAATTACAGAGTGCATGAGACGGCCGCCAAGGGGAAAGTACCTAGCTTAGGAACAGTAGTTAGGGCACATGAAATGGAAGGTCATGTTTCATACATCCTTATGTTTTTTTTGTTTTTGTTGTTTTTTTTAAATCCAGAATGCCCGCTATCTGCTTAAAGACCTCTCTTTTCACCTTTCTCCTAGGGTCAGAAAGGAAATCCCAAGGGTCGTCAGAATGAAAGGGTCGTGATCCAGTATCACTACACTCAGTGGCCTGACATGGGAGTTCCTGAGTATGCCCTCCCCGTCCTGACCTTCGTGAGGAGATCCTCGGCAGCCCGGACACCAGAAATGGGCCCTGTGTTGGTGCACTGCAGGTGGGGCCAACATCTTTCTCCCTTTTGTGCCTGGGATTCAACATCTGAAGTGGGCAGAGTGGGAGGATGTGGACCGCTGGGGCCCTGCTTTGTTTGATTTAGAAGCAGAGTCTTCCATTGAAAACTGGGACCAGTATAGCCTGTTAGGGTTCTATAAAATCACTTCATTCTCAAAACATTCAGAAGTCATCAGCTATTTCTGAGGCTAAAACAAAATCTGCTCTTAGAGAATGAATCTCCAGTTTTTAATAACATCTATTAATAAAATCCCCATTGTTTACAGGGAATCTTGAAGCTGCTCCTATTACATGGAAATCTGACCTTAAACACAAGTCCAGGGCTTTCTACACTGGAGAGGTTGAGGTTTTGTATATGGCTTTTCTGTAGGGTTCCTCTAAATAATAAAATTCATTGTAGGAGTGAAAAGATCTTTAATTTTTTAATTGATACATGCTCTAAGAAAGACCTTTTTCAGAGCACTGGGAAAGCCTTTTTTCCCTTAACTACCTTAAACAACTTTAATAGGTGGTTTAAAAATACTTTTATTATCTTTCATTTGTAATTGCATTCTTGGCTTTTTTTTTTTTAAACTTTGGTATTCAAATAGATGCCTCCTCTTCTGTGAGTTACGTTGCAGAGCTGCGTGGCATTTTCTAAGCATTTCTTCTGGGCTGTTGTTCATAACGTGATCACAAAGCAAGTCCTTGGCAGATGTTGGAATGCAGCCCCTGTTTCAAGCCTCATGAAAAGTACATTTTCTTGCTAACCCATTGAGGAATCGCTAAAATAGACATGCAAGTCTGTCAAAGAGCTGGGGTATCAATGGAGTAGTCCTGGGAGGTGGGGAACCTGCTGGGGGTACTGCAGAATGCCCATCTTCCTGACTGTTGTTTTTTAGTTTTGTGTTGGTTTGTTTAACAATGAGGAAGTGTGAATAAAAGAGGCCAGATTTTGCGGGCATGCCATTCTGATTCCATATGGGGCTGACTAAAGGAAGGCACTCCTTTAGGTAAGAACTTTCTAATAGTGAACAGACTAGGGAGGCATGCAGAAAGGGGACTTACCGAAAGGATAATGGGTGCTTCCAGAATCAGAGGAAGTTGGAGAACCAGGCACAGACTTAGGCATCAAGGACACAAACTCCCTACCTGGGTTCTCGGCACATGGGGTTCTGGTGGGGGGATGCCTCTGCCAAGAAGGGCTGCTGTCCGTCCCTTGCGTCACTGACTTCCATCCTTGGCTTGAGCAGCAAGCGAGACTGAGAAAGCAAATACATACGCGACATTTTACCCCAGCTCCTGTGGTATTTTTGAAAGGCTGTCTTTGCTCTCCGTCAAGACTCATGGGAAACTCCCTAATGAAGTTTTTGGATGCTGTCCACAATGAATGACCTGTGTCAACTCTCTACAAGGTTATCTAAACAACAAGGTTATTTTTAAGCTCATTTGCTACTGAGACGGTAATTTCTGCCGTCTGCAGTTAATGGCTGAGTGTCTTCCTTTCTTCCAGCGCTGGTGTGGGCAGGACCGGCACCTACATTGTAATAGACAGCATGCTGCAACAGATAAAGGACAAAAGCACAGTAAACGTCCTGGGATTCCTGAAGCACATCAGGACACAGCGTAACTACCTCGTCCAGACTGAGGTGAGTGCCCGCAGTTGCTTGCAAGAGGTTCTAGCACGTGCTTTAAATGGAAGTTGAATGGTACTGAGGAGAAAATTCACTCTTGTAGGGCCCAAAGGAACGCACAGGTTTGTACCAGAAGCTATGCCGACCATGAGACTGTTCTTTGACTCCCAGTTTCCCATGTCTGTGTGCATCTTAAGTGTGATTCCTCAGTCACGACACCAACACTTAGGAAGCAAGATAACAGCTGTATCTAGTGCTGTGTTTGAGGCCATGGGGAGTTAAACATTTGGTGTCGGGCCTGAAAAGTTGAAGGGTTTCTAAAGACCTTTGTTAACCACATTTCTCCACGGCTTGCTGCACTGAACCTACTGCTTGGGGCGTGGTATGGAAAACACAGGCCTGACCCTAAAATAAGTTACGAGGGATAAACCGGTGAGTATGGGAGCAAGGCATCTGGCTGAAAATGCTTGCAGGAGCTCACAAGGAAGTCCCTGTGAGAAGAGTTGATCGGAGGTCAGCTTCATGACTTGGATAGAAGTGGCTACTCCTTACCAGCTCTCCTCATTCTGTCCCTTATAGGAGCAGTACATTTTCATCCATGATGCCTTGTTGGAAGCCATTCTAGGAAAGGAGACCGAAGTATCCTCTAATCAGCTGCATAGCTATGTTAACAGCATCCTCATACCAGGAGTAGGAGGAAAGACACGGCTGGAGAAACAGTTCAAGGTAGTGCTCCGAATAAACGTCTGGGTTTTGTAAAAAAGCAGAAGTACAGAAACGGCTTGTGTTTGGGGGTCATATCTTTTTGGCATGAATGTATAGACTGAAAGGGATTACCATTTGTATTCTTCAAATGTTAACGGGAAGCAAAGTTTCGACCTGTGTATGAACTGTTGGGATCCTAACACCACAGTGACTCTAAGTTGGAGTCTGTCACTCTAGTCCAAAAAAATACCCCTGTACTTCTTCTGAACTAACTTATCTTACCCTTAAGAATGATTTATTTTTAGGACAGTAGGTCGACAAATAAGCTATCTGAAAGACTATCAGTTTAGAAACTAAAAGAGGTACTAAGGAATACCAGAGAGAAGTTAACTTTTCCCAAAGGATTCTTCTTTGCTTGGACGAGGGCATGAAGAAATTTAAAGGCAGTTAAGGTTTATATGGAATTAACTGAGGGAAAGGTTAAAAAAAACAAAAAAAAAAAGGGACCATAAGGACAATAAAGTAATTCAGATCATTAAAAGCTCAGTCCTTTATTCTAACCTTTAAATGCTGTCCCTCCAATTACTAAGTACTTTCTTATTTATTGGTCTCTCATTAGTCTTTTCAATTTTTTTTTGCATTACCCCATACGTAATTTCTCATTTTGTATCAAGATGGAAAGAATGAGGCAAATCTGTACAATTATACTTTTCATGGCAAAACTTTGTGAAACCATCATTTGAATCAATGAGACTGCCAAGCAAAGTAACAAGCTAAATTAATTTTCATTCCATAACAATCTTAAATTTCTCGCTCTCCTTTTAAGAAAAACCATTTGAGGTAATTAATAATGAGGACATGTCTCATTTTAAATGTTTAAAATTCTTAAAAAAAATTAAGTACCAACATTTCTTAAATTCTGCCTTTTCTACTTCTGCAATGTTTGTTTCCACATAGTTTGATGAATTTTTTAAAAGAAATCTCTTCATTCCCTTGGAAACCAGGTAATTGGTTCTTTGGTAGGCACTAACCACTTTAGAACTTAAGTAGAAGGAAAAAAACAAGAATCAGAAACTTGAAAACTACACCCAAGGCCCTGGACAGTAGTATGAAAGCTAAAAAACAAAACCGAGGATTGACACAGTGTTTAACCAAGCTATACAAGAACAGGAAGAATAACCACACTACTGGGCTACTTATAGTGGCCTTAGAACAATGTTAGTTTAGTTCAACAGAAACGTACTGAGAACCTAGTAAGTTATGTTCAAGAAACGTAATTAGCTCCTATGACTATAAAGCAGTCTTTTCTAGTGTAGACCCACCCGAATCTCATGTGCCTGTGAGAAATTACGGAAGACAAATTCCAAAAAGCAGTGACATTTTCAACAGAAAAATCCAGATGAATTCAGTAAGTATTTACTGCCCACACTGAACCTGTTATCAGAAGCCTAGGGCCTGATAGTAGAAATAAGACAAGCTTACCCTTAACCACGGTAATGGGACAGAAGTAACCACTACTAAAACACAAAAATATATTCCTTAGGATAGAAAAATGTTTTTGCTCCTCAGTAATCCAATTACTGATTGGCCTTCTTTTGCCAGATCATCAAGCAAATGCTATCAATTATAACTTTGTTTTGTTGTTTCCCAGCTTGACTGAGATGTAACTGATATATAACATTGTGTAAATTTAAGGTATAGAGAGTAATGACTTGATGCTTGCTTATATTACGAAATGATTATCACAATAAGGTTAGTTAATGAAAACTACAACGTTGCTTTTCTTTCAGCTGGTCACACAATGTAATGCCAAGTATGTGGAGTGCTTTAGTGCTCAGAAAGAGTGTAACAAAGAAAAGAACCGAAACTCTTCCGTCGTGCCATGTAAGCTCTTAAAATCAGTTTGACTTGGTTGAGTGTGTATTTTTTCACCGAATTTTATGCATTATGTAGAGGCCGCAACTACCAAGGGGAATAGTTATGCCAGGAAAATTAAGGCAGTTTGATCAAACCAGGAGGGGTGGCTGTCCATGCCAGCGAATTGCTGCATCAGTGTGACATGAAGTCTAGCTTCCGCTCACCTCACAATTCAAGAATTATGGTCCTTCTACATTTTAACTAAAAAAAAAAGCCATTATCACTGTGGCATTAATACTCCTAGAAAAACATGAGTCTCCGATTAATCTGTACAACTGGAATGCATTATTACATTCTTCTGGCTATTGAGATCAGGGCACTGTGGGTGGATGGGGATCTTTGTATAAATAACTCGGGACCTAGCAGAGGAAACTGAGCTGTAGACACAAGCATGGGTGATCACTGGAGAGATTCTGAGAATCTACTGACAAAGGCCACTGTTTTCTAAGTACGTTACGGGGAGAAAAATGGGAAAGGAATGGCAAAAGAGCAAAAGTATAGTGTGTTGGTATAATTGTAAGAATATCAAACCAAGGCCAAAAATTATCTGAAATCCTCTCTCATCTCTGCACAGAGTGTTCTCTTTGTGATCTGCTGTGAAAACCTCTCACAGTAAGATTTTATTCCTGTAATGCCTCTACCCTTCTGGGAACGTGCAGCAAAATTCCATTTACATTCTGCCTTAGCTGACACTTTAGCTTAGTTAAAAATATAGGTGAGTTTTAAAATGAAAGGGGAGCCAGGGAAATAGATTACTCACCAAGTGAATCTCAGAAAGCATTATTGGTTATGTGTGTGTAATAAGGCAAATGTGGTGGTGTTTTTTTTTTTTTTTTCCATACAACAGCTGAGCGTGCCCGAGTGGGTCTTGCACCGTTGCCTGGAATGAAAGGAACAGATTACATTAATGCTTCTTATATCATGGTGAGAGTCAACAGTTAATTATAAATAAATTCAATTAAACTAAAAGGTGCTAAAGAGCAGATACCACCTATGTGGCTGATTTCATTTTTCAAATAATTTCTCAATGTGTAATATAGAAATTAGAGAGATTTCTGTATCTGGAGACCTTTAACAAAAGACTCCGAATCAGCGGGGGTACAGAAATACTTTAAGAAAAGTGTTTGTTAAGGAATTAATTTTCTTGTTAATTTCACCCATCTAATGTTTGAATAAATGTTGAAATTGCTGTTAAGTAAAAACAGCAGGGGTAACGAGAAGGGAATTGTATGTGGAGAGAAAATGATCTACATGTGTTAGCATATACCTCTAAAAATTAGCCACATGTATGGACTGCCTTTTTTAATTGTTTCAGTGAGGTCAAAACAATGCTGTCTTATTTCATGAACGTATTTTACTACCACAACATCAGAATAAAATGTTTCTAACTGCTGATTTTCCGTCTCCCTAACTGAAGGGCTATTATAGGAGCAATGAATTTATTATAACCCAGCATCCTCTGCCACATACTACGAAAGATTTCTGGCGAATGATTTGGGATCATAATGCACAGATCATTGTCATGCTGCCAGACAACCAGAGCTTGGTAAGCAAAGCACATCTGCTATATATTAATGAGCCTGTGAGGCCATAAGCATAAATCATTCTGATACCTTACCACAGGCCTGCACTGTCTGTGTGTGCTCGGGAGGGCATCTAGACTTCTCTCCTCTTTAAGGCTGACCGGGTTCCTTTTGTATTCTTACAGTACAGTTACTGCCCCTATCAGCTCCATTACTTGATGTTTTCATGCTGTACATGGCCAGGCAATAGAAGGTTTTGGAAAAGGGCCTTTGAGTAACCTCCTTTAACATATGACCTTAACCTGACCTCTCAGTTGCCGGATGTCATTTGTAAAAAACAAAATAGCAGCTAACATTTGAGTATTTAATCCTCTCTACCACTTTGACACAGGTACTACTATCATTTCATTTAATAGCTAAGAAAATTGAGGGAAGTAACTTGCCTAAGGGCATATACACAAATAATTAGAGTCAGGATTTGAACCTGTGTGACCTTTTAATCCTTTTGCTAGGCTATATGTCCCACCCCACATCAGAGAAAGGTTTCCTAGCCCTCCCCCAAAAACTTTATATCAAAAGTACTAATAATGTATCATCATTTCTCCCCCATTCCACAGGCAGAGCAGATCCATTACAGGGAAGGAAATATAGAAAGGCTATTTTGTTCCAATTTAAAGGTGCTTTTAAGACCTTGACTGAGCCATAGCCTCTCTCTCCTCCCCTGAGTCCTTCCCTGCTGTATCTGGAGATTATGTAAAAGAAGGGTGAGCAAATTTATCAAGATGAGCTTAACTTTCAGAATTAGTTGGGTGTTCAGAAGTTATTATGAGGACATGTAAGCCCACAAAATGAAAACAAAAAACAATGAGGAGTTGCTTCCATGAGTATCAGATTAGTGAATTTTTTTAATCAAGAAAGAACAGCATGTGATTGAACCCCTAGTCTTGATGACATGCATTTGACTGTGTGCCCAGTCAGTAGGAACTTCTTCACTTTGTCGCATTTTGCTCCAGCTTCAGAATACCAAGACTGCTTCTGTATGATAGAATGGCAACAAAATTGAGAATCTTAAGCTAAAAACTGGAGTGTAAATTTTCAAATTAGCTGGCAATAGGGGTCTATTCTGTTTGGCATGTGGAAATTGGAGGCACTTAGGGTTGTTAAAACGTTCATTTGTTGGATGAGTCAGTTATTTTGTTATTGTCACTTAACACAGGATGGTCACCAAAAGCATCTATCACATGGGCTCATTTGTATTGGGGAGGCTAGACCACCTGAGTCCATACATGCTCTGCAGACAGTGAGGACCTTGACCTGCCCCGGAACAGGTCATCTCAGTGTCTCAGGCTGAGGGAGACCTGGCTAGAATCCTGCATGTCTGCATTCTCAGCTCCAGAGTTGAAAGTCAGATTTATTAGTGCACATTTTTCCTGAAAATGTAGATTCTCTTTGTTTGCTTTATTATTTATCACTGCTATAACTTGACAAGACCGTGATGCTTTGAGTAGCCCAAAGTCACTGGTTCCTAGCTCAGAAAGCACTGTTAAAAATACAGGGATCTTTGATCTACAAATATATTTGTAAGCAAGATAACCACAAGACTGGAGTTCCTGCTGAATTAAGCAGCATGTATTTTTCATAGTCTTTGAAGATGATCAGTTTGCGCTCTGTATTCAGAAGGTTTTTGTTGTTGTTTTTTGCCTTTCTTCCACCATTATTAAAATCCCTTTAAAAAAAAAAACCCCTTTGGCAGTTATTAGGCCAATTTGGTAATTTATGATTCATGTTAATTTCTTAGAGGTACATAATGTTGTTATTCCCACTTTTCAGATATGGAAATTAAGGCCCAGATTAATTTATTCAGGATCACATCCAGTCCTAAATCCTATGCTTAAGCTGTGCATATTGAATAAATGTATAGGCTCTGTCCATTATTACCTTACATCTTTAATATCTGTTAAAAGGGTCTTACTTCCATTTCCTTGGACAAAATGTATTAAAACCCCTGACAGTTACAGACTTCTTTTGTATAGACTAAACCCAATTGCTAATCTGTTTCCCCTTATGCTGAGCTTTAAAAATAAAAATGTAGTTGGCAATAAGCTATATTGAAACTTGAAAGGGTGATAAGTCTTATTGGACTGTTGGCTCATTTCTGATTCAACAATGTAAGATTAAACAAAACCTTCTTTGTTTTGAACATTAGTCAGAATTATTTCTGACTTCACTAGTAGTATCTAAGCATTTTCAGGACCATGTCCCTAAAAATATAGATAATGCTGGGCAAAGTAAAGTTTGCCATTTGAACTGATGAGAAAAAGAGGCATGGCAATGGGGGTCAGGGGTCTTAGCCTAATCGTTGTACTTCTCACAAAATCTCCAACATATGTACCCCTTAACTTTTTCTTAGGCCTCCACAGTTTTCAGGGATGGAATTCAAGTACCACGCCTGAATATTTATTTTTAATCCTAAAATAGATGAACATTTAAAGTTTGCCTGATTCAGGGCTGACTTTTTCTATGTTAATCTCCATTTGAAGTCTAACATGGATAGATTAACTGGTCTTTGAAAGAGCACTTTGTACTTCATGCCAACATAAGCTTATTTATGCATAACCTCTTCCCAGACAGGTTCTGTTGCTTACCATTTAGTAGCAGAGTGACTTGGGACAACTTAAGGACTTCCCTGAGTCTTGATGTCCTCCTCTGTAAAGACAGATGATAAAAATCCCTTACCTCACTAGTATATTGTAAAAACTAAGTAAGATAATGTTGATGAAATTCCTTGGCAAAATGCTAATCAACTGTAGAACTGTTTACATAATCCATAGGAAGTAAGAACTAGGATGTCTTAGTTGCTTAAGCAGTTATGAAATGATATACTAACTCCAGTTGAGAAATGTTCTATAATGTATCACAGTAAAAAAAAAAAAACAAACTTAGAAACCAAAAAAAAAACAAACAAAAAGCAGGATCTAGGTCGATTAATTTTAATATATCACCTCTAGAGGGAGCATTTTTGGTTGTTACAGTGCCCTAGGTGGGAAGTGCTAGGAAATGGTTATTATCAAGTATATTTTACAATCACCACTGAACTTGATGAACTGGGCATGATGAAGTGGTGACTCGGGAGGTACAGGAGATGGCAAACAGTATACATCAATTTGCGAGAAAATTCAAAAACAAATGTTTGACAGCACTGCAGAGGAATTTTTTCTTTGGGGGGGTTCCCATAGGCAGAAGATGAGTTTGTATACTGGCCAAGTCGAGAAGAATCCATGAACTGTGAGGCCTTTACCGTCACCCTTATCAGCAAAGACAGACTGTGCCTCTCTAATGAAGAACAAATTATCATCCATGACTTTATCCTTGAAGCTACACAGGTAACTTAAACCTCCATTTCTCAGTAACTGACATACTTGGGCCCTGCATCGTGTAAGTAATAATAAAGTCACATGCCACCCTCGAGACAGGCCCAGGCATTTGAATGTGACTTAATTTTAAATATGTACACTTCCCTCTTTCCTTCCTTCAAATATTTGCTTTTTCCAGCTGGGTAGATGAAATGTAACAGTTCCTCTGAGCATGCATACAAATAGGTCTGTTGACCTAATTATGAAAACAATATACCAGAGCTCAACATTCTCTTTGCCACCAGAAATGTAAATCTTGCAATGTGTTACTGATGATAATAGTAAGACTTTTTTTTTTTTTTTTTTTTTTAGTAAATGACATTTTGATATGTAATAACTTATTATGGGGTGGGGAGAAAGAGGAGCTGTCTTATATTATTAACTTACATGATGATCTAACCCTTGGTCTTTTTTTCCTTTAAATGTATAGATAAGATAGAATAGGATATAAAGTCTCTTATAATTTATTGTCACTTAAAATGTTATTGTCCCCAGAACAAAAGAGGATTCTACTATCATGACCTGGTCATTTTTTAAGGGCAGGAAGTCAGTCCTCCCTAGTATTTGGCATTCGTCAATTATACTTTCTCAGGAGCAAGTTCTAGTCCCCAGATTATAGGTGTCAGGAAATAACGGATGGGCTATGACTTGTTGTACTGGTTATAGGATGACTACGTCCTAGAGGTTCGGCACTTCCAGTGTCCCAAATGGCCTAACCCAGATGCCCCCATCAGCAGTACTTTCGAACTTATCAACGTCATCAAGGAAGAGGCCTTAACAAGGGATGGCCCCACCATTGTTCATGATGAGTATGTATCTCTTTCTTAATTTTACAATTCAAACATTTTTCTTGTTGAATTGCTTTGGGAGTGGAAAGGGAAGATCGTGCCCATTCTGTGTTACCAGTGTGTTCAAGTGCCTGTTGTAGATCTGTTTGCATGTTAATGTGTCAGGCCCTTCCGAGACTTCAGATATTCCTGGAGTGTATGTTCTAGAAGGCCAGAGCACTATACCAGCCTACAAAGGTAGACTTGCAAGCTTCCTGAGGATTTATGTTTCAAAAACACTAATTAAACAGAAAATGTAAATAGTTAATTAACTTAATTAAATAGTTATTTTTATATCCCTACAGTGAATTTCAGCAAACACTTATTAGAGAAGAAAACTTTTTAAATATGGTTTCGTTGATTAGGAGTGAGAAAGTTACTATTAATGATAAATTTAGAGTTTACGATCTGTTTTGGAAGTTTAAAGAATATGACTCTCAAAGAGAACAAATAATTTGCTCCTGGTGTCAGAGCTTCTAGGCATTCACATGGTATTCAAACCCAGACATTTTCCTCTTTAGTCAGAGGGAAAGGTTGATAGATAAACCTTATGGTATGTGAATATTTGGAGTCAAACTTCATGGCTGGGATTGACCTGTAAATCAGTTTGTAATCCCAGATTGTTTAGACTCTAACAAGCTTTTAGCTAATATGGCACCAATTATAGATCCTCATTTCTTTAAAAACAAGAAAAAAAATGATTATTTTAAGAGAGTGGGGGCAGTGGGAGAGAAGCAGACTCCGCACTGAACATGGAGCCCAAGTGGGGATGGATTCTGAGACCCTGAGACCATGACCTGAGCCAAAACCAAGAGTTGGATGCTCAACTGACTGAGCCACTCAAATGCCCCTCTATCCTTTCTGTTTTACTTCCAAGGTAGCTCCTTTGGTCAGCAAATTCTCAGTGTGTACCCATTATGTTCATTAAATTAACAGCTACTCTGGAAGCATAGTTATTAATCAATTTGAGAGTAAAGCATACTGTTAAGTCTTTCATTTTTTCTAAACAAATACTGCAACATGAAGTGAACACAGACTTTCAGTGTAGGTCAGCACCTATACCTCAGATCATGATTCCTCATATTTGAAGATCGCCGTATTAACTGGCTGCTTCCAAAGATTTTTATGCTCTTTTTTAGGAAATAATGACTATTTCAAAATGTTGGTCCAACTCTTAATTAGATTGAATTTAGGGGGGAAAGAAAGGGGAAAACATTATAGTCATTACTAAGATGCCTAGAAACAGGGCAACTCTCAGCAGTGTTTAAATAGCAAAGCTAAGATGCCTAGGAATACACTAAGTTAAATACACTAAGTTATGCACTTAGTTAAATACACTAAGATGCCTAGAAACAGGACAACTGCCAGCAGTGTTTAAAGAGCGAAGCCAGCATCAAAATAACTGGGCAGCTAGTACTGGTCTATGGAAATTTGGGGTATGCAGTTATAGTATAAAATTAGGGCTGCTTCTGTAGTTTTCCCCCCACTAATCTGTATTAGCTTTCCAAATACCTCTGGGTTTCGCCAGCTTCTGCCCATGCAGACTGAATTCTAATGCTGCTGCCCAGTTCTGTGACTGATGTTGCTGTGATTTTGTGCTCAATGCAGTCATGCAGCTAAACTTATATTTCATGGTAAGGGATGTGGGGAAGAAAAAACTAGCAACTTGTTAAACCATTTAAAAAGAACTATTTGATTCATTTGTCTATTCAGTTTGGGGGTATATTGTCTTATTCAGTGATTTTTATTTTATTTCACATGTTGCATATATGTCACCTCTGAAATTAATCAAACGTAGCTTGTTCTTAGGCCTGCATAAGAAAAGAGCAAATTAACTCTGAACTAGATCAGCACAAATCATGTAAGTGAGCTGGATTAAAAGCCACTGAAGAAACATGTTCCTTTCTTTATCCACTCTTCAGGAGATAAGCAATCCCGTAGAAGTGATTTTTTCCCCTTTACCCGAGCAAATTAAACAGCTGCTCGTGGTAGTGCAATGTTCTGAACACCAGTTAGCTTTCAGTTTCCATCCTACCTACTTTTTGTACCTGTAAATATCCCTTCCTGGTGGCCCACAAATACCTCAAATGTAGCATGTCTAAAAACAGACTCATCATCTTCCCCTGCCTGTCCCCAGCCACGGAGTTGTACAAACCAGAAACGTGCCAGAGTCCTTTTGGTATGCCCCCTCACCTCCACATCTCACTGGCCACGAGTCTTCTTGATGTCACCCATTCTCTCAGTACACTTTTCAAATTCCTTTATGATCTGGTCGAAGCAATCCTCCACTGAATTACTTCCTGCAGGCCACCTTGCCCCTGCAAATACTATTTCCTTTGAGGGCTCTTTCAGTCAACAGACACTTTAAAAGTCACTCTCTTTGAGGAGGTAATCATTTAAAATTACTAACATCACATTCTTACCAGTGCTGTTCTTGGGTAGCACATCCTGTTGCAACTGCTTGTTCACAGGACTGTCATCCCCACCTTGCCGAGACCAGCAAATGAGAGGTAACTCATTTGTCCCAGTCTCCACTGGGTGAAGCTCCGTGCCTGGCACAGAATGGCTACTGTGCTTCAAACTGACCTACAAATTAAGGATATGTACAATATCCTTAATATGAACTTTCCCCAGAGAGCCTTGTGCCTTGCATTTTGTTTCTCATTATCTTGCCTCCTTACGAATGTTTAAACTCTATCAAAAGTATAAGTGAGCAGGCCGGAAGAGAAGGCCTTGCGGCTAGCACTTTAAGAGTTCAACGTTGAGTGGACAAACTTGATATTTATCGGGTCTACACAGAGATCTCTTAACACCTACTCTCAGGGTTCTCAGCTGTGTGCCAGATGGATAAAGTTTCTAGATAAATGATCTAAGGATAAAATTCCACACCCAAAAGTAAACTGATTCTATTTGAAGGCAAGCACAGCTTAAAGGCAAACTGCTCTATTCACAGCATCCTGTATTCAAGACCATTCTCTCAGGGACTCATCTATCAGCATTACTGTCAGATTTTTTAAGCAGAGCCTACATTCCGACGGAAGAAGTTTGGAACATAAGTACAGTTTTTACAGTCTCATGTGACTACAGATTAGACATTCACTCACAGAAGAACAGTTTCTTGTGCAAATATTTAATATTATTCACTGTGGAGATATATCTATCACCCTGTTAGAGCTCCTAGAAGGCTAATTCCATTAACAATTCTCAAAGTATGATCTGAGGACTACAGGTTGGGAAGGAGGCCATTCCAGGGGATTCAAAAGGTCAAAACTATTTTCATAATAATGCAAAGATACCATTTGCCTTGTTCATTCTCACTCTGATGTCTACCATAATGTGTGCTTGCATGGTTTTGTGTTTAACATTTTCTCAGTTCCAATTTATGATACAGCAAATATCGATAGATACAGCCCAAATAGGCAAAAGCCCTTTGAGGATCACCAATAACCTTTTATTTTTATTTGATCCTGAGATAAGCCATAGGAGATGCAGAACTGTATGGACTGCTTTCTTTGTCAACTGCTGCAAAGATACCCACAAATATAACTAATTCTGTTTTTCATTTGAACCTCAACATTACTGCACTAGGAGGGTAATTTTAGGATCCCTTCTCACATGAGAAAATAGGCAGTGTGAAGCTAATAGGGCCTGTGTACACAAATAGTGTCAGCTAGGACCAGCTACCATAATTTGTGGGGTCCCATGTAAAATGAAAATGCAGGAACTCTTGTTCAAAAATTAAGAATTTCCAGATGAAGAGTTCAAAGTAATAGTCATAAAGATGCTCACCAGGCTTGAGAGAAGAGTGGATGAACTCAGAACCTCAACAAAGAAATAGAAAATACAAAAAAGAATCAATAACTGAAATGAAAAATACACTAGAGTAGTGCATATATACTAACATTCCCATCATAGGGGTCCCAGAAGGAGGAGAGAGAGAGAGGGGCAGAAACTTCCCTAAACTGGAGAAGGAAACAAACATCCAAGTACAGGAAGCAGAGACCCCAAACAAGATGAACCAAGGGAAGTCCACAGCAAGACACATAATAATTACAAAGATGGAGAATCTTAAAAGCATCAAGAGAGAAGCACTAGTTATTTAGAAAGGAAGCCCCATAAGGCTATCAGCTGATTTTTCAGCAGAAACCTGCAGTCCAGAAGGGAGTGGCATGATATATTCAAAGTGTAGAAAGGAAAAAAAACCACAACCAAGAATACTATACCCAGTTAACATTCAGAATTGAAGAAGAGATAGTTTACCAAACAAAAATTAAGAGTTCATCACCACTGATCCAGCCTTAGAAGAAATGCTAAAGATGATGCTTTAAGTGAAAAACAAAAGGCTACAGCCTATGAAAGAAAAAAATTTTACTGGTAAAAGCAAATAACATAGTAAAGGTAGTAGGATCAATCGTAAAGCTAGTATAAAGGTTAAAAGGTGAAACTAATATCTAAAGAATTAAGGGATTCACAAAAAGATGTACAATACAGCATCATACACATAAAATGTGTAGCTTTTAGAATGTGTTTGAACTTAAGCAACCACCAACTTAAAATAGACTGCTATATACTTAGGATGTTATATATGAACCTTATAGAAACCATAAACCCAAAACCTGTAATAGATACATTAAAGAGAAAGGAATCAAAACATAACACTAAAGAAAGTCATCAGTCACAGGGAAAAGAGGAAGAGAAGAAGGAACATAGAACTATAAAAATAACCAGAAAACAATGAACAAAATGGCAGTAAGTACATATCTCTCAATAATTATTTTAAGTATTAAATGTTCAATCAAAAGACATAGGGTGACTGAATGGATTTAAAAAAACAAAAACAAAAGCCCTGTCCAGATGCTGCCTATAAGAGACTCACTTCAGCCCCAAACGCACATACAGACTGGAAGTTGAGGGGATGGAAAAAGATATTCCGTGCAAATGGAAATGAAAAAAGCTGAGGTAGCAGTATTTATATCAGACAAAATAGACTTTAAAACAAAGAATGTAATGAGACAAGGACATTTCCAAAATGATAAAAGAATCCGGGGCGCCTGGGTGGCTCAGTCAGTTAAGCGTCTGCCTTCAGTTCAGGTCATGATCTCAGGGTCCCGGGATGGAGCCCTGCATCGGGCTCCCTGCTCAGCGAGGAGTCTGCTTCTCCCTCTGCCCCCACCCCTGCTTGTGCTCACTGTCTTTCTGTCAAATAAATAAAATTTTAAAAAAATAAAAAGGATCAATCCAACAAGAGGATATACAATTGTAAGTATCTATGCACCCAACATAGGAGCACCTGGGTATATAAAAATATTAACAGACACAAAGGGGGAACCTGACAGTAATAAAATAGGTCATCCAGACAGAAAATTCATAAACATTGGCTTTGAACAACACATTAGACCAGATGGATTTAACAGATACATACAGAACATTCCATCTCAAACAGCAGAATACACATTCTTTTCAAGTGCATATGGAATATTCTCCAGGATAGATCACATATTAGGCATAAAACAAGTCTCCATAAGTTTAAAAAGACTGAAATCACATCAAACATTTTTTCTGACCACAACAGTATGAAATTAAGTTATAAGAAAAAAACTGGAAAAAATACAAACATATGGAGGATGAGTAAAGAAATCAAAGAGGAAATCAAAAAATACCTGGAGGAAATTAAAATGGGAACACTAAATCTTTGAGGTTCAAAATCTTTTGAGATGGGGCACCTGAGTGGCTCAGTCAGTTAAACATCTGCCTTCAGCTCAGGTTATGAACCCAGGGTCCTGGGATCAAGTCCTGTATCAGGCTCCCTGCTCAGCAGGGAGTCTGCTTCTCCATCTGCCCCTCACCCCACTCGTGTTCTCTCTCTCCCTCTCACTTTCTTTCACTCTCTTTGCCTCTCTTTCTAATAAATGAATAAAATCTTAAAATCTTTTGAGATGCAGCACAAGCAGTTTTAAGAAGAAAATTTATAGCAATACAGGCCTACCTCAAGAAAAACAAAAAATCTCAATCTAACCTTAGTAACCTAAAGGAACTAGGAAAAGAACAAAGCCAAAATTTAGTAGAAGGAAGGAAATAATAAAGATCAGAGTGGAAACAAATGGAGACTTAAGAAACTAAAAAGATCAATGAAACAAAGACCTGGTTCTTTGAAAAGATAGGCAAGACTGAGAAACTTTTAACCAGACTCCTCAAGAAAGAAAGCAGACTCAAATAACATTAGAAATGAAAGAGAAGTTATAACCAACACCAAAGAAATACAAAGGATTATAGTAGACTACTATTAAAAATTATAAGCTAGCAAATGAGACAAATTTAGAAGACCTAGAAAAATTCTTGGAAAAAACTCCCAAGGCTGAATTAGATGTAGGAAATCTGAGCAAACCAATTACTGGTAACAAAATTGAATCTGTAATGAAAACCTCCTAACAAACAAAAGTCCAGGACCAGATGGCTTCACAGAAGAACTCTACCAAACATATTTTTAAAGATTTTATTTCTTTGTGTGAGAGAGAGAGAGAGAGAGAGAGAGAGCAAGTGGGGGAAGGAGCAGAGGGGTAGGGACAAGCAGACTCCACAATGAGCATGAAGCCCAGCAATGGACTTGATCCCATGACCCCGAGATCATGACCTTAGCCGAAATCAAGAGTCGGATGCTTAACTGACTGAGCCACCTAGGTGCCCCTCTACCAAACATTTAAAATAGAGTTAATACCTATCCTTCTCAAACTATTCCAAAAACAAAACAGAAGAGGAAGGAATTTATTCTAAGAGGCCACCCTCACCCTGCTACCAAAACCAAAGATACTACAAAAAGAAAATTACAGGCAATATCTCTGACAAACATAGATGCAAAAATCTTTAACAAAATATTAGCAAACTAAATTCAGTTCTGATCTCCAGGATCAGATGGGATTTATTCTGAGGATGGCAAGGATGGTTTGATATCCACAAATCAATCACATGATATACCACATTAACAAAATGAAGGATAAAAATTATGATTTTGGCAATAGATTCAGAAAAAGCATTTGACAAAATTCAATGTCTACTCTTGATGATAAAAGCTCAACAGAGGGAGTTCACAGGGAACATACCTACATATAATAAAGGCCATATATGACAAACACAGCTAATATTATACTCGATGATAAGCTAAAAACTTTTCCTCTAAGATTAGGAACAAGAAAAGGATGTCCACTGTCATCATTTTTATTCAACAAAGTACCTACAGTCTTAGCCACAATAATCAGACAAGAAAATATAATAAAAAGGCATACAAATTGGTAAGGAAGAGATAAAACTGTCACTATTTGCAGATGTACTACACATAGAATGAATGAATTTAGTAAAGTTGCTGGATACAAAATCAATATACAGAAATCTGTTGCATTTCTATACAACAATAAGTGGCAGAAAACAAGAACACAATCCCATTTATAATCGCATCAAAAAGAACGGAATAACTAGTCATAAACCTAAACAAGATGAAAGACCTATACTCTGAAAACTTTAAGATGCTGATGAAAAAGACTGAAGATGACACAAATGGAAAGATATACCATTCTTATTTAACAGTTATTAAAATGTCCATACTACCCAAAATAACCTATAGATTCAATGCAATTCTTATCACAGAACTAGAACAAATAATCCTAAAATTTGCATGGAACTACAAAAGACCACTAACAGCAAAAGCAATTTTGAGAAAGAATAACAAAGCTGGAGGTCCCTGATTTCAAACTATACTACAAAGCTGTAGTAATCAAAACAGTATGATGGTACTCACACAAAAACAGACCCCTGGATCAATGGAACAGAATAAAGAGCCCAGAAATAAACCCACGCTTATATGATCAAGTAATCTACAACAAAGAAGGCAATAATATACAACGGGGAAAAGACAGTCTTTTCAGTAAGTGGTACTGGGAAAACTAGACAACTACAAGCAAAACAAAAAATAAAAACAAACAAAAAAATGGGACCACTTTCTTACACCATACACAAAAATAAAATGGATTAAAGACATAAATATGAGACCTGAAACCATTAAAGAAAACACTAGCAGTGATCTCTTGGACATCAGCCTTAGCTATTTTTCTGGATCTGTCTCCTCAGGCAAAGGAAACAAAAGCGCAAATAAACAGTTGAGACTACATCAAACTACAAAGCTTTTGCATAGTCAAGGAAACCAACAAAACAAAGTGCAGCCTACTGAATGGGAGAAGACATTGGCAAATGAAATATCTGATACGGAGCTAATATCCAAAATATATGAAGAACTCATAAAACTTAAAAAAAAAAAAAAACCTGATTAAAAGTGGGCAGAGGACCTGAATCAACCTTTGTCCAAAGAAAATATCCAAAGATGACCAACAGACATATGAAAAGGTGCTCAGTACCACTAATCATCAGGGAGAAGCAAATCAAAACCACAGTGATATGTCACCTCGTACCAGTCAGAATGGCTAATACAAAAAGGGGAAGTAACAAGTGCTGGCGAGGATGTAAAGAAAAGGGAACCCTTGTGCCCTTTGGGAATATAAATTGGTGAAGCCACTGTATAAAACCGTACAGCGGTTCCTCAGAAAAGTAAAAATAGGAATACCATATGATCCTGGAATTCCATTTCTGGGTATGTATCAGAAGAAAACAAAAGCACTGATTGAAAAAGATGCACACACCCCTAGGTTTATTGCAGCATTATTTACAATAGCCACAATATGGAAGAAACCTTATGTGTCCATAAACAGATGAGTGGATAAAGAAGACGTAGTATATACATACAATGGGATATTACTCAGCCATAAAAAAGAAGGAACTCTCACCATTTAAAACAACGTGGTGGAACTAGAGGGTATTAGGCTAAATGAAATAAGTCCTATAAAGACAAACACCACATAGGGGCGCCTGGGTGGCTCAGTCGTTAAGCGTCTGCCTTCAGCTCAGGTCATGATCCCAGGGTCCTGGGATCGAGCCCCACATCAGGCTCCCTGCTCGGCAGGAAGCCTGCTTCTCCCTCTCCCACTCCCCCTGCTTGTGTTCCCTCTCTCGCTGTGTCTCTGTCAAATAAATAAATAAAATCTTAAAAAAAAAAGACAAATACCACATAATTTTACATCTGTGTGGAATCTAAAAAACAAAAACAGAATAGACTCAATACACAGAGCAAACTGGTGGTTGTCAGAGGGCAGTGGGGAGATGGGCAAAACCAGTGAAGGGGATTAGTCGGTACAAACTTCCAGTTATAAGTAAATCACAGGGATGAAAAGTACAGCGTAGGGAATATAGTTAATAATACTATAATAACTTCGGTTGCTTCACTTATCTTGGTGAATATTTCATAACGTGTATACTTGTCAAATCACTGGGTTATATACCTGAAACTAATATTGTATGTCAGCTATTCCTCAGTGAAAAAAAATAATGTACAGATGGCAACAACACAGCATTAAACTAAGTTCAGGACTCTTCTGAGGAGACCCATCAAAGTGCAGGACTCTCCGCAACTACACAGAGTGAAGCCAGGAAACTGGCCCTGGCTGCAGTCAGATCCAGATTGATCATCGAATTCTGCTTAACACTGCCTCCCGCTGGATGTCACAGGAAACACTCTTGCACTCATCTCACTCAATTTCTTCAGACTACATTTTTTCCTACTTTATTTTCTCATTCGCGTCCCAAGTTTTAATTTCTTAAAGTCCTGTGGAAGGCTTTTGTGTTGCCTTTATTCCCCTGGATTGATGAGTATTCAAGCTTTAACTCTGTTTTCCTTCCTGCCATATTGATCTCTAAGGGAAGCTTTGCTTTCTTCATAGTGACAGGGTTATAACTCTAAATTTCATTCTTAGGATTTTTAAAACCTCTTAAAAGCAAAGGTAGGATAATTGTAACTATATGGAACAGTAAAAAGTATCATTAAATGGGCAGGGGTATATACACTGACAAAACAAGGAACCCCAATGTGTTTTAAAGTGAACATGAACACTTAAAAACATTACTTACATCAGGTAAGTAAAGTACAAAAGTACTTTAAGTACTTTTATTTCCTTGAGGTATGGGCAAGACGAAAATACATTTGGTTTTTGTTTTTTTTTTTTTTTGCTTGATGCTGTCATATGTCAGTCATTTTAATTCAGGGACATGAATCAGTTATCAGTCAAGAACACGTGTGGAGGCAGGAGTAAAAAAAAAAAAAAAAACAACAATAAAACAAACGGAAAACAAATCCATAACAAACCAGAAGCTCCATGTCTCTGAATTACTTCCTTTAGCAGCTATCCCTTGGGTGAGAGGTCACCCCAGTACCAATGTGAATAGACCAGGGATTGGCCCTTTCTTAACGGCACTAAATAAACACTGCTCTCAATGGGCTCTTTGAAAAAGGCCAACTACCAAAGCCAATTTCTTTATACACTATTCTTGTTTTATCTAGGTTATAAATTACTTGTATCACTTTTTCACCAAGTCCTTGTAGTTTGAAGTGCAAATCCATGAAACTTGATAAACATCCTTTAATCCTACTTAATTGCCAAACTTCTGACAATGGCCTTCATTTTTTCAGGCTTAATTCTTTCATTATAATGCTTGGAATGTAGAAGATACTTAAATTATCTGTATATTTGACCAATTTGACTTAGTTTCCAGTCATGTTTGAAATCTTACTGTGTAGGTACTTCCTTTTAATTTAGGTACTTATTTGAGAGTGGCAAAAATCTAGGAAAGGCAATCCTAGGAAAGGCCAGAGTAATCCTACAGAGCTTACACACTATATAATAAAATATGTAATACCTGACTTTTCTGAATGGCTATAGATAGCTCTAAGAAAAAGATAAACTGGGCGGGGGGGAGGGTCCTGAGTCTTAACAGTTTCACTAGAACAGAGTAAAGCAAAGGTTAGATTTTATCCTACTAAAAAAATAAAGTTATGCTAAAATGAGAAGGTATACTTGTACAATTTAGAATGTGAGGAAAGCCATCAAATCAAGAACAACAAAAAAGTGATTCAGTTACTAGAGCAGTATTAAGAGAATTTAAAACTATATGCCCTGAGATCTAACCGAAGACTATGACCTTAATCAGAAGCATGTATTACTGACAGAAACAAATGAGAGTCTAAGAGTCTAAAACAAGATGGGCTCGTTAGTAGTGGTAGAACAGACAGAAGTGAGATAGAACTCCATTACAGAAGCTAGGTAAGTTCTAACATATGTCTGAGAGGTGATCCACGTGGAGAAGAGAGAGGAAGAAGAAGAGATAATGGCTGAGATTTTCTAAGAACTGAATAAAGGGATGAATAGTCTCATAAAAGATAAAATTTTGGAAAATGGTGGAGAAAAAATTAGGGAAGGCATAAAATAACATTGGGAAGGAAAAGATCTACCATTGATCTGTAGTTACATAAAAACCATTTGATAACTGTTAATTTGCTTAGGTGTGACAATGTCTACACACTTTTAAAAATCCTTATCTTTTATACAAAAATACTAATGAATAAAATATTTGGGATATGCTTCAAAGTATATGGGAGAAGAAGTAGATGTGAAACAAGTTTGGCCATGAGCCCATGACAACTGAAACTGAGTAATAGCTGCAGGAAGGCGACTGTGCTTGGGTGTATGTTTGATGTTTTCTAAAAATAAAAGGTTAAAAATAGAAATATTTTAAAGGAAATAAACACTTGAAATTCTTTATACTCATAAATGTTGAAGAACTGAATACACAAGTGAGTTCCCAAACTGTTAAGGTCCACCAAGTCCTCACCAGGCTACCCTTGAACAGTAACACAGGAAATTTAATGTAACCATGGTTAAAAAAAAAAAAAAAAAAAAAGGCTACCACCAGAATGGAAAAGTTTAGGCCAATCTTACTTATTTGATTATGGATGTAAAAATCTAAGTAATAAAATACTGTCAAATAAAATCAAGTGTATTGGGTTCAAAGAATTTTGTATCATGAAAAAGTAAGATCTGCCCTAAGGCTTATAGAGGTGGTTAAATGTTAGCACTGTTCTCTCAAGTGAATGCAGGACATTATCAAAGGAATTTCTAAAAAAGCCAATAGATGTTGGAGAGTGCAGAATAAAATCACACTCACTCCTGATCTCCCTCCCCCTCCAAAAAAACACTCTTAGGAAACTGAAAGTCAAAAGCCTCTTCCTGAACTTGATAAAATTTATTTATTGGAAGCCTACAGCAAACATTTTTATTTAATACTAAAAACTTAGTAGCTTTACCATTAAAGAAAACAATGATACCTCCTTACAAATACCGGTTAGAATGCAGAGCTATTAGGTTCTAGCCAATGCAATAAAAGCAAAAGATGTAAAAAGTATAAAAGTTGAAAAGAGACAAAACTGATATTGCTGGTAGATAAAATGTAGCCAACTTCCTAGAGAATCCACCAATTACTAGGAACTTAACTGCGTGGCTGGATGCAAGTTCACCATGTGAAAATCAATAACTTTCCTATATATCAACTAAAACCAAGCAAAATGTCATAAAGAGAGGCCATTCTTAGGAGTAACAAACTCAAAACACCTAGAAATTACCCTAAAATGAAAGTGGCAAAGACAATGAAGAAAACTACAAAATATAAGTGAAAACTACAAAAGACCCAAACAAAGGGAGAAAAGACGTCATGTTCATGAACAGAAAAACTCAAAAAGATGTTATTTTCCTCAGACCAATATATATATATATGTATGAATATGTATGTATGAATATATATATATATATATTCGGCACAAGCTCACCAAAATCACAACAAAACTTGTATTTGACAGTCCAGTTTCAAAATTAATATGAAACAGGATGCAAAGGGATAGAGGGATGGGGTATTTGGAAATGAGTATACAAGTGAAAATGAAAATATGTTTGAAGCACAAAAGAAAAATGAAACAAGGAATGTAGAGACAGCCAAGACTACTGTAGAAACTTGCTTTTTCAGATGTCAAGTTATCAAAACCTTATGGGAATTAAATATGGGGAAATACATAAAAACAAATTGAAGGGCCAGAGAGTTCAGAAACAGGCCTGCATATATGAGGATTTAGTATATGATACGAAGGAAGCTCAAATCAATGAGAAAAGATGAGACTACTCAATTAAAAAAAAAGTAGTTATCCGGGGCGCCTGGGTGGCTCAGTCGGTTAAGCGGCTGCCTTCGGCTCAGGTCATGATCCTGGTGTGCTGGGATCAAGCCCCGCGTCGGGCTCCCTGCTCAGCGGGGGGCCTGCTTCTCCCTCTCCCTCTGTCTGCCTCTCTGCCTACTTGTGCTCTCTATCTCTCTGTCAAATAAATAAATAAAATCTTTTAAAAAAAATTTAAAAATTAAAAAAGTAGTTATCCATGGGAAAAATAACTAAAATCAGACCTTTAATCACATCAAAATAAGACTCAGATGAATTAAACAATGAAATAAAAAATAAAAATAGAAAAATGTAGAATATTTTTAAAATGCTGAGTTAGAAAAAGCATTCTCAAGATTCCAATTAAGCCAAAAATAAAAGACTGATCAATTTGATTATGTGTAAACTATACTTCAGTTTAACAAAACCGCCTACAAACAATGTTAAGAGAAAGACTGGAAAAAATAATTACCACCTATCCTATAAATAAAAGAGACAAAGCTAAGAAAAATGGCCAAAGTATATTATTAAACAATTTCAGAAGAGGAACTACAGATGGGCCATAAACCCAGAAGATTCTCCACCTCCCTGGTAATAGAGAAAATGCAAATTAAAACATTAGATACAATTTTTCTCCCATCAGATTAGCAGAAAGCGTGTCAACTTTAAAATGATGAGGAGAGGGGCACCTGGGTGGCTCAGTCCATAAAGCGTCTGCCTTCAGTTTAGGTCATGATCTTGGGGTCCGGGGATCGAGCCCCACATCAGGCTCCCTGCTCAGTGGGGAGTCTGCTTCTCCCTCTACCCTTCTGTCTCTCTCTCAAATAAATAAATCTTTAAAAAAATAAAATGATGAGGAAAAGCAAGTATTCTCCTGCTGGGAAAGGTATAAACAGGTAACAACCACTAGGAGAGAAATACTGCAGTATCTTTAAAACTAAAGATGGGCATACCTGTGACCTAATT
Organism: Eumetopias jubatus; assembly: GCF_037043125.1. Taxonomy (NCBI): domain Eukaryota; kingdom Metazoa; phylum Chordata; class Mammalia; order Carnivora; family Otariidae; genus Eumetopias; species Eumetopias jubatus. The sequence continues at coordinate 188,226,761 of NW_028274807.1, read as the reverse complement.
CTCCTACTCACTTCTGCTAGTGGGCACAAGATACGAACAATGGAAATGCCCATCTACAGGAAAGAGTACATCCAATATGCATACAGCACATGAAGTCATGAGCTGGACTGGAATGTACTGATATACCGAACTCTGGGTGGCTGGACCCAAATGTATAACAAGTTTTACCTCTAGATAGGTTACCTCTCACGCTGGGGACTCTGGTCTTTTTGTATTAAAGATGTACAACATCTGTAATGGTTTAATTTTATATAACAATAATCACCTCAAACTGCACATTTAATAGTTTTTAACAGAATAGTGAGCACAGGGCATAAAGTTCTAGTTTCATTTCTACCAGCATCACCACCTGGAACAATTCATTTAATCCTCTGTTTTCTTATCATTGATACACCACCACAGGTTCCTGGAAAAAATGAGGTTGCCAATCTAGCCTGATGAGCAAGTCTACCCTTCTAAGTGTGTGTGCGTGTGTGTGTGTGTTGAGAGTGTGCCATATTTTTCCAAGACTTTTATCGAAGGTACTCTTACTAAGTTATACTTCAGTGCCAAAAATAATTACCTACTATGAAATTCATTTTGAAAATTTTCGGACTGCGCTTTGAGCCATATAGTTCCATTTCAAGTCACATTCTGGAAGTTCAATTTAGCTGTTTGGGATGGTTAAAAAAAAAAAAATTTTTTTTTTTTTTTCCAGATCCTTTCACCACCTCTACTTGTCCAGGACTCTGTAGTTGGGTTCCTTATGTTCTTTTTCCTGTTATGTCCCCCACCTCGTCCCCAACATTATGTCTCCTATGGCCATCCCCAGTCTAATGTTGAACCTCTCATTTCATCTGGGATATAAAGCTGAGCATCTGATAAGCCAGCTTGGGAGATTTCACATTCATGAACAAATGTCACCTTTATGCTATAGCCTCTGCATCTCCCCACCACCAGCATTGCATTCACTTCAAGAAGAGTGGTCAGTGCAGTCTACTTAGCTTCTATGCAAATACAAGACATTCATTTCATTTCAAAAATTCAATTCCTTAGAAAATCTGAAATAGTATCCTTTTTTTCTCCTCTCCAAGGTATGGAGCAGTTTCAGCAGGAATGTTGTGTGCCCTTACCACCCTGTCCCAGCAACTGGAGAATGAAAATGCTGTGGATGTTTTCCAGGTTGCAAAAATGATTAATCTTATGAGGCCTGGAGTGTTCACAGACATTGTAAGTACTTTGTTTCTTTGTGAAAGCTGTTCTCTGTCATCAGCTGAAACTCCTGCTCACACTTGAATTAGAACACTGGTTGTCCCCTGGGGATGGTTTTGCCCCCAGGGGATGTTCAGCAATATCTAGAGACTTTCTGGTTGTCACAACTGGGGATGGAGGAAAGTACTCATTGGAACCTACCCAGAGATGCTGCTAAACATCTTGCAATGCATCAGACAGATCTCTACAACAAAGAATTATCTGCCTCAAAATGGCAGTAGTGATGACATGGAGAAACTCGGTTTTCTAGAGTATGATATTCTCCAGTTACAACATACAGATATTCTGTGATCTTAATTCACTGTCAACAGAATTAGTTCCAAACTAACAACGATCCAGGTGACATGCAGAATGCATAGGTCTTGATTATAAAGGCTCCAAGTCACCTTTTTGAAGTTTCTTAGCATAAATGTATGTTCTCGTTTTTTACAATTACATTTTTAATTGGTCTTGCTACCTTAGATGAAATGACTCAGCTGTTCTTTGTCTCAAATGGACTTCCTCTTGTTTTTCAGGAACAATACCAGTTTGTCTATAAAGCAATGCTCAGCTTGGTCAGCACTAAAGAAAATGGAAATGGTCCCATGACAGTGGACAAAAATGGTGCTGTTCTCATTGCAGATGAATCAGATCCTGCCGAGAGCATGGAATCTCTGGTGTGATTGGAATCCTGAAAGGGCACTTAATTTGTAAAACTTCTGAAGACTGAGAACTTTTTTGAGGCCTTTTTTGCCAGACTCTAGGTTATACAATAACCCAGTTACTTTTTTACACTGATAAAAGTTTTGATATTTATTTTTTGCCATTTTATGTCTTAATGGTATCCTACTGAGCATTTGCACCTCTGTTCATTTCACACAGTGAAACGCAGTTTTCCCTAGTTTGCACTATATGATCAGTGTTACTGCCTATAATCTAATACTAAAGCAAGCCCTGATGTGACATTCCATGACAACATACATGCTACTTTTTAGTTCAGTACAATGAAGGTCTTTGTTATGACAGTGGATCTTGGTTTATTATTATTATTATTGTTATTATTATTATTGTTAGAGCAGTTGCATCCTCCTAGCAGGCAATGCTGAGCTTTTCCTCAGTCATCTCCTATTTTTTTCAGGCACTGCTCCATGCTGTCTGCCTTCTGTATTTTAATGGAGTGAATGGGCATTGTGTTCTTTTAAGGAGTAGCAGGTTCCTGGGAGCTACTAAGACAGTCTATCAACCTCATGGCCTTGAAACAGTTCCATTTATGATGGTGAAGGTATCCATTAAGAAATTAGAAGGCTTTAAGAACTTTATGTGAACATCACTTATTAGTTAAAGTTATACTCATAGCCTAAAAAAATGCCCAACTGTGTCAAAATAAAGGATATCTCTGTATTACAATTTTCACAGTAGCTATGTGGATGGTGTGTGTTATTTCCATCTTGACCCTCTGAAATAGCTACACCCTACAATGAGGGCTATCTTTTACAATAGAGATATGGCAATATTTTACACATCTCACCTATCCCTTTAGTAACTCTCCATTCATGCTTTTTGGTTTCTAATATCACACCTCATGGCAGGTAGAATAATGAAAATTTCTGCAGGTGTGTAATTTTGAAATTAGTCCTCTAAAATATCCCTATTACTATCCCTATATAGCTATCTAATAAAAATTACCTATATAGTTAACATTCTTTTCTTTCCTTTTTTGCCAAATGTTTCCTGATAAACCCCATAATTACATACATTCTTCTACTTAGGATAAAAGTGAAAATACTGTTATTAACTAAAGTCTTGGGATAGATTCCCACGTCTTGTGTAGATTCCCACACATGGATAAGTCTGATTCGGAGAGAGGAAATCAGAATCTTAAACAGAAGAGGAGATCAACATTCTCAAGTAGATTTTAAAAGGAGATGGCTTTGTGTGCTCTTGTGTTGTGGAGCCCACAGAACAGACACACTTCACTCAAAGAGGCTGATAATCATTACACAGAACCCAAGGAAGTTATTTGACCTAGCCTCTGGAACCATATTTACCCTGCAGTAACTACATAATTGGGAAATTAGGAGCATTAATAAGAAATTTCAGTTCAGTTAGAAAAATAAACTACTACTGAGATCTGTTCTATTGCGTATTTTCATTTGAGGAATAACTTCTGTTAGAAGTGAAATCATCACCAGAACTGGGCCTGTCATGGAGAAAAGGGTTTTGGTTAATTTTTATGTCAATAAACTTCGACAAAAAAAAAACCCATACTGGCTACTATCATACTATCTGGGTAGTCTCTATAACATTAACGATAATCAGTGCTGAGGTTCTATTGACCTTCAGTTGGCTATGAAGTTTGTCAGAGTGGTGCTATGGAACCAAAGCTGCAAAGGAGAGGCTACAGGCCCAAGTTTGAGAGGTCCAGTGCAGAGGCCAGGTTGATGGAGTTTTCATGAACTATGTACCTTGCCAGGGTTAATCTCATGTTTTCATCACAGAAATTCTGCAACATGGAAAACAGTCCACTGTTCATGCACCGTGTAGGTGAGGCTTAAGAAAAGGTGTACAAGTGAGCAGTGTGCTAAGTGGTATGTGCTAGAGGAAAGCAACACCTTTGAGCCCCGCTGCTCCCATCACAGGTAATACCAGGAAGCTCCACTGAACACCTGAGGAAGAAAGCTGAACATAGGAACACCACCACTGCCAGAGGCTAAGAGGAATCAGGAAGGGCAAGGTTGCAGATCATGGCAAGAGCTAGATCATTTCAGTCAATTAAGCAGATTACACTTCATTTATATATTGATAGGCGTGAACTCTTTTTAATAGTTGGCACATATCGGACTTTCAGAAGTCATGTTCAAGTTGGGGCTCATGGTCCCTTGGTAATTTTTTCTCTTACACGTTAACATTGGTTAGAAAACGGCAAGTGTTTCCTTCTATGCTATTTATAGCGGACTCAAGTCCTGGAAGGGCTTAAGTTCCAACACAATTTTGTGACGATTTCTTAACACAGGTATCATAGTCATAATAAAAGAAATATAGCTAGTAAATAGAAACATTTAAAAGGATGGTTTGAAGTTCTCTGAGAAAGTGTGTGTCCACAGTGGGCCTGAACCAGTCTACAAATCCTGACACACTGAAATCTGAGCAATTGCTATTTGCCCATCTTGCCAAAGTGGTCCAAACACACTTCAATGAGGACAGTTCTATTCAGCATTTCCTCACTTTCCCCAGAGAGTGTATCCTGAATATTAGTCTTCATTTGTTATCGATGTTAATATTCTTGCATCTTTGCAGAGGCAGAGAGTTTCAAAGACTGTTTTCTTTGAGACATAAACACACTGCTGAACTACACAACAAGGTTATTAGCACTTGCACTCGGGGGGGAAGGAAACAGCTAGTGCAGACTAACATGTGCTATCTTATAAAATAAGCTTAATGGTTGTAAGAATTTAGCTCTAGGTGAACAAAATGCACACTTCATACAATACTGAGTTGCAGTGATCAGACCAAGTGGCCATGCTGGGCATCAGAGAAGACCCATATTGCCATCAGGAGAACTCTTGAATCCAAAAGCCACATCATTTTTTATATTTGTGTGTGTGTGTGTGTGTGTGTGTGTGTGTGTGTGTGTGTGTTTAAAAAGTTACTTCTGAACTTCAAGAATAAGATTAACTGAATTGGCTTTCCTAAATTTTTATGCCTTGGAGCTTTTAGTCTATTTCAAGTTGAAGAGTCCAGCATGGTCAGAGAAGGTTATGGTGTTCAAGGTTTGGCTGTTGGAGATTTTAGCCCAGAGTGACATACTGAAATCAACAAATAACCTTAATTATTTTATAATGACACAGCACAACTGCCTTGTTACGAATTTTTTCTTAAATGCATATATACTATATTTAAAAATTAAACTATAGATACCAATTTACCAAAGATACATATTACTAATTCTAAGCAAAAAATAAACCCAAACTCATCACAATTTAAGAAGTAATAATCAAAATGTAGTTTGTCTTAAGAATTTAGCAGTTATACTGGAAAATGCATTTTCAACTCCTATGTTCTAAAGTTTATGTTCAAAGGGTGCCAGTGAATTTTTATATGAAGGGAAAAATGCCTACTTTTTTTTTTAACAGCTATAATTTCACTTACCCTTTGCGCTTTCCCTTAGTTGCAATTAACATGCAATATTGGCTTCACTTATCTCTAGAAAGAAGGCATGCTACAAATAGGAAGGAATTGTAATAGTATTTGGCCTCTACTTTGTCTTAGCTGTTAAACTGTTTTTAGTATTTTTGTTAAATATTTGCAAAGGGAAGCATTTTCTACAGAGGATAATTACTTTCAAGAAAAATATCTTGAGTTTTAAGAAATAAACATCTCCAGAAAAGGAGACAGCCGATTTTATAAAATGTTGCAACTCTCCAACATTTGGGGTAGTGACTCCTTTTTTGTTAGGACATTTGAAACTAGCAAGCAGCCATTGTTTCTAAAAAAGGAAAAAAGAAAAAAAAAACCTCAGCCTTCATGTTAATTCATGTTTCTTTCACTTCATTTTGAAATAGCTAAAATCATTAAAACTGTAAATATTTTGTTGCTTGGATAAGCATCTTCTGGGAACTTTGTATCCATGGTATATAATCATAGAATTTTATATTTTCATATAAAGCTAATTTTTTTTCTAGTTTCAACTCCGTCATAGTTTTTTTTTGTTTTGGTTTGGGTTTTTTTGTTTTTTTGTTTTGTTTTGTTTTGTTTTTGTGGTGGATATGTGAATTCAACTTTCTGTGTATTGAAGTAGCAAAAACCATCTTTGCATTCCGAAAGATCCAACGTGTGTTCTTTCTTTGATGCAGTGATTGTGAAAATTGGGTTTTCTTTAATTCCATTGACCATTTGTGCAATAGGAATTAGACATAATTAGTCACTGAATACATTCGTTGCATTGACCCATTTGGAAAAAGTGGTTGGTTTTTGTTTTGTTTTCTTTTTAGTTTGTTCAGGGGGGAGGGGTTTTGTAAGCTGAAATTTTTCCCTTTTTTCTTCTGTTTAAAACTATATCAAATCATTCTATTATAGTGTTATTTAATATGTAAATTGTATTGCTATACATAAAATAAAGTATGGTTTTTAATGTATTCATTAGTGCTGAGCATTTCTATGAAAATATGTCCAATAAAATTAAGTTACTTGTCTCCCTTAACAGATCACTTGCCAACCTTTATACCTGCCAACCCTTTGTCTTTACATAGGCAGCAAACCAAAAAGAAATGTCTTTTCTGAGTTCTTCCATCTTTAAAGAATGAAGAATGACAAAGTTTTACCTACATTTGGAATCAAACCTTATTCACATTATGAACCTGCTAAGTTATAAGCATAATTACTATTTTCTCCAGTCTATCAACTAGATTTATAGCAACTGCTCCCTCTTAATTATTTACTATGTTGGATGAAGGATGTATCCTGCTAAGACTGTTGGAGAATCTATGAGATGTATGTAGGATCACTACAATTGCTTCTACTTATAAGCAATTTTGACATTTCCAAACAGGGAGGGGTACACAGGTCTCAAACTTGGCAGCTTGGGCCCACCATTCTCTTTGAACTTTCAGTAGGCTCACATCAGGAGCTCAATTCTTACTACCAGGGCCCCAATTTTTCTTTCCCACAGGGATGAAGAGCTTACATTTCATTCTCCCTAAGTAACTGGGAATTTAAGAAACAATATTAATCTAATCTATTCTATTGCTATCTCTTAGACCAATTCCAGCAAAAAAATAATGAATCTCTGATGATAAACCCTAGTCTTCCCCAAATTATACCCACAGAGACTCAATACTCTCTATCACAGAGCACAGCACAAACTGATGGCCCATAGATCATATTCATCCACAGATCTATGTTATTTGGCCCATAATTTTAACTATTTTTAAATTTTATTTATTTAAGTAGACTCTACACACCCAACATGGGACTTAAACTCACGACCCTGAGATCAAGACTCAGATGCTCTACCAACTGAGCCAGCCGGGTGCCCCATGGCCCATAATCTTAAAAATTTACATTAGCTACCTACCAACATCTTAAGAAATGGAAACTTTCACATTAAGATTCAGATTTCAAGCTCCTTTCAAAAATGCACAGTGTTAATATAGCAGGCTCACATTCTCAAATGGCACTAACAAGCTGGAGAGGGAATCAGAGTTGCCCCTTTTGATGCTTGTACTCTCCAGTTCACCAGAGTCTCCCCCATCTCTCCCGTCACCTTATGTCTGCCCCCTATCAGCCATTTAAATAACCTGCCTGGATTCTATGAGCAGTTGCATAAGAATTTCGAGATCATCTTCCATCATTTAAAATCCTAAGAAGCCAGCATGGGACTTCTAAGTCCACCCAAAATGGCTCCATGCAGAAGCAGTTATAACTGTTCAAAATAATTAACCAAATTAATTCTCTACTATCTGATTTTTACTGTCCAGAGTAGAACTATAGACAAGGAAGCCTCATTTCTTCTATCAAGAATGGGGCAAAGAAACAAGAGTGCAAAAAGCTACTACAAGAACTCCCATTTTCTAACAGTTAAAATTGAGATTGTTAAGAACTATAGGATTTAGCAACAAGTTACTAGTAACTATGCCTAGATTCAGAGACAGGATTAAGGACACTGGCTTTATATTTATGACTGTGTTGGTAAAAGCATAAAGGCACTAGCAAATAAGAACTAGAAGTTGGGAACTGGCAAAGTAAAATTGGCTTTCGTGATTATGAAGTTTGGCAAGAAAGATAATCAGAAAAGAAAGAAAGATAATTAGACCAGCAGTTTATCTGAACCTAACAATGACATTATGTTGCTCACAAATTGAAAAATAGGAAATTAACTTTATCTGATTTATGGTAATTTGAAAAGCATTTGACTTGAATAGTTACTGGCCCATAAACTAATTATATTCCTTCTCTTCCCCACACTCTACTTCTGCAGGGCATAAAGTCAGGCTTTGTGGCAAGAGCCAGTGGGCCTTGCAAAAAGCTTAGGCGAACATTCTAAATTATAGATAAATTTAGCATTCTGTTAGAATTCATCCCAAAAGCATTTGCTCAATGTCTATCACAGGGCACATGTTAGTTATATCCTGTACAGAATGTAAAGTTGTTGGCAGAGGCCTTTCAAGTCATATGAGGCAAAAGTTACAACTTAATCCTAAAAACTCATTCTTTGACTCACTCAAAAATACTTATTTGGCTCTATCATAGAGATGGAGTACAAAAGACTATTGTGCAACACTGTTAGCAAAGAAGTAAAATCTGTAACCACGGACTCCCTAACTTACACACTGCTCACACAACTCTATTTTATATTAAACTTGCCTCTGGAACTTAGAAAGCATTTTCCCACAGGGGGAAAAAAATGTTAAAGAATAAGGACTACAGGGGCGCCTGGGTGGCTCAGGCAGTTAAGCGTCTGCCTTCGGCTCAGGTGATGATCGATGCGGATCGAGTCCCGCATCGGGCTCCCTGTTCCGCGGGGAGTCCTGCTTCTCCCTCTGCCTCTGCCTGCCACTCCCCCTGCTTGTGCTCTGTCAAATGATTAAAAAAAAAAAAAAAAAAGGAATAAGGACTACAATCCATACAGCCAAAGTGTCCAGTCAAGTTGGCCACTGACTGACAGTGCTTTGGGGCAAGTTGCTTGACTTCTCCAAATGCCATTTTCCTCATCTGTAAAACAGAGAAATCAATGTTTACCTCCCAGGACCTGCTGTAAGGAGTGAATGAGATGCATGCAAAGCTCTTGGGACAGTAAATTAATATTAACCATTATAACGATCCTATCACCTAGCTTTATTTTTTTTAATTGCTTAGCAGACCTTTTGTCAATCATGAAACAAAAAGTCAACAACCTGAGCTTACCCAATTAAATAGTAATACTGAAAAATTTCCTTCATTGATGAGGAAGCTCACCTCATCAAAGTAGATCCGAGGGAGGTAGATGGAGATGAAGGTGAACAATGAAAGTAGTCCATGTATCCTATAGCCCAAAAACAAGAGTGCCAGAAGCAGGGAATGAACACATATACACAATGTCCCATATGTTGAATACTTCTCTTCTAATGGTTTAAATCTCTCAGTGCATTTTAAGAACTTTTTTTAGAAAAGCTCCATAGTTTGAGAAAAGTCAAATATATTTGTTAACGTCAAACCCAAGTGCAGAATACTACATAGCACTGTGATAAATATGAACATATCTACACTAGCTACAAGGCCCTATCTCAACTCTCAAACCCTATAAACTAATATGAACAGTGGCAATTCCTTTTTCCTCAGCCATTTTTTTTAAAGATTTTATTTATTTATTTGAGAGAGAGAGAATGAGAGATAGCACGAGAGGGAAGAGGGTCAGAGGGAGAAGCAGACTCCCTGCTGAGCAGGGAGCCTGATGCGGGACTCGATCCCGGGATTCCAGGATCATGACCTGAGCCAAAGGCAGTCGCTTAACCAACTGAGCCACCCAGGCGCCCTTTCCTCAGCCATTTTTTATCTTCTACAGCTCTCACTACTTTCAATATATCACTCTCATTATCAACCATCGTCTTCCCTCACCCTAGACCAGAGTTGGCCTGTTTAGCACTCCCTATCCTACTGTGAAGAAATGGCCATAAATTAGACACATTTCCTGGTTTTGTAACAGATTCTTAAAGCCTATCAAGTATTATTATTTCAGAGTATCACCCTACGTAAAATAAGATCGTTTGTTTCCTCTGCCAAAACTGTCGATTATTTAAAGGAAGAACAATCAGAATGAATTATGATTATTTAATATTACAACTTTTGGTGCTTTAACAATACATTAAAATATATATTCTGATAGGGCCTCCTGGGTGGCGTAGTGGGTTAAGCAACCAACTCTTGGTTTCTACTGGGGTCATGATTTCAGAGTCATGAGATCAAGCCCCCTGTTGGGCTCTGAGCTCAGTGGGATACTAGGTATGAAACATTTTTCATGGAAAGCTGCACATTAATCATCTGAACTTAAGCTCAACTTATTGATATTCACTATGTATTAAGACACCTCCTGTTGGGAGTAAATTCTCACATTCCTTAAGAATATTCAAACTGGGGGCACCTGGGTAGCTTAGTTGGTAGAGAATGCGGCTCTTGATCTCGGAGTTATAAGTTCAAACCCCACGTTGGGTGTAGAGATTACTTGAAAGGTAAAAATCTTTAAAAAAAAAAAAAAAGAGAGAGCGGTTCCTGGGTAGCTTAGCCTCCAACTCTTGGTTTCAGCTTGGGTTGTGATCTCAGGGTCATGAGATTGAGCCCTACACAGGCTGAGCATGGAGCCTACTTAGGAATCTCTCTCTCCCTCCCTCTCTGTCATCCCCTGCTCCCCACTCATGCTCTCTAAAATAATATTATAGGGGCGCCTGGGTGGCTCAGTCATTAAGCATCTGCCTTCGGCTCAGGCCATGATCCCAGGGTCCTGGGATCGAGCCCCGCATCGGGCTCACTGCTCAGCGGGAAGCCTGCTTCTCCCTCTCCCACTCCCCCTGCTTGTGTTCCCTCTCTCGCTGTGTCTCTCTCTGTCAAAAGAATAAAAAATCTTTTAAAAAAATAAAATATTATAAAAAGAAAGAATGTTTGAACTGGATTTCATATCATAACATCCCAAAAAGTTGTCCAGGATTCTTTATTTTTAAGCTTTCACCATACCAATAATCAAATATTCTCTACTAGAAAAAAAAAATTTTCATATTTGCCTCCTTGCCCTTATTTTTTAAATGCCTCATGCAGATGTATGCACGTGAGCATCCAGGCCATACAGTTCCAAAACCACCCTTTGGCTTTTAAAAATTATCTCACGGTTTTTAAAAAATGATGAAGGAGAATTTTGCTATCTTCAAAAGGTTTATTTGGACTAATTATCCCCCCACATTCTAAGTAGTACTAAGGAAAACATAAAGTGCTGCAGCACCCAACCCCACCACTGTCTCCCTCAAGAGCTCCCCTTTTGATCAATGTTCTAAAATTTCTCTGGGTTAGATTCATAGGTAACCCATATCTCTAAAGAAAGGTGTACACCAGAGCAAGTGAATTATGGCTGCTTAGCTGGCAGTAGCTATAATCTATTTTTCCTATCCCTATCATATTCTCTATTTATAAAACATAAACACTGTGGAAAGCATGGTTTTGTTTACCGCAAAGACAGTCCAAATAAAAATACAGACGGCCTCTAGAACTTTATGGTGTATTATAACACCTTCACTGACAACTATGTTTACAATTAAAAAAAAAAAACTTAAAGGACTTAAGGCTGCCTTATCCCAATAATCAGGCAAAAGTAAACTGAAATCATCCTGGACAAGTTTTTGGGATGTTATGATATCAACTTCCCTACATTTGTAACTCATGATCTTTACCTATACCTCCCTCCTGTTACAGCAGAAAAGGTGTCCTTGCTCCTATTTAAGACAGCCCTTCCATCTTCCATGACTTGTTAATGGCGCATTCTTGTCGTCTTAAGGACTTCATCTGCAGGGGCGCCTGGGTGGCTCAGTCGTTAAGCATCTGCCTTCGGCTCGGGTCGTGGTCCCAGGGTCCTGGGATTGAGCCCCGCATTGGGCTCCCTGCTTTGCGGGAAGCCTGCTTCTCCCTCTCCCATTCCCCCTGCTTGTGTTCCCTCTCTCGCTGTCTCTCTCTGTCAAATAAATAAATAAAATCTTTAAAAAAAAAAAAAAAAGGACTTCATCTGCACATTAGCTTTCCTATCAACTTAAGTCAGATGATACCCTGCATTCTCTACTGAATCATTCATTTTGGCATACAAATATATTCTATTATCACCACCTAGAAAAACCTCTTGATGCCAAGAATCCTTTGACTAGCATCTCATTTGGTGTTTCCCTCTGACTGTTAAACTTCATGAGAATTGTCTAGAGTGACAAGATCCATCCCTTACTTCCATTCTCTCAACCTGTGTAAACTGGGATTCCAGCAGAAGCATCCCACAACTCTAAGTTCTCCAAATACCTTGTTCTTTCCCCTCAACTCCACTAATTTGTTAGCAATCAACCACACCACTTTCTTCTTTCAGCACTCAACAAATATTTACACAGTAATCACTATGCACCAGGAGAGTAAGAATTACAGCAAATCTATCATAAACCATTCAAGCCATAAAACAACGGAGTGACATATTTAAAGTCACAAAAGGAAAAATCTGTCAACCCCAAATTCTATATCTAGTGAATAAATTATTCTTTCACAATTATTTATATAAATGGATAAAACTTATTTTCTATTTAGAGCTATACTTTTTTTTAAGATTTTATTTATTTATTTGGGGGGGAGAAATCACAAGCAGGGGGGAGGAGCAGAGGGAGTGGGAGAAGCAGACTCCCCACTGAGCAGGGAGCCCGATGCAGGGCTTGATCCCAAGACCCTGGGATCATGACCTGAGCCAAAGGCAGATGCTTACCTTACTGAGCCACCCAGGTGCCCCAGAGCTATACTCTTACAGGCTGTTTTTATTTTCCAAATGAAAGTTAACACTTGCTGAAGATATATTTTCCTGATGATGTTCACCAAATATGATTTAATGATAACCTAATTAGGAGTTATCAAAGTATTTTGCTTAGGGAAAAGTTAGTACAATACCTATGTAAAACTACCAACTAAAAACAGCTAAAATTAGTAGAGAGAATGTTATTATATTATCACACTTATCCGTTGCCATTAAAGTAAGATTATGTTGCTTTGTTAAGGAGTCCAAAGAAACAGATAACTACACCCAGATTCATATCCATATTATGCAACAACAGAAAATGAAATAAAAAACATAAGATTAAATCCATTATTGGAGAATAACCAGTACATCTTCAAAAGACACTTTGGCAGAGATCTGAAGAAATCAAAGTACGTTGTTGAGTTTGCATGAGGCAGGCTACGTGCAAGCCACATGAGATATGATGCAAAAGAGATAAAAGAAAATGTTTAACAAATGTATTCAAAAACATTTTTAGAGAATGCAAGAACAAAACTCTGTTAATTAATCTCCTTTAAAAACCAATCAATTTAATCTTGTCAATCTTCCTTGGAACATTCAATTGTTTTCTTTCTGTACCATATCAGACGTTAACTCCTGGCTTTAATGTCATTATTCCTCCTTTTACTACTACTACTTATCCAACCTTATATTTCTTCTCCTCTTAAACTCACACCTCTATTCTAGCAAAGTCCATTCTATTCACTCACTGATGCAAAGACACTGTTTCATTCCTATACTTAGACATTTGCTAGTCACTCCTCTCACTTGGAATGTCCTTCCCTTCACTTCTATCCAACGCTCTGATTTCTCCTGGAAACTATTTCTGATTAGTTAACCTTAAAGTCTAAATAGTAAGATGAACCGCTTGGTTCTTATATTGACAATTTGTCCTAAATCTGTTTTTCATCTTGTTACACAGGAGTTCTTCCTGAGAAGTTAAAGGTGGTGGGTGAAGAATGAGGACATGAGATAGGTCTTACCCTGTAAGGAGAAACAAGCACAAAAAGGTAAAATGGCCAACACTCCCCAAAAAGCATTGGACAGAGTCATGTCCATTTAACATTGTAAGCTGATGCGTAGAGAAGCTCTCAGTTATGACTATATAACCCGGGGGCTTTCAGTAACCAAGAACTGTATAAAGAGAACGTATGATGACTAAAGATTATTTATGTTCCTAAATATGTCCAAGCTTTTCAAAATGAAAGTCATGTTCTACATAGAGAACACTCATGCTCAAAAAGTATGCTATCGGAGTCGACCAGAGGTCAGTCCATCTTTTATTTTTTTATTTTAATTTTTTAAAGATTTATTTATTTGAGAGAGAGAGAGAGTGAGCAGGTGTGGGTACAGAGGGAGGGGCAGAAAAAGAGGGGGAAAGAGTATCTCCAGTGCACTCAGCCCTGCTGAGCAAGGGCTCGCTCCCACCACCTTGAGATCATGACTTGAGCCAAACCAAGAGTCAGATACTCAACCGATGGAGCCACTCCAGTAGCCCAGTCAGTCCATCTTTTAAATGTTAAGTCAGACTTCAACCACGAACTACGAAACTAGGGAAAGCAACTATCATAACAGTTTTAACATTTACTGAACACGTTTTACATACTTCTCCTTGCATATTCTAAGCCTGGTAGAACATAAGAACAATGTAAAATAATATGTGGTCTCTCTTATACACACCAAAAACATATACAGATCTGAATGTTAAATAACGGTGCATGCCAGTTTATCATTAGGTCCCACACAGACTAGGATTATTAACATAAACAAGTGCCATGGCAGTTAAGAGGAAAGGTTGAAGGAAATAACACTAAAGGGTAACCCGAAAAGATGGCTGGATATTCAGCGACAAAATAAGTAATGAAGGACCTGCAGTTTATGTGAATATTGGGGAAAGTCTTGAATAAGCAAAATTTTCATCTAAAAAAAAATAAGATGAACTTGGAAAAGGGGGTCGAGGTCTATGCCATGGAAAACCTTAAATATTAGGCTAAAGAGTTTGGACTTGACTTTGCCGGAAGGTGAGAGCCATTGAAGATGTAGATATATCAGTAACATTACTGCTAAACAAAGCCTACACAACAGACCATTTCTTGGTTAGTCCAGTTAACTCAAGAAATTTTCCTGAAAACAGCTCTTCTCAAAGATAGATCTGAATTTTCTCATGCAGCTTTAGATAAGATTCACGCTACTAAAAATGGCCCTAGGAGTGACTGCATATTTTAAATACAAACAGTATGGCTCTCTTTTAAACAGTAAATCAGAAATAGCTGAATCTTTTTCATACATCTGGGGATTAAGCGGTATTATAATTTTGTGCTTTCAAGAAATACCTCAAAGTCCAATAGATTTGTCAATCCTACTCTCCTAAGAAACTTTACTGTGTACATTTAAAAACATTTTAAAATTAAGGGTAGATTATTTATCGGTGACTTTTGAGAATGAATTTTTATAAGTTCCAGAATGAAAAATGAATACACAGTAATTTTGAGTCTAAAAAGCATGGGAAAATTAGTTCACAAAGCCTAATAAAAAAGACAAAGGACGTACGGACATTATTACAAGATTTACTCTAAGAAATTTACTTTATTTGCATATTAAATAAATGTATAAATACCTTTATTCACCTGCTAAATAAGCTTAGAATTTCTCAGTCTTTACAGCTCATGTCATCTCAGAGATGAGAGAAAATACTATCTTTGAAAAGACCTTAACTGGACACTCTTAAGCTAAATCGGAACAAAAATACACCAGAGCCTTGCTATCATGAGTCCATGAGACAGAACCACATTCCAAGTTAGGCAATTTATGGTAAGATTTTTACCACACAAAACAAGACTATGTATGATACTAAAGAATAATAGTCTAATAAAATAGATCTACTTTATCATTAATGCCCCCCAAAAGTAAAAACTTTACATTTCACAGTACCTTTCATTTCTGAAAGCACTTTCATATGCATTATTTCATTTGGTCCTCATGAGTATCCTGTGGATAAAGAAAGTTAATATTTTCTCTTTCTTGCCAATGATGAAACTGAGTTCTTAAGTAGCAAATCTGGAGCTAGAATCCATGTGTTCTAATTCAGTGATATCTCCATTTCACCACCCTGCCTCTCAGCATGTATCAGGGCAAATATCCAGTGCATTTCAGTCAAGAAGGTCAAACTTTTAGGCTTATTCACAGCATCAACTGGTTTGAAATTTCTATGATGTCTGGGATAGGAAGATGAGTTTACTCCTTTCATATTCCTTTTCCCTGCATACTTTGTTTAAAGGTGGTCTTTTAATGAAGATGGAAATTTTATATGGATATATTTATGTATAGCAAAGTATGTAGAGAAATAAATTTATATAAAATAAAGAGGTTTTTTTCCCCACAGAACTTTCCATAAAGTCACATAAGTACTCTCAACAGACTATATTTAAACTATCAATGAAGACAAAAATGGTGATCTTAAAAGAAATTTGAAAGCATTCACAGCTGTCAGAAATTCATTTGAACCATAAAATTATATAGCTTTGGGAAATAAATAAAATTGGGACACAGGACATAAATGAATGTTCCACTGCTAATCTCCCAAATCATCTTTTTTAGGAAACTTGTCTCATACAAATAGATAAAAAGTTCATGTGCAAAACAAAATTATAACAAAAATTACTCAAGAAAATCTTGATTTCAACAGTGCCAAATACTTCCAAATTTACCAAATTCTCTATGTTGTATCTATGGTGAATTGCCTCTCTACCAAGAACTTCTACACACTAAGTAGATACAATGCAAAGAAAAATACCATATAAATAATTACTTAATTTTATTTCTCTGAATCCTAAGTTCTCTGATAGCAATTTGAAATATCATGAAACACATCCCCAGGATTTTATTGTGACCCTCAAATGTAAACATTACTGTGTAGATTCAGAAAGGATAACTTTCTACAAGGTTTTGTATTCATATAATAATCCACATGCAAAAAATCGTGCCATGATTTAGTAAGTCAGTTACATGAATGTAGTCCTACAAAGCATGTTTAACATACCATTTTTAAATTCTATCACACAATATAGAAAGTCAAATTTCTAAAATTGAAAAAAAGCTACTGAGGCTATGGGTTACAACGATGGGCACATATGTCAAAAGTACAGCACACGAGGTACCTGCGTCATAATTTGCAGTGTCTTCCTAGCTTTGCCCCTGTAACCCCTTTCCAAACTTGAAATTTCTCTACTACTCAATACTACCATGGTTGCCTAGATCTTATTTATTTTACAGTTCTGTTAAACAGAGTAGGAGGGGATGCTGTTCTAGGTATTGAAGGTACAGCAGTCAGCAAGATGAACTGTGTTCCTGCGCTCATGAAATTTATATTCCAGTGGGAGAGGAAGACAACAAACATGTAAGTAAATTTACCAGATACATAGACACACACACACAAATTTGTATCAGGTAGAGGTAAGAACTATTAAAAAAAAAAAAAAGACAAGGTAAGAGGACAGAGAATGATAGGAAAAGGGATTATTTTTGACTAGGTGGGCAAAAAAAGACTCTCTCAGGGAGTGACATTTATGGAGCATATAAAGCTCTGTGTAAGATGTTCCATGTAGAATGAACATATCTTGAGATGGGGCTGAGTTTGGTGTGCAACAGCAAGATCAGATCAAATGAGGGGGAACCTGGTAAGAAGGTAGTCAGAGAGGTAAGCAGTGCCTGATCAAGCAGAACCTTGTACTGTGTGCAAAGGAGTGTGGATTTTACTCTAAGGGCAATGGAAAGGCACTACAGGATTTGAGGAAGGGAATTATGAGTTCTGATTTATGTTTTGAAAAAAAAATCAGATTGTAGAAAGGGACAAAGTAGAAAAAGAAAAACTAATGAAGAGGCAATCATACATTTCTTCAGTACTTGCATTTTTTGGATCCAAAGTAGGCAGCACATGGTAACTATAGCAAAGCACTCCCAAAATTTAAGGTTACTCTTCAAGAATGAAATTAAAAAGGATCAAAATGCAAAGAATGGGAACAGATATCTATAGATAATATTCAAGAGTCTGATGGTGGACATGAAATTGAAGACTTCCTGAAAGACCCCAAAATCTAATTTAACTAGTGTAACCTCAAACAAGTACGACTGGACTGTACCATAACTAAAATAATTAAGCCAATCAATCTTATATGTTATTAAAAAAAAAATGAGGGTCTCCTGGGTGGCTCAGTCTTTAAGCGTCTGCCTTTGGCTCAGGTCATGATCTCAGGATTCTGGGATTGAGCCCCCTGTCAGGCTCCCTGCTCAGCGGGAAGTCTACTTCTCCCTCTCCCTCTGCCCCTCCCCCTGCTTGCGCTCTCGCCCTCTCTCTCACTCTCAAATAAAATCTTTTTTAAAAAGGAGCTAAAAAAATTAGAGTGGTATACATTGAAAGTTGTAAACCATCAGTTTGCTGTTGTATTTTTTTGTTTTTCTTTATTTGAAATAGTTGCTAACACTGAAAAATCAGAAGATTTCACATGAAAATCCAAATTTCTACCTTCCCTTGAAAAATCAGAAGCTCTGGCAACTCCGTATCCATGCAAGGCAATAATCTGCTAGAGATGGGCAGCAATTATATTAATCCTTATAAAATTCTAGTAGAAAGTTCCCTAAAATAAATAAATTCTTTTCCTTTTGTTTTTGAGTAACATGGGACTGTTTTTATGTTGCTTAAAAAATTTTTTTTTATCCTGGGGCACCTGGGTTGGCTCAATCGGTGAAGCAGTTGCCTTTGGCTCAGGTTATAATCCCAGCATCCTGAGATCCAGCCCCACTCAGTGGGGAGTCTGCTTCTCCCTCTCCCTCTGCTGCTCCCCTGCTTGTGTGTACGCTCTCTCTCTCTCTCTCAAGTAAATAAAATCTTAAAAAAAAAATAATTTAAAAAAATTATCCTTGTCATCTTAAATATATTCGACAAGCATTTATCAAGGCCCTACCATGAACCAACACCTGCTATTAGGAGTTTGGAGTCTAGGAAAATAACTCCAAGGGCATAAGAACTCTCTACAATGTGATCATCTCTCTTGGAGAGCCTATTGAACATTAATTCTACTAACTCAAAAGACAAATGCTAATTCCAAGATCTGAGGTGTTCAAAGTCCAGGTTCCAGTAGGCTGCCCTGAACCTCCACACCTTTGTGGCTGAGAGGCACTTCACCCCTGCCTCCCTGAGTGCAAGGCTACCAAGGTTTTGGAACTGTAACAGCTATAATCCACTATTTGAAAATAGACTCAGGTCATAAATTGCTAAATACAAGAAACAAAAGTCAGTCAAATAAGTCTTCTCAAAAGAATTTAATTACTTCATATAAACCTGTGATACAACATTTTTTTATTTTTTTATTTTTTTATTTTTTAAGATTTATTTATTTATTTTTTAACAGAGAGAGGGAACACAAGCAGGGGGAGTGGGAGAGGGAGAAGCAGGCTTCCCGCCGAGCAGGGAGCCCGATGTGGGACTCGATTCCAGGACCCTGGGATCATGACCTGAGCCAAAGGCAGATGCTTAACGACTGAGCCACCTAGGCACCCTTTTTTTTTTTTTTAAGATTTTTTAATTTATTTTTTAACAGAGAGAGGGAACATAAGCAGGGAGAGTGGGAGAGGGACATTTTTTTAAAAAAGATACCACCTCTTTTCCTTTTCTAAGCCACCCGACAAGACAGATGAGACTAATTAGGTCTACTTTAAATCCTTTTTATTCTATTCACCAGTCACCATATCAACATAATCATATACCAGAGATAGTTGTGCTCCACAAATTTATAGAACACACTGTCTACTCAGAGCTGAGACCATGAGAAGAGAACAAAGTATGATCTGCCAAGCTTTTGCTTTCTTTTATAAATACTATAAGAAACATAATTTAGTACCCCCAAAAGCACGAAGCTAATGTGAATTAAATACTTTTTTGTAAAAATAAATAAAGTAAAATAAAATGCAATCTCAAATGTACATGTAGGGATATTTATGCCAGCTTTTGGGATGGACTAATATAGAACACATTTCCTCGTGAAAATAGGCTTTACTTATATTTTAACATTTTAAGACATTAAATATGTAATAGTTTTCCCAATGGCATATGGTTTGAATTGATATTGGTAAATAACTGTACATAAAATAAAACTACACTGAATTAAATGTTAGTAAAAATGACAAAATAAAACAGGCAATATAAGCCATTGCACAGGTGTATGCCATATTACCAGTTGAAAAAAACCTTGCAATTACAGGCCTACACTATTTATTTCACTTGTGTGTAATTACATCTTATACATGTTTGTTTAGTAATATCAATCCAAGACATCATTTTGAGAATATAATTAACTGGATGGTAGAACAGAATGTGCGTGTGTTTTACTATTTTTGTGTTTCTGTATTTCAAACAAGTTGGTCTTTGTTAGCTGTGTTTAACTGCCATCTAGAGTTAAAATGAATCCATTTCTTTTCCCTTCTATTAATTTTCTTCAAAATTTTAGGCATTTAAGACAACACGTTTAATCTCTATTTCATATCAAACAAGTACTCTTCAGACAACAAAATTGTAAAGGACAACTTTATCCAATTTTTCAAAGTACCATTAATATTTCCACCAGCTGCAAATATTTTAGGTTGACTAAAACTTGAAGCTCACATTTAATCTAATTAAAACATTTTTTGAATGTATAAACGAGTAATTAACCTAACACACATTTGGACTTGGGGAAATACACTAAAAACTTGAAGAAAATTAATTTGCCATCTTTCTCTGTGGCTTCCTACTTGTATTTTTTTCAGAGCCCAAGGAAAGCAGACCCATATGTAAAGATATTCAGGAATTATTTCATGTTGTTAACCTCTGAAAAATACGATTATAAAATCAGCCAAATCCCAAGTGTATATTTAAAGTTTTCCATATTCTTACATTAAGAGTAACATTCATATTCAAATTTGAGATTTGTAAGAACCATCAATACAATCAACTCATTTTCAATTTAATAAAGTCTGAAAAGCAATACCAAAGAGATACTTAAGAGAAAAACAATTAGGTTAGAAAGTAAGATCTGATGCTCTAGCAAAAGAAGAAATGTATTCATATGAAATGTTCAAAAAACTAGATAAAACACTGTCTCATGCTGTTTTCATATAAATGAAGGATATGGGCAATTTTTTAATAATTATCTGTCCCAAATGCATTAATCCACAACAGATTTTTCTGACAATATCTTTACATATCATTAGATCCTGAAGCAAAGAAGTTGCAATGTGGTAAAACTGCAACCCTTGTTCTTTCAAAGGAAATTATAAATTTTCATGTGGATGCATACAGCAAACAATAATGATGAAGAAAACAGGCCAGCACAAAAAGGCTCAAATGTTTTTAGTAAACACAGTCGCAGAGTATCACAAAAAGATGGGAACTGCAGAATACAATGCTCCAAGTAGTCAAGTATGCATTAAGAAGGTTCTTAATTGCTTACTCAATAGTGGACTGAGAATGTTATAGGGTCCTAAGAGCAAAAAGAGGAGATAACATGGAGAAAATAAACAGGCAGGAGAGCTATGAAAGAGAAAATTCCTACTTCAAGAAAAGCCTGAGCTAAAGAGTTACAGAGAGACTAGTGAGTAAACTGAAAGCTGCTGGAAAATCAAGGAACCAGGATTAAAAAAAAAAAAAAAGCCTTTTAAATTATACACAGCTGGAAGGGTATCAGTTTAAGACAAAAGGATTTCTGTGAGCTTTAAATCACTGAAATTTGGGAATGAGGAAATATACATATTTACTATGTATACAACAGAAATGATTTGCTAAGAATTATCATGTGTGCTTTCAATTTTTAAAATTCTAATGCGTTCTCAAGTGAATTTTAAAACTAGTGAGGTTTTTAAAAATTTTCTCTCCCAAGAAGGAAAAGCTTATGCAAATTCTTACTGGAAATCTCTAGGAATGAGCATAGTTTTATCAGCACAGTCTTGTTCTCTCAGCTAAGAATGTCTACAATGCAGGCACCAGCTGTGATAATGATTTCTCTGTTGCAGAGTTTTATCTGAATGGACCTAGATTGATAACTGATTCATTGACAAAAGATCCTAAAGAAGTATCTGGCTGTAAATTCTCTGGTCAAAACCCATCCAAGGCCAATTTAAAGCATTTCAGAGATATTATAAGAATATTTTTCCATAGTGAAATGGACAATCTATAACTATAGAAAAAGATAAAAGTCTAAAGACTGTATTTCAAAGTGAAGAAAAGCAGAAACACAAGCAATTGGACCCACTTTGCCAAATTTCATCTGGGATTTCCTGAAACAAGGGGAAAAAAACAACTAACTCCATTTCAGGCATGAGTTCTTCATTTTCTTATTATTTGTCTACACAGAGTACATCCAAAGGAATCTAAAAAGAAGGCCTCTGTATAAACCATAACAGAATTTACTGTTAGTAATTTGAAGTCTTTGATACTGTCAAGGATCCTGGGATTCTTTTCTTACTCTTTAAAGCTTGTCTTTCCTTTTGCATCCTCAAGCCTTTCTATTCTTTACTTACCAGTCTCATCTTCTCCAATATCTCCTTCTCTTTATTACTGCCAAACTTCTGTTTTCTAAGTCTCTGACACCAGAAATGAAATCTTCAAAATTGCGGGAAATGAGGCGAAAACATTCTTCTCAATGCTTCCTCTCCACTGGCCCTCACCCTAGATGTATCTTCATGCACACACTTCTGTACATACACATGCCTCCTTCACTTAGAAGACTTCATGGCCCAAGGCGCCTGGGTGGCTCAGCCGTTAAGCATCTGCCTTCGGCTCAGGTCATGATTCCAGGGTCCTGGGATGGAGCCCCGCATTGGGCTCCCTGCTCCGCGGGAAGCCTGTTCTCCCTCTCCCACTCCCCCTGCTTGTGTTCCTGCTCTCACTAACTCTCTGTCAAATAAATAAATAAAATCTTAAAAAAAAAAAAAAGACTTCGTGGCCCATCTTGCCATCCGATATACCCAATTACAAAAGCTGACCTCCAAATTCCACCCAGTTTTCAAAATTCACCTCAGCCTTCCAAAATGTCATCTATACCATTCCAGCTCTTGGTGCTCCCCTCTTTCTTCTCTAGCACCCTCATAATCTGCAGGACACATTTTATTTACACATTCTCAATATTCTCTATATAATTACATACAATACTAACATCAAACAGGCCAAGGCTCATTTACTTACAGTGTGATCATAAGTCATGTCTCTAAGCCTCAGTTTTCTCAGCTATAAAAATGGGGATAGTAAGTAAGCTAGCAACCAACCCTGTCCTGCTCCCAGGGTTGTTATGAGGATTAGATGAGATAAATCATACGCAGTGCCTAGCACAGAGTGAGCACTCGATGAGTATTAGTCATTTTTATGTTGTCAGCCAAAATCCTCTAGCTTTTTGTGTATACCTTAAGAACCTTCTAGGCTCCTGAGGGTGGGGACTACATCTTAGAAATATTAATAAACACATCTTTAAAGAATTTATTACTAAAAAGCACAAGAGTTTCTAAATAATGAGGCTAAGGGGACAATTTTAGCATGCTGGTGGAGAGAATTATAGCAGGGTTAGGAAATATTAACTTCACTGCACATTTACAGAATGTCCCATTATGAGCTAGGCCTTACTTAGTAGGTTCTAATAATCTGCATGGTAGGCTGCAAATATCTCACTACAGGAAGTACACAAACTTACCTAATAAATAGAGAAGCCCTATACTGACAGACTGCAATTGCCAGAGACACTTCTTCTCCAGTCATTTGTCTCACAGAAAAGATCAACTGGGGGCTGTCATGAAGATGGGAGCTATGACAGCAGATCTTTAAGTGGAAAGTACTTTTTTGGGATGCTATAAGATGTATTATCACAGTCTATCTAGACAACCTCTAAGTGTCTGTGAGGTATTCCTGATTACCATTCTCCTAAAAGTTGCAAGAAAATTCCAAGGTATTCCTTGATTCATTCCTAGGGCAGACAATAACCTAAAGAAGCTAGATTCAAAGTTAAAAGGACTGGGTTTGTCCCAATTGTGTCACTATGCAAACTTACATAAAGCAGGGAGAGGAACAAAGTTTGTTTTAAACAACATACACATGCTTTAATGTGCAGCTTCTTTGTTTTCTATTTCATGCAACCCATTCAAAGGTCTGTTTTTCTTCTTTACTAAGGCTGTGGAAGAGCTAAATCAAAGGTCCTATGAACTGAAGACAGACCTCTCTTAAATTATTATGGAATTTCCATCCAAGATTATTTCAAGGCCATTTTAGTTGCTGAGGATACAGCAGCAAATAATCAAAAATACTTCTTAGGATGTTCGAATTCTAGTAGGAGTGCACTGACAAACATATGAACAAGTGATTGTAAAATGTGTTCAACAGTGTGTTCTGGAGAAAAACCAAGCAAGAGAAGGAGGGCAGAGAGAAAAGAAATGGAGGTTGCTATCTTACACTGAAGGTCCAGGGAACTCTTCTTCAAAGAAGTAGCATTGAAAGATGAGGCACTCAGTCTATATGGCTTTCTGGGGAACAGCCTTTCCAAGCAAAAGACGCATGAAGTGCCGTAGTCCCGAAGCAGGAGAGGAGTTTCATGTAGATATTCTGGGATTTAAGAAATAAAAGACACCTGGACTGGAGTCCTAGCACTTGGCCCTTTACCAACTCAGTAACCTGTAGGAAGAAAACTTAACCTCTCTTGAATCTCAGTTTCTACATCTGAAATTAAGAATAGTACTTTGTGCCTCACCAAGTTATTTCAAAGGGAAAAAAAGGTTTAAGAACGCAATTTACAGCACTAATGGATTATTCCCAAGTGTGTGACCTGAGGCCTGTGAGAAATTTCAAGGCTCTGCTGACTTCAAGCTCCGACCTAAATAAACGACCATGCTGGTTTGCTCTTCTATCAAAAGAGGATGATAGTCAATAGCCAAACTATGGAAAGAGCCAAGATGTCCATCGACAGATGAATGGATAAAGAAGATGTGGTATATATACACAATGGATTATTATGCAGCCATCAAAAGGAATGAGATCTTGCCATTTGCAACGACATGGATGGAACTGGAGGGTATTATGCTAAGCTAAATAAGTCAATCAGAGAAAGACATGTATCATACAATCTCAATGATATGAGGAATTCTTAATCTCACGAAACAAACAGGGTTGCTGGAGTGGTGGGGGGTGGGAGGGATGGGGTGGCTGGGTGATAAACATTGGGGGGGGTATGTGCTATAGTGAGTGCTGCACAGACCTGTACCTCTGAAACAAATAATACAATATATGTTAAAAAAAAAAAAAAGCAGGAGAGGAAAAATGAAGGGGGGAAATCAGAGGGGGAGACGAACCATGAGAGAGGATGGACTCTGAAAAACAAACTGAGGGTTCTAGAGGGGAGGGGCGTGGGGGGATGGGTTAGCCTGGTGATGGGTATTACAGAGGGCACGTTCTGCGTGGAGCACTGGGTGTTATGCACAAACAATGAATCATGGAACACTACATCCAAAACTAATGATGTAATGTATGGTGATTAACATAATAAAAAATTTAAAGGAAAAAACTAATGTAATGTAGGATGATTAACACAATAAAAAAAATAATAAAATATAAAAGGATCTTTAAAAAAAAAAAAGAGGATGATAGCACCTACGTCACCAGGTGTTGTAGGGGAAGGGCTGAGGTAATTCACCTAAACACAGCGACGCACGCAAACCCCTCAAAACGTCCACGATCGATATCACTGTCCCTATGGGGGTGCGGGCAGGGGCTCTGCTCTGCACCTGACAAACGGGGTGAAGCTCTCTGAAGCAAGGAGATTTTACTGACTGTGCAGACCATTCAAACACTCTGGAGTACTTTGAAGGATTTTTCCCTATTTCCATATTCTGTGACATTCTAGCTTCCCTCTCTAAAGCATATTCCGGTCTCAGTTTAAAAGGCCTCGAAACTGAGCTACCACCAGGCACTTTCGTAGGGCTCGGAACGACCGCTTGGGGAATTTCTCCGCTGAGCGCAGCACCGTCACCTTTCGCGCCAGAGGCCCGCCTTTTATAGCGACGTGATTGCGTCACCTCGTCCCGCGTGCGCAAAGATGGTGGCGTGACCACGCCCAGGCCTGTGTTGGGACCCGGCGTAGCAGGCGCCTTTACGGATAAGGTCCGAGTGCGACTGGGTGAGTGAAGTCCCACCGCGTTACGGCCGGCCGGTGGGCGCCCTGACCGTCCGAGAGCAGCGCAGGTGCTCGCAGGGCCGCTGAGGAGAATGTTGTTAGAGGGGGAAGAGCTGGGGTGATGAGGAAAGGTCGTGAGTCCTCTGGATATAAGCAGGGAGTTGGAGTGGTTGCAGGGTTGAGGACTCTGAAACCGTGCGATCTTTGGTTCGAAAGGCAGAATTTATCTTGGGGTTTGTCTGGAGTGCTGATGGGGGGCGTGACGGAAAAAGAAGTTACCGTGGACTAACTTTCCGAGATTTCCTTGACGCTGCATTCGAAAGGGGGAGGAAGGCGGTGACGATTGGTCCGTAGTGATCTTAGAGGATAAGTATCTGTAACTAGATCCTTGCGGGCAAGCTGGCGAGCGATTGCTGTCCTCGGTGCTGAACGCAAGACATTGCTTCCTTTAGAAGGAAACCCCTTGAGGGCAGGACAGTGTTTCCTTGCCCTTGGCTGGGCTCAGTGCCCTACACCTCCATGTATGTGCAATGAAGGAAGAGCTCAGTCTCTCAGCGCTGGACGCTCAGAGATTAGCGACAGTGTTTAAATCATAAAATTTAGGAAAGCCAGTGCTTCGCTTCAGGAAAAGAATTTCATTCCTGTTTTTTCTCCCTTAGGACAGTCACCTTCAGCTTTTGCAGGCAACCAGATGATTTGCCTTCAGGCTCTGAGCCTTCAAAGCACGTCACTTGATCTTTATCTGTATTGGCCCAAGCTCTTCAGTCAAGGTGAGCTTGCTCATGTGCCGTTAAAATGGGCTTCCCTAAACTCCCCAAATGGAAGTCCTGAACACCCAGGGTAAGGTGAAGAGACCAGCTGGGCTTTTCCCCGCCAGTTATACATGAAAAATACTTTCTTATTTGGAAAAGAGATGGTAGAACTGGGCAGTCTTCCAATAAAGGAAAGACCATGAGTTTCCAGTTGGTTCTTATACTTGTTTGCCTTTCTATGTGTGTGTGCACATGCATAAGGGATGGTATTCCTGTGTTGAATTTTACAGAGTGGATTTTTTTCTTTCTGTTGATTCAATAAAATGTTTACTAGTCTTAGTACCAGCTGCTTGTTTGTTTTCAATGCAAATTAAGGTTAAAGTGTGAGGAAGTTAAGAGGAGGAAATGTGAAATATGTTGAGTTTACCTGATTCATGGTGTTTTTGGCTGCGTCTGGCATATGGAAAACTGCATCATAAATAAAAATGGTTTTAAATGCATTCTTTCATTTTATACATCATTATATCTCAATTTTTATTTTTCTCTTCTGAGAGAACCAGTGGGTTGAGGTAATAAAACAATCAACTGCTGTAAAGCTGAGAACATTAAAGTAACTTTAAATGTTTTTATTATTTAGCAGAAAGCTTATAAGGCAGCTTTGACTAAAGATGACGTCCTTGTTTGCTCAAGAAATTCGCCTGTCTAAAAGACATGAAGAAATGTAAGTTTTTTTTTTTTTTAAGGCTTATCTAAATGAATAAATTGTACCGGCTTTGTTAGTGAAATATTGTGTGCACAGAAGACTTAAGTCTGGAAGTGCGTCAATTTGAATTTTCTGACACTTGAGAGATTTTGGTGTTAGGGAATGTCACTGTCTCTTAATAACAAAGATTAAAAGGTATAGTCATGTTCTCTTACAATTCTTACTATTATCTAGATAAATTCACCCTTCTCACCTTTCTAGGTTTCTCACTGATATTTAATGGACTTCTGTATACCTCTTACCCAGGGCAGGCTCCATGAGTATGAGGCCTATGTACTCACAGTCCCTGTACTTGGTTTAATGCTCTAATGTTGCTGTCCTGAAATTTCTAATAGTTTTTTTTTTAAAGGAGCCCCACATTTTCACTTTGCATTAGGCCTTGCAAATTACATAACAAATCCTGCACTTATACTTGATATTAACCTTCTCTACCTCTTTCTGTGGGCTCTCATGTTTTCCTTTAATTAATTACCAGGCCCTCTTCCTTGGCTTTCTAAGATCTTGCCCTTATAAAAATGTTGAAATTACTCAATTTTAATGCTACCCTCAAGAACAGCCCTCTGAAACATAGCATTTCTTAAGAATCTCCACAACTATCTGGAAAGTGGTTAGACTGTTATATATACCACATGTGTTTTTTTATCGTCTGACATTTTTTTAATCCATCATTTAAGGGGACCAAAAAAACTTGTAAAATGAGCATTTGACCAATGAGAAATTTTTAAAGTATATTATATATAACAAAGTAGTTTGATAATTTAATTACAACTTTTTACATCTTTCTTCAATTACTGTTTCACCTTGTTGTGAGTATGCATACATACACACAGCCTCTCACTCATATATGGAACCATCATCTTTCTCTTGGAAAAAGAGGAAAAAAATATTTTTATTGCTTCTTCAAACATATGGAAGTTTAGCGCAATTCTAAATGTGTAACATGAGATTCAGGGGTATTGAAGTGTTAAGCAGAAGGTTTCGTATAGCAAGTTATATCAATGTATGTGTGTGGGGAGGTATATATAAGTATGTGTACAAAGGGATATGTATTACAGTTTGCATTTTCACCAAAAATTAAAACATGTTTTTAACACTCTAAAATAATTGCAAAGACCATAGAGGCTAAAAAAACAGAAGCATGTACTTACGATAGATATGTTAATGAAAATAAGAATAATTTTACCCAGATTTAAGACTTATTGAACTATCTAAGTTTTCCACTGTATTATTAATGGACATAATAATTGGTTTTCAATATAGGTTGAACTTGAAGTGAGGTACAATTAAGAAACAAATTTTTTTGTTAGTGAAGCAAAAAATGAACCCTTTTAAGAAAAACTTTATATAATCTTCATTTTTTTCTAGAGTATCACAAAGAGTAATGTTACTTCAACAAATGGAGAATAAATTTATAGACAAAAACAAGGAAAAGGCATCTCAGATGCAAGCAGCTGAGACTGCTTTTAAAAGGAACCTTGGTCTTTTAATGGTAAGTTTCCATGACTTAAGTATAAAGATTTTCTTCCCACCTTTGCAAAAAAAGGTTTTAAGTGAATTTCATAATTTTGATATATATACTTTGTTTTGAGTAATAAATACAATTAATGAAGTACCATCTAGTTTTCAAACTCATGTTAGTTGGATACATTGCATATGGATTCTTTTTTAAATGAAAAATAAAAGGAAGTTTGTTTAACTTAAGTGTTTTTAATCAACCAGAAGAACCCATGACCATAGAAGAAATTTAAAGGTCACCTTTGTGCAAGAAGTAATAAATACAAGATGTAACTTTCCATCTTCCATCATCTTTTATTTATAGGGAGATCCTAAAACCCTATGAAGTACCTATAATGTTTTTAGATCCAACTCAAAACTATTTAACATCATAAAAACAAGAACAATTTGATTTTGCCCTACTGGGGCCACAGTCAGCACGCAGAATTCATATCTAAGATAACAGATTTCCCAGATCTCTCTTGATAGTGATGGAGGAGGTGGTCAAAGTATGTGATTGCGCAGGGCCCCACCATTTGGCCAATGTGCCCATTTGGAGTAAAATCATATGTGTAACATTTTTGGCTGCTTGCTATACTTTGCTTCCAGAATTGTATGGCTTCATCCATAATTAAAACCCTAAAGTTTGCTTCCATTCAAGCTTCCAAGAGATCCTATGACTAAAACATTTGGGAGGAAGGCTATATTATTTAAGTTATAAAGCAGTGTTTTCAGTTTTTTATTGTTAAATATTTTCATCGATAGGCATGATATAGTTATCTTATGTAGTCACTAAAGGATAAAGGAAGAGGAAAATTCAGTTATCTTCTCAGCTTCTGGCAGTTTGATCCACAGTAATTTAAGTCACAGCCATAGTGCTACCAAAGCATTCTATGTTGCCATATGTCTTACTTGCCCAATGGTGTTTGCAATATTTATTTTTAAATGGAAATATATAGGATAATCTGGAATTTGCTGTGACAAGTCAGAAAAACTAAATTAGAAGCCTTGAAGGCTTGATCGCTACTTACCTGCAACAAGTACAGGTACTATTTGGATTTTTCAATTATCTTCCTTTTAGTGAGCAAGTATTTGGTGAAAGCCCAGAGGGGCCTTACTACCGAGCTAGTTCTGAGCAGAGAGTGGAGTTAACAAAATAATTCAGAGTTCTTTACATCAAATAGCTAACAGGCTTAACTGATGACATAAGGTTGTCACACACAACATGAGACCTTAGTTGATCAAACATTAAGTTATGTGGAATCCTTAGCACTTTAGAAGTACGTATAAAAAAAAAAAAATCACCGAAAGCTAGAATATCCTAACAAGTCTGAGAAGGGAAACTAAGCTGGAGCTGTATTTGAATAGGCAGAATGCAAAATATTCCACTGCATTCTTACAGAAGAATCAAGACCAGAAGAATGAGTAGCCCTGTTAGTGTCCATGGGACCCTGAGCTAACTAGCTTGTAAAGTTATGGGAAACAAGGTTGGATATGTTTTGTGAGACCAACTGAAGAAGTTGAGACCTGATATATAGGGATAATACAGTACTAAAAGTGTTAGAGCAAAAGAAAAATAGAGACTTATATAAGAAGCATATGGGTATTTAAGAAAGATTCACTTCCTATTTAGATGCAATGTGATTTGCAGAATGGAGAGATTAGATTTAAGGAGAATAGCTAAGAAATCATTGCCATATCTGGAAGGAAGATAATGAACCTAGTTTCATAGTCATTAGAAACAAGTTTGGATGGTGTTTTTTCCCCAGATTATAAAAGTAATATAGTCTCACTGTAAAAAGGTGGAAAGAGCCAAAAAGATGAAATAGCATACTTTCCATATCATCCCACCCAGCTTGAAATTAATGTTTTTGTATATTTCCCTTTAGTCTTTTAGTAAGCATTTACTGAGCTCTTATATCCCAGATACAGTGCTTGCTTATAAGACATGCAGTCTCTTCCCTTTTTTTTAAACATACTTTGAATATTTGTATATGCAATTTTTTTAATCCTGCTTTTTTCCTCTTATTATTTTGTTTTAAACTTTGGAACTAATTTTAAGGGCTCTACCATAGAGGTTATAATGAAAGTGACCTAAATAGGACTTGATCACAGAATTTTCAGGTGGGAGAAACTTTAAAAAGCACATAGATTAGATTTTCACTTAAGGCTTTAATTTTTTTTTTTTAAGCATAAAAAATTTTTTTCAAAGATTTAAAATAGGTCAAAGTGGACCTGCTTTGGCCAAAGGCCCATCCATTCAGCCCCTCCTTGCCTGTTCTGTTGTGATCTAAGGGATGGTGAAAACCGCTGACTGCGCTGATCTCTTAATTTAGAGAAGAGGAAACCATAAAGTGACTACTCTTAATACCCCCTCCCTGTCGAGAACAGGTTCAGTCACATCAAGATATGTACTTAGGTACAGAATACACTTTAAAAATGGTTCCACTGCAACTTGGAAACTTTCCTATAAAGATACTAACAAAATAAGTATAAGTTCTATTACCATCCATTATTTGACCTTATTTAGATGCTCTAATATAAGAAACACTAACATGGAGTGAGCTTTAATTTTTGGAAAGATATAACCCTAGTATTTTTAACTGATGAGGCCATATACTTAGCAAAGCCAAAGTTGTTTAAAACTGGTATATCATGAGTTGAGTAAAATTAACAGATAAAATGTAACCATTCAAAAATCTATAACAATCCTGTATATACAAATGGAAAATATGAAATCACATTCACATTAGCAATGAAATTATAAAATACTTGGGAATGCTCTAAACAAGGAATATGCATGATTGGTATAGAGATAATTCTTAACTTCAATGGGAGATTTAAAATTTAAATGGAGACACATGCCTTAATCCTGATGGGGAAACTATTATTTTTCTAAAATCAGTAGTCACAGTGTTATTTTTAGATTTAAAAATAGCCCCACCAAAATCTGCATCTAACACAACAAAATTTCTCTAAATATATTTGGAAAAATAAAAGAATGTTTTAAAGATGGAAACAATAACAAAAAGACTAATCCCAAAGGTTCAAGCATAATAGTAAAAGAATGGACATGAATTTAAGTAGTGAGGAAAACTCAAATTGAGGGTTTAGTCAGTAAATATCACAGATGATAATGGATTGTTAGTTTCTGCTAGTTTCCCTATTAATAAAATAAAATGTGTCTGCCTTTTAAAAACAAACATGATTGGTACAGATTTGGAAGAGAAAGAATTTTGTTTCTATAAATACTTCCATGAGGTAAACTATCATCTATTCGACCTCTTTCCCCATCCCACCCACCCCCAACCAGTAAAATTTAGTTTAACCCAAAAAGGCAATCTTGTGGTAGTGAGCATCACCTCATGAGGAAGCTGGACAAACGTTCCAGGGTGAGAACGAATGGTAGTGTGCCACAGCAGATTAGACCTAACGGCGTGTCCTGGAGGCCTTCTTGGGGAAGCTGACAGTTACAGCCTTCAACAAACTGCACCCCCCCACCCCACCCCCAGGGCCAGTGATTTACAGGACCCAGTCTCTCCTCTTTCCTCCTCACACTCCTTTCTCCAGTTCAGTGAAGAGCGAGTTTAATGAATGCATAAGGGTTCCTTGAAGCAAGGACCCTGTATCTCATGCTTTAGGATCTTCTTTTTTCAATCCCAGAAATTGTCCCTTCAGCAGATTAAAAGATTAAACCCAGTCCAGCTATGGCTGGCTTCACTGTATATATTTATAGGAAGATATATATTGCTGGGTTAGGAGGAAGGGACATGTCTAGGGAGGGGGAAAGAAAGAAATCTCAGTACATGACTTTTTGTGCTCATAGTTTACCTTTCCTAATCACGAGTCAACTCATTTACAGAGGCTGCTGCATCCTGCCATAGAGTAACATTTGTATCACCATTCATCCCGGAAACTTGTTTTTTAATTGTTACGAAATATTTCAAACCTATGTGGAAGGAGGAATAGAAGAATGTACTTCCATGTGCTTATCACCCAGATTCAATAATTTTCAAAACACAGCCCATCTTGTTTCATCTACACTCATCACCTTCACCTGCAGCCCGTCAAATGATGTTGAAGCTAATCTTCAGACATCACATTGTTTAATCTGTAAATATCACGTCTTTTTCATCAGTGTTTTTCACCCAAAGATAAGGGCTATTTTGAGTACAATCGCAATACCATGATCTGTCTAAGAAATTAACAATAATTCCTCAAAGTTTCAGTCAGGATTCAGATCTCCCTGATTAACCTGTTTTTACATTTGTTTGAATCCAGATCCAAATAAAGTCTAGTACGTAATTGACTGATAGGTCTCTCAAATCTCTAAAGTTCCCTCTGCTTTTTTTAACCCCCTTTTAATTTGTTGAAGGAATTGGCTCATTTCTCCTAGTTTCCCACACTCTGAATATTACTAATTACATTGCTGAGGTATCACTTAGTAGGTTCCTTTGTTCCCTGTAATTCCCATAAATTGACAGAAGTTGTGTTAGGCAACAGAAACATAATACAAGTAATTTTAAGTTTCTAGTAACAACTTTTTAAGTTTTTATTTAAGTAACCTCTACACCCAGCGTGGGGCTCGAACTCATGACCCCAAGATCAAGCATCCCATGCTCCTCCCAACTGAGCCAGCCAGGCACCCCCCTAGTAGCCACTTTTAATAAAGTTAAAAGACACAGATTAAATGAAATGTATTAAAATTAATTTCATATTTCAAATGTAACTATTAAAAGTTAGTAAATATTTTGTTTTTTTCCTCACTGAGCCTTCAAAATTCAGTGTGTATTTTACATTTACAGGGCTCCTCAATTCGGACTTACCACATTTCAAGTGCTCAGCAGCCACTGAGCCTAATGGATATTACATTAACAGTGCAGATCTAGAGGCCTGATCAGATTCAGGTTCAATGTTTTGGGAAAGAACACTTTGTAATGCCTGGTTGTCTCTCTTTCTGGAATGTTAGCAGTCACTGATGATCATGGCCTAGATATGTTCATTAGGGGTCGCAAAAAGTGATATTCAAATTCCTCTGTTCCTTCTCATTCAATTGCTGATAATTTATAAGAAGATAAACATCCCCTCATCAATTATTCGGTTACACTTCATATAGGAAAAAGCATGATCAGTGCTTGATTCTTTCTCTGTACTTAATTTTCCAAAAATAGGTTGGTTCTCTAGTATCCTCCAGAAGTGACCAATTAGATGTTGATGCTCTTAAATACGTCTGTGATTTGAAAGATCTCGACCCACTTCAATTTGTATTCCCAGTGATGCTCAAATTGTCCCATTTTTACCAAGTGGGAGCCCCCATGTTAGCTCCTGAATGCCTCTGACATGATCTTAGCATGCTTTGATTGTTTTCTTTCTTTCTGACTCTGTGATATCTTCCAGGCCATCATTTGCTGCTTAGACCTAGAATTGGCCATTGCTCCAAGAAGCCCTGGATCCTTTTGATGGGAATATATGTTTAGAGCCCTTAATGTCGGCTCTAGGGATGTTTATTACAACTTGTTTTTAAAGACAAAATTCATCAAGAGCTCCTATCAATAATTCCATTTGATTACATGACTGTAAGACTTTTAACTTAAAATCATCAATCTTTTACCTCTTTTTCCCCCCCTCAAACCAAAAATCTCAGTTCCTAAATCATTTTCCAGTGCTAACATAACTACTCATTTACTTTATCCCACGATAGAGACAGCACTGCCAGCAACAATATGATTACTGAGTATGGCTTTCAGTCAGATACTTTCCATGACGCTTTTTGTCCTTGGGGTAGATCTCACTACAGATGCTCAGTCAAAATACTGTGTTCTAAGACCACCTGATGTACTTTTTCTTGATGTGGTTATGCCACCAACTAGATGGCAGTTAGATTTGTTTCCTTTTGTTTTTAATTTTTAGGGATTGCTTTTTTCATTTGTTCTGTAACAGTATAAATTTTTAAACGGCCTGGCGGCAGATCTAGAAGACAAGATAACAAGATCCAGTCAGGTGAGCCTGGCCTCGCTTCATCTACTTTTCTTTTCTCCCCTCACCCCCTTGGGTAATTTTTTTTTTTTTTAAGTTTTTTCATTTATACTCCGGAAACTTTTGACACCTCAGTCATTTGTGTATATAATGACTATTTAAGTGTTTGGTACATACCCTGCACTTCGTTAGATTCTCGGATGCTTAAAGATTGTATGAGACAGTCCGTACCTTCTGGCAGCATATAGTCAAACAGAAGGTTCCTAATTGGAAGTAATGGGATATGACTCGCCACAGAAGGCAGAGATTTTTCAGTCAGGCTAAGGAATTCATACTTTATCCTCTGTGTAGTGGGTCTCTATTTTTTTTTTTTTAATCTGTGTAAAGACATATTTAAAGTAGTAATTTTAGAAAAACTAATCAATTCCATATGTGGTGGAAGTAAAATGAGACGCAGTCCAAGTACATATCTGTTGAACCAGTGAGTGTGATAATAAGACCCCAGCACTGAGAATGGCATGGACAGGCTAGCGGGGACGTCCTGCAGGAATCGTCTGCGGACCTTTTGAAGTTTTAAGTGTTAGGGAGAAAGAACACCTGAAGGTAGAAGATACAAGCGTAGGTGTCTGGGGGAGTAGAACTCCGACTGCTGTATGTTCAGAACCCTCAGGAGGAATACGGGGAGTTTAGTTTTATTAGGTTGAGAAATAAGGGCCGGGAAGAAAAGTTACCCATCCCTCTACATGAATAGCTGAAGCTAGATAAGAGACAGTCTTGGAAAGAGAAAAAGTAAAAAGAGGAGGACAGATGTCACAAATCTTAGAAAGCCCACACTTAGGATTAAGAGAAAAAGGAGCCAGCTAAGGAGAGAGAGAAGTAGGAGTCAGAGAGGTAAGCAAAACATCGAAGAAAGTAAAATCTCACTTACGAAAGAAGTTCCCTTGGAGGGGTGATAATCCCTTGCCGACAGGCTGTAGCGATGACTGTCAAGTTACTAACCACAGGCCTGTTTTACCAGGCCCCAGCTCCCTGCTCGTACCTACTCTTCCACTGCAAATCTGCTCTTCTGGGAGAGGGAGCCAATAGCCTTATTTTCTGGTCTTTAAGAGAAGTGTTTATCATCTCGTCTGCAGGTGCCAGTGGTACCTAGATCTACCACCAGCAATAAACGTACCACTGTTCTTATAATGATGTCAGTGGAGTCGTGAGTCTGTTGTTTGCTTGGTTTATGAGAGTAAAAAATAATCTTCCCAGGACCTTGTAAAATCTCAGTGCAATCACAGAAGAGTTAATCTTCGCTATCTGTTGTAGCATTGGCATCAAAAGCTCTTTAGCGTGCGTCTTGGCCGTAAACTTCTGGTAGGGAATAGACGTTGCTAATAGATGGGCTTTTTATCCCTAAATTGACGGTTTTCCCCTTCAAATCACCTTCAAGACAGCAGGTGCATTAATGGTTGTGCAACTTTGGGGAGTCCCTTTAGGGAATTTCCTGTTTTTCCCTTTTACATTTCACACCCATTCCTTGCTCCCGCCACTGCCATCTGCTCGCTCTTTTCTCCTGTTCAGCATTGGATTCTTCACACCCCACTCCCACGTCCTTTTCCATCTCTCTCCGTCTGTCCAACAGCCCTGTACTTAGATTGCTCCAATGCTTGTACATGGATCAGAGAACTTTCTCTTTTTGATCAACTCACTGAGCTCAAAGGAGAGACAAAATTTACACGGCCTCCAGCCAAGGCCTCTGTGAACTTGACAAACATAAGCAAGCACTAGACAACATAGGTGCCAATTTGGGGAGCATGAAACAGAGCTCCAGTGTTTCACTAACAACTTAGAGAGTCCTACATTTCTGGGCCTGTACTTCATCCACATATCGAGGTTACATTTTTACCCGGGTAAGCATTAAGTGTAATTGCCCCTGCATTTCTACAACCGTAAGAGAAAATGCACACACCCACAAGTCACACTACAGATTAAAGCACAGGCCTTAAATGTCATCAGCTGAATGAGGTACCACCCAGCCATAAAGCTGGCCATCGAGAATGCCCCAGAAATTGAGTCCCAAAAATCTAGAGTCCAGTGAAAAGGTTCTTGTCCCAAAGTACTGAGGTACCTCACTGACTTTCTTTTGAGTATGTGGAGGATTTGCATAAGCATAAAATTAAAAAATAGAATACTGAACAGATGAAATGTGTGACACTAATACACCATTTGCATGATCTGGACTAGAACTCTTCACTTGTAAGGTTAGCTCAGTGTGGGGCTGACTATCTGACTGTTTTTAGTATCTGAATATTTGACCATTTTATCCATCTGGCTATTTTTAATGGTCTTAGAGCTAAGTTAGTGTCCTGAGCAGTTTTGGAAGAAAGTCCTTTTTGCCAGAATTATTAGCATTTACTATTTTAAATGAAAAGGAAGATCTTGAAAGTCCTACACACCCCACCCCCACTTTTTATTTTAAAACAAGAAACGCTGCTTTCTCTATTGAAACTGATTAAGTAATGATCAGTCCTCCTATTTCAATGACCTTCCTTCAGTTCAGACTGTATATCCAGAGAAGAGTTGAGATTTGGGATATAGACATTGCTATTACAGGTGCCATTTGTATGTGTTACGTAAATACATTTTGTTTCTAAAACACTGATACCTATTATAGGATATAGAAGCAGCAGAAAAGTCTCTACAGACCCGGATTCACCCAATTCCATCACCAGAGGTGGTTTCTCTTGAGGTGAGAATCTTAAAGAACAAATGTATAGGAGAGACCCCATTCTGTTAGTAGTACGTTATAAATTAATTGTGGTTATGTGTATTTCCCAGACTTATTTATTAAATATAAAATATATATAATATATATTATATAATATATAATATAAATATAAGATGCGTCTGATTGATCCTTCCATGTCCACAGTGCTGTGCTTTTTACACAGTAGGTAATTGAGAAGCATCTTGATTTTTAAAAATTTATCAAGTGAAAATTTTATAAAATCCTCTATCTTTTCATCTAGAAACACCTATCTTGTTAAACCCTAACGGACAGTAGACAGTATGCACTAAATCTTAAGATGACAGCATGCCTAACCAAAGTGCTTTTCCTGTTGGCTAATGTTAGCAGTTCGGTCCCTTCACCAAATTTCAACCAAAGCTATTTAAATGCATATTATCATGCAGCATAGTGTGGCTTTTGTCTGTTTTATTTTGCTCAGTTCAAGAACAGATTGGGAAGACTGTTGGCAAAAATAAACCCTATTTGGTATATGAATATATCTGTGATGAAAGAAAATTTACTACATATAGAACAGTTTAATTTTATATTCTTAATGACCTTTTTCAAATACAGTTTTGCTTGCTGCCTAAGCAGGGATGTTGAATAGACTCAAAATTAAAGGCTGAGAATTTGCCCTTCAATTTTCTGTGTCATCTAGAGTAATAAGGAAAGCCAGTGATCAAGGATAGAAAGAACAGTGGTACAAAGTTGTGCCCTGGGCATGTCTTTTTCTTTGTTGAATTCTCCAATACCTTACTCTGGCCTATACGGGGCCCACACAATAGGGGTTAATCCAGCCGTGAATGGTGGAGAAACTCCCAACCACAGGCCTTGGTTGGTATTTTTCTCAGCTAGTCTTGCACAGCAGGATGACCTCTGTTTTAAGTGTGTCAGGCTATTTCTCAGACCACATGCACAGATGGGCAGATATGTAGAACTCACAATTTCAACTTTCAGAACTCCTGTGCCTTGTTAATGTGCAAAGTGAATCCTTACATGCTCTTAATGCCATGTAATTCTTTGGCTGAATTCCCCAAAATGAGATTGATAGTGATGATACAATCTAAAATGCCCTCCTAGGATACAGAGCTTTTGGCAGTTTACTTTTCTTTGGCCTCCTTAGGGCAGTCACCCAAAAAAACATCAAAGCTTGTAGATATTATATGGTGATCTTGCCTGAGCTTTTATAGCTTATAGACTTGCTCGTGTCGGGCCAATAATACAGTGTCTCCACTTCCGAGTTACCGGAATTAAAAATGGTTACATGATATTAGTATTATTTTCTCCGTATACCAAAAAGAGAAAAAAAAATTGGGAAGAAATGACATTTTACCATATCGAGTGCTCTTCTAATAGATATAGTGGATGCATATTTTAAGTGTTTTTCCCCATATAATTAAGGAGTCAATTTACCTGAATCCTGTACTATAACATACTGGTTATGTTTCATTTCCTCATCTTATCCCAGGTGAAATCTTTTTATGTCAGCTAAAAAGCAGTCGTTCATGTCTAATCATTTCATTATAATAATTTTAGTATGGGTAATCACTTGGTATGGAATTTGGAAGAGTAAAAACAAAAACATTTAATGATTGTAGCCATAAATGATACCACCGGTAATAATCACACGGTTGGCCACAAGAGGGCGTGTAAAATCACAATAAAATCCCATAACCTGTAATTCTGCCAGGCTCTGGTTTTACTGAGAAATTTGAAAATTAACACTAGTAAGTAGCCAGATTTCTTTCTAAAATTAACATAAAATATTCTGTAGAGGAAGTGCATTCTACGTATATGTGTGTATGTACACGCACACACACACTTCAGTGAATAAACATTTAGACTATTATGAAGAGCCAAGTTCAATTGCTTGATATGCTTTTTTACTTTTGGATGTTGTTTTTTTTCCAGACTCTTTACTGGGCATCAGTAGAAGAATATATTCCCAAATGGGAACAGTTTCTTTTAGGAAGAGCACCATATCCTATCGGTGTTGAAAATGAAAATGAAGCAGAAAATACCGTTCAGAATGAGGCGCAGTGATAACATCTTCACATACTCTTTTCAAAAAAACCTGTTTAGTACAGCTGAATATTAAAGAATATGTGGGTCATTTTGGGTACCTTAGGAATCGAATATGTTCATATTGTCCCAATACCTCCTCAATGACATGAAGATAGGAGAATCGGCTGACAAGTCTCAGGTTCTATCACTTTGAGACCTACTATTACTTCAGGGTCACAAATTTGCTTTCTGCCAATCCCATGGAAGTGTTAAGAGCTAATATTGAAAAGTGGACTGTTTATTAAGTAAGTCGCTAAATAAGTGTTGTGTGTGTCATTTTTTTTTAAAAAATCATTTATTGTCATTCTCATCTAAACAGTGAATACTGGTTGTTCTGATTTTACATTTTCTAGAATCGTTTTGGTTATTTTTTTATGGGGATTGGGTTCAGCACAGGATCCAAGTGGCTGTTGGCCCTTTTAACAAATGGAAAAAATAGAGGTCTTTAACTGCTTCAGTATAGTATTTATTAGACAATGGATTCATGGGATTTTGTCCCACATAGAAAATCAAACCTCTGAAGGTTCTGGAGGAAAGAACTAAACTACAAAGCATTCAAGAAGTAGCCAGTTTCAGGGGGGCTCAGACTAGTCCTGAAAAGGTCACCTATTAGAGCTGGGAATGGTTATTGGATTTTGACTTGGTTATTTAAGGACTACCAACCCTGTGAATGCAAGTAACTCCTCTCATCTTTTCATCTTGAAACGTGCCCTTCCCTCTCCTGTTTTCATTATTTCTGAAACAACTATCAGAAAGCTTTGCGGTTCCTCGGTCCTCCACTGCTGGAGCACTCAAAAAGATTTTTTTTTTTTTCAATTTTTCTGATTATAGAGGCAGCTCCTGCTAGTAAGGGGAGTCTATGTTCATTACAATTCAAGAGTTTAAAAATTTCAAACTGGTGTGTATTTTTACATGAAGACAGTAGGACAAGCTTTAAAAAAAAAACAACAACAACAACAGGGCGCCTGGGTGGCTCAGTTGGTTAAGCGACTGCCTTCGGCTCAGGTCATGATCCCGGAGTCCCAGGATCGAGTCCTGCATCGGGCTCCCTGCTCGGCAAGGAGCCTGTTTCTCCCTCTGACCCTCCCCCTCTCATGTACTGTCTCTCTCTCATTCTCACTCTCTCAAATAAATAAATCTTTTTAAAAAATTTAAAAATAAATTTAAAAAAACTATATTGAAACGTCCATTGTGCTGATAAGTTCCTTTAAACTACCATCTTGGAAATACCCTGTTGAGTGGGTGTTGGTGTGGGTAACAATAACGTTGTTTTCATAATATGCGCTGGCAGATTAGCGCACTTCTCTACAGTGTTAACAGTTGTAATTAAAGAATAAACCGCACAGAGTGTCAGTCCGATGACAATTTCATCTATAGTGTCACAATACAAAATGTCACAAAATATTAGAACTGTTATGGAACTATAAAAAGTATGGGCTTAAAAGCTGAAAGCCTTAAAAAAAAAAAGGAAGACAGAAAGGAAGAAAAAATAAAACTGGCATAGAGACCAGAACAATTTATACCTTCTCAAGAATGTTCTGACATGAAAATAAATTGATAATTTTTTTTTTCCTGTTACATCACAGTTTGGTTTCTAGCCATCCAGTTGATTTAGCAGGAGAATACAGGGCTTTTTAGCAGCTTTGAATTGGTAAACAGATTTAGATGTAGTAGAAAGGAACATGAGGAAGTTTTTTTTTTTTTTAACATCCAATCTTTCCCAGCATATGCACATAAGAAGGTGAATGAAGCGATGTGAAACTTATTTCTCTTTAGTCAAGTGAAAAAAAGGCTAAACATTTGTTGAGATGGTAAAATATTGTGTCAAGCAAGTAGGCACATTCCAAAATTAAACAGTGGTTGATACGTTAACATCCTCAAATATTTGAGTGCACACTTCCTTTGAGTTCTGTAAATTAAATCACCAGTAGATTAGATTAAAATACAAAATGAATAGCAGTTTAACTATCTCAGAAAAGGTTGTTTTTTTCTCCCCTAATTTGTCTAACTTGCTAAATAGTTTCTAAAAAGAACATACATTTACTATACTCTGGGTTACGACTTAGGGCAGAAGCGATGTCACTTCTAGGCTTTAGCTGTACCATTTCCCCCATTACTAGTGAATACCTCAAAAACTCCCACAGATGACTTTATTCCTGGCCCCCACGGAGCTCCCCCCCCTTCCCTCCTTGTAGACTGTAACAGATTGCACCACATGGTGTATGTTTAAAAAAAAAATTTCCATAGGGACCTAGATACCCCATTAAAGGGCTTTATATTCCTCATGGCAAATTAGCTTTACATAGAAATTTCCAACTATTGTTTTCTGTAAGGAGGAAAGAAATATCATATCTAATGTATATTTTGTATTGCTCTTAGTAGGAATCAACAAGGAAAAAGAAAGGTCATCTACTCATACTACCCGCCCGTCCCCCACCCCACTAATTCAGTGCCTTTACCATATGCTACATTGTACCTCTTACTCATGAAAACGATGAATTTATTTTTTGGGGTTTTTATAACAAGATTTTCAAAATAAAGGGGTCATTTCAAGATTTTCTTTGCACAGCCTTTCTTAGATTACTGCAAATGCATAAATACTCAAAGCTCATTTTATGCTGGAACACTTTTAGTATATGAAATTATTAAACTATAAAACACTAAGGTCAGAAGGAGCTGCAGTTTTTCTCCAAACTTCAAAAAATAAATTTTACTAGGGAAAAGCCCAATACTCTAGAAACCAGACATCTGGTCTTTCCCGGGCGTTAGGAACAGTGTGAATGAAAATGAGGTCAAATGGACAGTTTTTCCTCTGCATTAC
The DNA here is from genome assembly GCF_037043125.1 of Eumetopias jubatus. Lineage (NCBI taxonomy): Eukaryota > Metazoa > Chordata > Mammalia > Carnivora > Otariidae > Eumetopias > Eumetopias jubatus. The sequence goes on along the minus strand of NW_028274807.1, from coordinate 188,184,177 downwards.
GTGCAAGGTGTTTTCACTTGTCAGCTGAAGACCTAGAGGGCTGTAATAATCTTTACCTTTCTTCACAATTTGGTCTTCTCTGCCTCATCCCCTTTTCCATCAAAAAAAAAAAAAAAAGATAGATATAATCAAAATTAAGCTTACTTGGAGATTATTTTGTCACTTCTAAGATAACTAGAGACAAGCCTGGGGGTGGGGGTGGGGCTGAAAAACCAGGGTTTGCAATCACAAGAGTAAGGCCCCGTCAGGTAGGTTTTAGAGTATAAAATTTAGCGCACAAGGCCATGAATTTGGCTTATCCACAAAATATATTCTTTTCTTTTCCTTCCTTATTCTGTTAGTCTTTATTATTCTAAACTAATTCACATTTTATTTTTTAAAAATACTTAAAAAGTTTTAAATCTTTCTGAAGAGTTTCCACCCTCCCTGTTTCAAGAATTGCCCAAACATAATAGCTACATGGTTTAAAAACACTCTTTATTTCAACAGTCTGGTTGACCTCTTCCACTTTAATTAGGATTCTAAGATATTTTTTTAAGAGTTTCTGACTAAAAATTTACTCTTCAGAAAAGGTACTAACTAGATAGTGAGTTCTAAAGTAAGAAAAAAAGAGAAGAAAGAAAGAAGAGAAAGGAAGGGAAGGAAAGCAAGAAAGCTGTGGAAAATATGGAGAAGGGAACGAGAAATTACTTGAAGAAAGCTTTAAGTGGAAGAAGTGACCCCCCCACCTTCTCGTGGTGTTTTTATTTGTTTCTCTTATAATTTAGAAGTTAATTTGTCTACATAGGAAATTTAAGTCCCCATTGCTAAGAAAAGAACGTTTTCAGTTTTCTGAGACAAACATAGGGACGTGTCAAACTTCAGCAATTAAGGAGAGGATTGATATGTGGATTTGACACCTGGCATTGTGATCTCCTTTTCTAACTGGAACTGAGATTATATCCTTACTAAAATCCATGACAAGGAAAATGACTCCAACAAAGACAGAGGCTAAAAAATACTTCCGGACATCATCCTACCTCTCAGAATCCAGTTTCCTTGCTTAACAAGAGAAAAAGGACCAGGTTCCCTACTTTACAGTAATGTTGCAAAGTTCCTGCTTTTTTTAAAAAACTCTAATTTGTATCTCAAAGACAGAGCCTGAGACTCTGCTAAGGCAGTACCTAGACTGACTAGTACAAAGCAATAAATAGTTGAATTGAGCAGAAAACAATGGAGTGTTCTCATTTAAGAAAGGGATGATTTACTTAGTTTGTTTCTGTGTTTTTGATGACAGTTGGATCATTTAACCTCCACTGTTAAGGTTAAATGACTTTGTATTATTTCTTCCGAAGTCTGGGTTATCAATGTTCAAGTGTCTCTGATGTTCTGCATGTTATCACTTTGAGGACACTACAGTCAAATTAGAGGGGGACAAAATTCCATGTATATAATTTGTCTAATCCACCTCTATCTTCTTTCCTTTCCCAATACAACATAATCATTTTTCGTACCTTGTTTCCAACCATTTATAAGGTCTATAACACAGACATTTTGCACTAGAATGCTCTACCCCAGGAAAACCAATAATACTGAGATGTTCAAAAGAAGCTAAATATAGAACCTTTTAAAATGCTATCTAGGAAAACATAAAGCTGGGTAACATTTAAGCACCATTCATTCATGCATTCAACAGATCTTACTGACTACCCACTGTGTAGTATGCACAGTTCTAAGCACCAGCGATACAGCAGGACAAAACTGTTCCTCAAATCCATGTCCTTCTGGAATTTACATTCTGGAGGGGGTGGGGGTGGAAAGGGTTGAAGGTAGATTAAAACAAACAAGCAATACATAACATATTAGATGGTGATAAGATCTAATATAGTATGAACAACTAAAATAACATCTCAATGCAAGAAAACAAAGCAGATTTTCAGTTTCTTAGAAAATATGACTAGAAGACTTTTCCCCCCATTCAAGATCCTGAGTTGGGGTTTTCCAATGAAGCAACTTTCTCACTGCTTAATGGACAGATTTGTAATAAAGAATGAAATCCTCACTACTTCAGCAGATAATTTGTTACATGAATGTTCGTGGCAGCATTATTGACAATAGACAAAAAAATGGAAAGAACCCAATGCTCACCACTGGTTTAAATGAAGAAACAAAATATGGTACACAAAAGAAAGTGGGGGTAGCTATACTTCCATTGGACAAAATGGACGACACCAAAAACAGTACCAAGAGACAAAAAGGTCATTATATAATAAAGGGGTCAATCCATCAAGAAAGTATATCATAAATATATATGCACCCAACATCAGCTACATATATTAAGCACATAATAACCGATCTGAAGAGAGAAACAGACAACAATACAATAATAAAGGAACTTCAACACTCCACTTTCACTAATGGACAGATCATCCAGGCAGAAAATTAGCAAGGAAACCTTGGACTTGAATCATACATTAGACCAAACAGACCTAACAGACCTAACAGACATTTACAGAACATTCTAGCCAACAGCAGCAGAATACACATTCTTCTCAAGTGCACAGTTAACATTCTCCAGGATAGATCATAGGACAGGCCACAAAAGAAGTCTTAACAAATTTAAGAAGACTGAAATCACTTCTTTCCTGACCACAATGGGATAAAACTAGAAATCAATAAGAAAAAGCTGGACAATTTACAGTCACATGGGAACTAAAGAACACACTCCTGGAGAGTCAGTGTGCCAAAGAAGAAATCAAAGGGGAAATTTAAAAAAATCTCAAAAGAGTGAAAATAGAAATGCAACACAGCCAAACCTATGGGATACTGCAACAGCAGTTCTTAGGGAGACATTTAGAGTGATGAGTGCATATATTAATAGAAAGACATCAAGTAAACAATCTAACCTTAAGAACTAGAAAGAAAACAAACTAAGCCAGAACACCTGGGTGGCTCAGTTGGTTAAGCGACTGCCTTCAGCTCAGGTCATGATCCTGGAGTCCCGGGATGGAGTCCCGCATCGGGCTCCCTGCTCAGCGGGGAGTCTGCTTCTCCCTCTGACCCTCTCATGTGTGCTCTCTCTCATTCTCTCTCTCTCAAATAAATAAAATCTTAAAAAAAAAAAAAAACAAAGCCCAAAGTTAGAAGGAAGGAAATAAAGTTCAGAGCAGAAATAGAGACCAGAAAAAAAAATAGAAAAGATCAATGAAAATAAGTGTTTTTAAACAGATAAATGAAATTTACAAAACTTGGGCTAGACAAACACAAGAGAGAAGACTCAATCAGAAATTAAAGATGAGACATTATTACTGATACTACTGAAATATATAGGATAAGAGATTACTATGAACAATTACATGTCAATAAATTGGATAAACTAGAAGAAATGGATAAATTCCTAGAAACATACAACCTACCAAGACTGAATCACGAAGAAATAGAAAATCTTAATCAGTAATCACTTAGAAAATTAAATCGGTATTCTAAAATCTCTTCACTGGTGAATTGTAACACACATTAAAAAATAATTAACATCGATCCTTCTCCAACTCTTCCCAAAAATCTAAGAGAAGGGAACTCTCCCAAATTTATAAGGCCAGCATTACCCTGTTATCAAGGCCAGATAAAGATATACAAGAAAACTATAGACCACTATCCCTGAAAAATACAGATGTAAAAATTCTGAACAAAATATTAGAAAACCAAATACAACACATTAAAATGATCATACATCATGAAAAAAATGAAATTTATCCCTGGGCTGAAAGGATAGTTCAATACACACGAATCAATAAATGTGATACACCACATTAACAGGATGAAAGATAAACCATATTATTTCACTAAATGAAGAAAAAGCATTTTACAAAATAAAACATCCTTTCATGATATAAACGCTCAACAAACTGGGTATAGAAGAACATATTCAACATAATAAACCCACAGCTAACAAACCCACCGCTAACATCATACTTGATGACAAACCCACAGCTAACGTTATACTTGATGACAAAGATTAAAAGCTTTTCCTCTAAGAACAGGAACAAGACAAGGATGCCCACTCTCAGAAATCCTAGCCAGAGCAAGTAGGCAAGAGAAAGAAACAGAAGGTATCAAAATTGGAAAAGAAGTGTCATTATTTGTAGATGATATGATCTTACATAGAGAAAATCCTAAAGACTCAACCAAAAAAACTAATCAACAAATTCAGTAAAGTTGCAGGATATTAAATCTACAGAAATCAGTTGCATTTCTACACAGTAACAATGACATATCTAAAAAGGAAATAAAATTATCCCATTCACAAAGCATAAAAAATAATCAGTTAGGAATAAATTTAACCAAAGAAGTGAAAGATTTGAACAATAAAAACTGCAAGACGCTGATAGAAGAAATTGAAGTCACAAAAATTGGAAAGATATTCCATGTTCATGGTTTGGAAGAACTAATATTGTTAAAATGTCCGAAGTACCCCAAGCCATCTACAGATTCAAAGCAATCTCTTTCAAAATTCCAAGGTCATTTTTCCGAGAACTAGGATAAACTTAGTTTATCCTAGTTAGTTTAGATAAACTCCTAAAATTTGAATGGAACCACAAAAGGCCGTGAATAGCTGAAGCAATCCTAAGAACTAACAAAGCCAGAGAGGTATCACATTTCCTGATTTCAGACTATACTACAAACTTATTGTGATTAAAACAGTATGATATTGGCATAAAATAGAGCAATTGGCATTGCTCTATTGCCCAATAGAGCAGAGACAGCCCAGAAATAAACCCCCAAATTCATAGTCAACTAATATTTGACAATGGAGCCAAGAAAACTCAATAGGGAAAGGACAGTCTCTTCAACAAATGGTGTTGGGAAACTGACTAACCATATGCAGGGAAATGAAATTGGAGCTTGATTGTACACCACTCAGAAAAATTTACTCAAAATGGGGTAAGCCTTTAAAGGGTTAAATTTAAGACCAGACATGATAAAACTAGAATAAAACACAGAGAAAAAGCTCATGTCTCAGCAACAATTTTTTTAGATAGGACATCAAAAGCAAAAACAAAAGCAAAAAACAAGCAGGTCTACATCAAACTAAAAAGCTTCTGCACAGCAAAAGAAATGATCAACAAAATGAAAAGGCAACACACAGAATGGAAGAAAATATCTGCAAACCATGTATTGGTTAAGGGGTTAATCTCCAAAATATATAAAGAATTCATACAACTGAATAACAATAACAACAGCAACAAAGCAATCTGACTTAACAGTGGGCTGAGGAATTGAATAGACATTTTCCCAAAGAAGACATCCAGATGGCCAACAGGTACATGAAAAAGTGCTTATCATCACTAATCAAAAGGGAAATGTAAATCAAACCTGCAGCGAGGTATTACCTCACACCTGTTAAGCTATCATTAAGAAGGCAAGCAATAATAAGTGTTGGGGAGGGTGTGGAGAAAAGGGAGCCTTTGTACACTGTTCATGGGAATGTAAGGTGGTTCAGCCACTATGGAAAACAGTAAGGAGTTCTCATCCAGCAATCTGAAAATAATTGAAAAAAGATTATCAAAAATATTTCTGCACTCCCATGTTCATTGCAGCATTATTCACAATAGCCAAGACATTCAAACAACCCAAGTGTCCATCAACGGATGAATGGATCAAGAAAATGGGTGTGTGTGTGTATATATATATTCATATATACAATTAAATATTATTCAGCCCTAAGAAAGGAGGAAATCCTTTCATTTGTGACAACATGGATGGACTTTGAGGGCATTATGCTTAGTGAGATAAGCCAAAGACAAATATTGTATGATATCATGTCTAAAAAAACCAAGCTCCTAAAAATAATAGAATAGTAGTTACCAGGGTCAGGGGTGCAGGAGGTGGGGAGTGGGAGATATTGTTAAAGACTACAGACTTCAACTGAAAGATAAGTTCTGGGGATCTAACACACAGCATAGTGATTATAGTCAACAATACTGTGTTATATGCTTCAAAACTGCTGAGAGGGCGCCTGGGTGGCTCAGTCGTTAAGCGACAGCCTTCGGCTGGGGTCAAGATCCCAGGGTCCTGGGATGGAATACCACATCCAGCTTCCTGCTCAGTGGGGAGCCTGCTTCTCCCTCTGCCTGCCACTCTCGCTTGTGCTCTCTCTAACAACTAAAAACTCTAAAAACAAAACAAACACCAAAAAAAAAAAAAAAAAAAACCAAACTGTTAAGAGACTACATCTTAAATGTTCTCACAGAAAAAAGAAATGATTATGTGATAGGACAGAGGTATTAAAGCTACGATGGTAATCATATTACACTATATAAATGTATCAGAGGAACTTACACAAAGTTTTATGTCAATTTTATCCCAGTAAAAAAATGGGGTATATACAAACAATGAAATCTTATCCAGCCTTAAAAAGGAAACTCTGGCACATGCTACAACATGGATGAACCTTCAAGACATTATGCTAACTGAATTAAGCCAGACAGAAAAGGACAGTATTTATGATTCCACTTATAGGAGGCACCTGGAGTAATCAAATTCATAGACATACAACAGAATGGTGGCTGCCAGAGTTTAACGAGCAGAGTTTCGGTTTGGGAAGATGAGTAAGTTCCAGAGATGGATGGTGATGATGGTTTTACAGCAAAGTGGATGTGCTTAATGCCACCGAAATGTACACTTAACAAAGGTTAAAATGGTATATTTTATGTTATGTATATGTTGCCACAATTTACAAATTCCTCACTAAACATAACCTGAAAACTTCCATAATGTAAGCTATTTGATTTCATTGTTGTTACGTGTGACAACCAGCATATGTATGCAGGTTCATTCCTCCTAGAAAACTTCCCTATCCACAGTTAATGCATTACACCCCATGCATTCCAATTCATCTGACCACCCGTCTTTTGAAAGGTTGGTATTCCAGATCATTTAATACCTATGAAACTCCTTACAAACAAGGTTCTAGTCCCAGGTCTGCTACTAACTGCCACTCCGTTTTCTCAGTGAGTTGAAGTAGATCCATGTTTCTGTGATGGTGGAAATGTTCTTTATCTGCACTGTCTAAATATGGCAGCTACTAGCCTATATGGCTACAGAGCACTTATAATGGAGCTGGCTTCACTGAGAAACTTAATTTTTATCTAATTTCAATTGCTGGAAAAATTTCAAGTATGTTTGGAAGAAGCTGGGTATGTGAATGTACTCTTTCAACTAAGTTTTATGAAATCTAAATAGAGATCAAGTATTTCCATATCTTCCAAATGGAGATATGCTATAAGGGTAAAATATACACTGGATTTTCAAGACAGTATGAGCAAAAAAAAGGTAGCTTAATTTCTGTATTAATCATATTGAAATGATATTTTCAATATATTGGATTAAATATATTAAAATTAATTTCACTTGTTTCTACTTTTTCTAAAGTAGCTACTAGAAAATTCTAATTGCATATGAAACTTGTGCTGTATTTTACTGAGCAGCTTTAAATTAGAGAGTTTCCAAGAACACTAGCAACTCCCTGAATCAGAAACTATAAGCATTTTTTTAGATTATTTGAGAGTCAGCACGCATGAGAGGGGGGAGGGGCAGAGAGACAAGGAGACCCCCTACTGAGTGGGGAGCTTGAGTGGGGCAGCCTCCCAGGACCCTGAGATCTTGACCTAAGCCAAAATCAGATGCTTAACCAACTGAGCCATCCAGGCACCCCTATAAGCATTTTTAAAAATCCACTCTCATATTTAACAACAAAGACTATAATTACTGAATTTGGGGAAAATTTTTAAGTAGTTGACATTTTCATACTTCACTTCCAACAGAATACTTCAGAAGTGAAAGTTTACAAGAGCTGAGTAGAACATCGTTTCGTCCTCAGAGTTGTATTTAAGATGTATGTTCATTTAAAAATCCCAAGTCTGGCTTTTCTTCCTACTAATCCTCTCCAGTTTACCCTTCCCACATCCAAAAAGAAAAAGTACCTGAATATTCAGAACAGGTGTTCCTGATTTGAAAACTCTAAAGAATTAAACTGGAAAAGGTATTTCACTTATTTTAGTGCTCTAAATTTACTTTTTACAATTTTCTGCAATCAAGGTCCTTAGAATTAAAAGGTGTTTGAATTGAAAATTTGTATAAAATCTAGCAATTCATAAAAATGCACTAGAAATAGATTCTAATCACCATCATTACATAATGACAAACCTTTTTAAATGGGTCAACTTTGTGGCAAATGCCACCAGAGATATTAAGTTGCACTCATATAAGTACCAAACTATAAAAGGAGGTCTTCTGCATTTCAAGTTTGCAAGGCACCCGTGTACTTAAAATATGTATGGAGACCTCCTGTGCAGCAGCTTTGCCCCTTTAATTGGGGTACATTAATCTTACGGTATTTATCCACCCAACCCGACTGAGATCTTGCTCCAAGGGGCTTTAGGTAGCTGCCAGTAAATTATTTTAATTGCTGTCTTGAAGTTAACAAGTGTTATAATGAAATAATCTACCTGATGCTAAATAAAGGCTTTAAAGAGAGAATGTTCAAAAAAAAAAAAAAAAATCCCAAGTCCAAGCACAATGGCTGGGAGATACTAGGTGCTCAATAAATAGTTTTCGATGAATATTAAAACTAGGACTTGCATTTGGACCAGACTCTTAATTAAAGTACATTTGATGAGAACGTTAATTAAAGATGAAACAGCATCAGGTCGCTAGCCAGATGAAATAATTTGGCATTGGTTTTCTTACAGTACAAGATAAAAAGAAGTTGGATACTGAAATCAAAGGTTTGTTTTTCCTCTGAGGACCCTGCTAATCACTGGAGGCAGTGTTAATACTTGGTGATAACAAAGCATGTTTTATGGGAGAAGTACATTACAGACAAATACTATTAATCATCAAATTATAGATGGTGAAATGGAAGCAGTGTGACATTAGTGACTGTGAAAGTCACATCAGGGGATTCACTCCTACACCTGGGCACTCAGCATTCGTAGTTTCTACTTCTCCCCTGATCCAGGGTCACACCAACAGGTTCCCCAGAGGAACCAGAGAGAAGCAATTACCAGTCAAAATCAGGTTGAGAGGAAACACTGCTTTCACAAAGCACGTATTTTAACTTCAAAAACTTAACAGGCTGGCTCCAAAATGGAAATTAACATCATTGTCACTCACTGTTAAAGACTCTGAGCAGACCTTTGTATTAACCTTCATTCAAAATTAATTTTCACACATACACACACACACACACACACACACACACACACAAGGTCCTTGAAGTGCTCTGCTCTTATTGGCAATACCCATGTCATGAGAAATGGGGCTATTTCCGCATCAATTAGTTGTTTGCTCATCTAATAGAATTTATTTTCTTTATTTACCTCCTACATGCGCATCAAATTCAGGTTCCCCTCTAACTACAGCAAAGCTTCCTTCTATCTCAATTCTTTTAGAATTGAATTGGAAATCAGGTACAATTCAATAAATATTTATTCCTGAGACCTGGAAGGGACCAGGAATTAGGACATAAAGGATGTGGCTGCCTCTGAGCCTCTTGTCTTTGGGTCGTCAGGCATACATACAGCTAAAGTAGAGTGTTGTAGAAAGCAAGGTAGGACATCTGTCACAGCCTGGGAAAGCCAGGGGACAGCATGGGGAGGTAAGGAGGCTCAGAGAGAGAAAGAAACCAGTGCTATATTTTAAGTATCTCTGATAGAAGACCAGAAATTAGCCAAAAGACTTCCAACTTCAAGATCCCAGAGATGTGGGGCACCTGGATGGCTCAGTCATTAAGCGTCTGCCTTCAGCTTGGGTCATGATCCCAGGGTCCTGGGATAGAGCCCCACGGGAAGCCTGCTTCTCCCTCTCCCACTCCCCCTGCTTGTGTTCCTTCTCTAGCTGTGTCTCTCTCTGTCAAATAAATAAAATCTTAAAAAAAAAAAAAAAAGGTCCCAGAGATGTGGTACTGACCGTTCCCTGGCTGTAGCGGTATATAAGTGTACACCCCTCATTTATACAAATCACTTCCTCACCTCCGATTTTCTCTCCAACTCTCTCCACGGAGACTACTCCAGTTGAGGTCACCGACGCTTTTATCATACTATGTCCAATGTTTGCTCTAAGCATGCATCTTCCTCAGTCCTTTGGCAGCATCTGACACAATGAGGTACTCCCTCACTCTTTATTTTTTTAATTTATTTTTTAAAGATTTTATTTATTTATTTGCCAGAGAGAGAGAGAGAGAGAGAGAGAGAGAGCGCGCACAAGCAGGGGGAGTGGCAGGCAGAGGGAGAAGCAGGCCTCCTGCTGAGCAGGGAGCCTGATGTGGGACTCGAACCCAAGACCCTGGGATCATGACCTGAGCCAAAGGCAGACGCTTAACCGACTGAGCCACCCAGGCGTCCCTCCCTCACTCTTTTTTAAAAGATTTTATTTATTTATTTGACAGAGAGAGAGCAGGAGATCACAAGCAGGGGGAGCGGGAGAAGCAGCCCCCCCTGCTGAGTAGGGAGCCCAATAGGGAGCAGGACCCTGGGATCATGACCTAAGCTAAAGGCAGTCGCTTAACCGACTGAGCCACCCAGGCACCCCTCCCTCCCTCTTGAAATGGGTCTTCACTTGGTTTCCAGAGCCCTGACAATTCTTACCTACTAGCTCCTCTTCCTAGGTCCCTGACTCTATATTGGGTGGCCCTCACCTCAATCTTTGACCCTATTCCTCTCTCCAGCTCTTCCCTCATTAATATCAGGCAGTCCATGGTATTAAATATGATCCCAAATATATATTATCAGTTCTGATTTTTCCCTTGAGCTGAATGCCCACTCAACACTTGGAGATCTAATAAGCACCTCAAATTTAACATGTCCAGAATGGAACTCTGGATTTCTTTCCTCAAGCCTATTCTGCCCAGTCTCCTCCATCTTTGTAAAGGCCATCACTACCCCTCTCGTAGTGCAGGTCAAAATCTTGGCATCACCAACTCTTTCACCACCCACCATACATATAATCCACCAACAAGTCATTCTGGCTGCACCTTCAAAATATATGCCACACCTATTCCTCACCACCTCCATCAACCTGATCCTGGTACACTTGCCTGGACTATGGCAATACCCACTTGACGCTTATCCTTCTTTTCATCAGAAAGCAACTAGAATAATCTAAATGATACTTGCCTGCAAACCTCCAAAGCTTCCCATTACCCAGGAAATAAAATAAAGAATCTTTATCATGGCCTCCAAAGTCCTTCATGATCTGGATCCTGGCCACCTTTTCAACATCAGTTCCTAACACTCTGCCCCTTGACCTCTGAGCTCCAGCCACAACAATTTTCTTCCCATTCCTCCCTTTTACCTCAGTGCTTTTGCACTTGCAAAGGCATCTCCTTGGGAGGCTCTTCTCACTCTCATCTCATGCGGGTCTCTGGCTCACGTGACTTCCCTGACCACCTTCTCTAAAATAACACACTCCCTCCCTTATGCCTCGTAAGTTCTACCATCTTACTTGAGTTGTCTTCATAACACGTGACATTGTACTATGAACCATTTATTGCTATGTTGTCTATTTCTCCCACTGAAATGCAAGCTCCATGACAGCAGAGAGTCCACCTTGTCACCACCACATCATCAGCCCCTGTCACGGTGCCTGGCACCTACCAGGCACTTGATGAATAGATTTTGAATAAATTAAAAGAGAAAGACGTTAATACCCATAGAGCCCTGCTCAAAACCAGGAGGAAAACCTGGCCAAGAGTGCCCAACCGTGAGAGCAGAGGAGACAAAGTAGTGAACCAGGGCCCCAAACAAGAAGAACCAGAGAGGGCAGGCAGAAGCGAGACAGTCACCAAAAAGGAGATGACAAGATCCACTCAAGGTAAGAAATAATGTTAAATCTCAACAATAATCAGCAAAATCGGGTAGAAATAATCAGGAAATATTAACGAGAATCAGGAAATCAGGAAGAAAAAATTAACAAAGTTTAGTATCATTCAGTGTTGGCAAAGAGGAGGGGAAAACGTCCTATCGGATGCTGCTGGGAGGAGTGTAAGTAGGGGCAGCCACATTGTAGGGCAATTTCACAGTACCTAAAAATCCCCCAAATTCAGGCACCCTATGGCCCAACATTTCCATTTACATTCTAGAGAAACATTCACACAGCCAGCCAATGAGGCATACAGAAGAATGCTGACTGAAGCCTGGCTTGTAGTATTAAAAGAATTAGGGACAACATGCATATCCTCAGTAGAGAAATGGATAAAAACCCCACTACTTATTCATACAATGGAATAATACACACTAGTTAACCGCATGAGATAAACCTACACATAATAATAGGTACTCCTCTCAGAGACACACTTTTAAGTGAAACAGGCAAAATGCAGAATTATTCAGTATATCATTTCTATTAAAAATATGAGCACACAGGGGGGCCTGGGTGGCTCAGTGAGTTAAGCATCTGCCTTCAGCTCAGGTCATGATCCCAGGGTCCTGGGATAGAGGCCCGAGTCAGGCTCCCTGCTCAGTGGGGAGTCTGCTTCTCCCTCTCCCTCTGCACCTTCCCCCTGCTTGTGCTCTAATAAATAAAATCTTTTAAAAAAATAAAAATTAAAAAAAATATGGGCACACACAGTTACTACTACATGCCTTACAAGGAGATAATGTGCATGTGAATGCCTGAGGGCACAGAAGCAAGTTAACTGTCAAGGGGGACCTTAACTTTATAGGTCACACTTAAGTATTTCACAGGTAATTCACGGGAAAATGTAATTTAAAGTATAAGGAAATTAACGGAAGAACTGGGTGATAGGGTTGGTGTTTGGAACAGAGCTAACAGCAAGAAAGCATGAAAGAGGCATATCTGGAGAACATACAGGTCTGTATTATTGGAGCATTTAAGACTGAAGCAACAAGTGACAGAAATGGAGACTCGAAAGGCTGCCTGGCGTGAACTGTGAACAGTCTTGCAGGCTGGGCTAAGTCTCATGGACTTTATCCAGTGATTCTACACCATTCACCCATGTTTCTAACACAAGTCATAGCTTTGAGAATGATGGGAAACTTCTAATAACCAGGATTGACCTTACACATTTTTAAATGTATCTTATGGGGCACCTGGGTGGTTCAGTCGTTGGGTGTCTGCCTTCAGCTCGGGTCACAATCCCAGGGTCCTGGGATTGAGCCCCGCATTGGGCTCCCTGCTCGGTGGGAAGCCTGCTTCTCCCTCTCCCACTCCCCCTGCTTGTATTCCCTTTCTGTCAAATAAATAAATGAAATCTTTAAAAAAAATAAGTGTATCTTCAATCATTACATTCTCTTACAGCCTTGCAAAATAATCATTATCTATAAACCTCTCTCCTAATTTATAAAAGTTGTCTGGTTAATATCATTGTATTAGTTTAGACATAAAAAAAAAAAAAAAACACAGACTGACTTTGGTACCTAAAAAATCGCCCATGCCCCACTTCTTTGAAACTCCAGGAAAACTCTTAAGTTGGAAAAAAGACAAGGATGCTTAATTATAAAGATGTTTTCAGCCTGAATATTTAACTGCCTTATGGTGAAAGCATTCAGTTCAGTCAGCACATCATTCACTCATCAAATTTCTGTTAAGTTCAACTGTTTTAGGTGCTGAGGCTACAAGGATAAGCAAAGTCCCCGTTCTTGTGAAGCCCCCAGATGAGGCAAGTAAAGAGATATTAGACGAATTGCTCCAACAGAGAAATGTAAAATTACAACACTAATTAAGTTCTAGAAAGGAGTGGCCCATGGTGGTTTAAGCACATAATGGTGGAATATGACTTAAAAAGCTCAGAGAAGGCTTTGCTAGGGAAGGGGAGATGGAGATTTAAAGGAAGAAAAGAAAAAACCAGAAGAAGCAGTAATGGGTAAAGAAGTTAATTCTTCCTGACAAATGAAACTGTATACTCAAAGGTCCTGCGGCTGGAAGGGTAGAATGCCGCTATTTCAGTGGACCTTTGAGAACATGGTTGCTGAGAAAACTGTTTCATGCTATTCCCTAATTTGTCAACCTGAAGATAGACTTGAAATATATGTCACATAACTAAATATTGCCATCTTACCCCACATAATGTTTTTTTTTAGTTGAGAACAAGGTTCTAAATCCATTATTTGCTTGAGGAGAGTCTCTTAAACATGAGGTTGCATCTCCTCAAGCCTGAATTACATAATCAAGTACCACAAATAGTCAAATCAGTAGCCTCTTTAGAATGAATGGCTTGTGTATTCATAAAATAAGAAAACTCATACTTCAGCTGGGGGAAAAAAAAGAGCACTTCTGTAGCTCTGCTTAGAGGAAACAAGCAATTGTTTGCTGATATTTTTACCTTATGGGATCTTTAAGCATCTATAGAAACTTCCTGTCTACGAGAATAAAAGTTTGTTCCTGAGTCTCCAACAAAAACTTGTCAATGTCTTCAGAAATGACTTCCCAGAATGTTTTTAATTACAATCTATATTAAGAAATCTATTTCACCACAGATATATAGACACATAAATAAAAGTTTTATGTTTCAAATAAACCAACTATAAAAAGATTTATTTTTAAAACGAGTCCTTCAGGTAAAGTAGAATATTTTGATATTCAGGAGACTGGATATTATATAATATTAAATAATTGTTAATTTTATTGAGATTGATAACAATTACATTGTGGTAATGTAAGAAGAGGTCTATGTTTTTAAAAGTAGATCCTAGGGGCGCCTGGGTGGCTCAGTCGTTAAGCGTCTGCCTTCGGCTCAGGTCATGATCCCAGGGTCCTGGGATCGAGTCCCACATTGGGCTCCCTGCTCGGCAGGAAGCCTGCTTCTCCCTCTCCCACTCCCCCTGTTTGTAATCCCTCTCTCGCTGTGTCTCTTTCTGTCAAATAAATAAAATCTTTTTGAAAAAAAAAAGTACATCCTAAAATATGGGAGTAAAATGAAATAATGTCTGGGATTCACTTTAAAATATATCAGCAAATACAATGGAATATTATGCAGCCATCAAAAATACGAAATCTTGCCATTTGCAACGACGTGGATGGAACTAGAGGGTACTGTGCTGGGCGAAGTAGGTCGGTCAGAGAAAGCCATGTATCGTGTGATCTCAGTGATATGAGGAATTCTTAATCTCAGGAAACAAACTGAAGACTGCTGGAGTGGTGGGGGGTGGGAGGGATGGGGTGGCTGGGTGATGGACACTGGGGAGGGTATGTGCTATAGTGAGCACTGTGAATTGTGTAAGACTGTTGACTCACAGATCTGTACCTCTGAAACAAATAATACATTATATGTTAAAAAAAGAAAAAAAAAGAAGATAGTAGGAAGGGAAAAATGAAGGGGGGGAAATCGGAGGGAGAGATGAACCATGAGAGACTGTGGACTCTGAGAAACAAACTGAGGGTTCTAGTGGGGAGGAGGGTGGGCGGATAGGTTAGCCCAGTGATGGGTATTAAAGAGGGCACGTATTGAATGGGGCACTGGGTGTTATGCACAAACAATGAATCATGGAACACATCAGAAAAAAAAATTAATTAAAAAAAATAAAATATGTCAGCAAAAAAAAAAGATGAAGATGATATGGCACAAATCTTAATTGTTGGATCTGGGTGACAGGTATATGTGGGTTCATTCTACTACTCTCTGAAATTTTTCATAATAAAAACATTAAGTTCAAATGAAATGAATCCACTTCACTCTTTCCCCTACTGTGTATAATGCTGCTTGATACTTTCTGTTCATTTCTAAATGAAACAATAGAAAGGGGAAAATGCTAGTAATGACCCGTATATTGATTTCATGATACACTAAAAGGTGTGTGATGCATGGCTTGAGGTTGCTGGCTACCTTGGTCTTTGCTCTGCCCACACGAATCATTCTCACACAGAAGACACTTTTTGGTCACTTGAATGCAAATTAAAAAACGAAAAGCCTAATTCTCCTCAATGTTTCCAACTTCTAAAAATGTAATGCTTCTTGACATTTCCATAGTTGTCTATTTAAGTTCAATGTAAATAGCTGCTGCTACTTTGGGAGTGCCTGATAATGTCTATCACAGTACCGGGGTATGTGTCTCTCTGGTGACATCTAAATGTTGATCTTGTAAATTCTACAGCAGCACATAATGTACTACAAAGATATGCCAAGTAGCATCAAAAACATTTTTTTTCAAAATCTGGGTTTAATATAAATGTCAAATCAAATTGAGAGGAAAACAAATTTACAAAGTATTTCAGATGACTTCAGCTAATTAATTATCTCCATTGATAATATTTTGAACTTCGGACGCAGAGGTTATTAAATGCTTTCCGTTGTTAATTAGAGTTGCTAATTTACAAAACAAATTAATTGTATAAGCTGCTAATTTAAAAAAAAAAAGACTAATTCTATTCTTGTATTAAGTGGGAATTTCCAACATTAAATAAGTCTATCTAAACCCAGTGTTCTCATTGTGCTAAGAGGTGGATAAAAAAAAAAAAACCCTATGATCCAAAAGATATATATATATATATCACACTCAACCTTCCTTTTGCTAACCCAAGGAAATCATCCATCGATTTCTACAATGCCACCCTGGCTTTGTAAAACGCTTTTTTATCTTCTTCCCCAAATTTAGGTGTAGCAGACACTGTTGGCTGGCTTTCTAGCACTCTTATCACTGCTTCCTCCAACCCCTTTTAATTTTCATTTTTTTAAAAATATTTGAGAGAGAAAGAGAGGGAGAGAGAGAGAGAATGTGTGTCCAAACAGGGGGAGGGGCAGAAGGAGAGGGAGACAAGCAGACTCCCCCCTGAGCAGGAAGCCTGACACGGGGCTCAATCCCAGGAACCTGAGAGCATGACCTGAGCCGAGACTAAGAGTCAGATGCTTAACTGACTGAGCCACCCAGGTGCCCCGACCTCCTTTTTGACTGCAACTTGGTTTTATTCAGATATCTCATCTCTCCAAGAATTAAGTACTTCGGGGAAGCTGCCCCACCCCAACAGGTAGTTTCAGGGGATATACACCAACTGATCTAAGGCCAGTCATGCTAATCCCCTTCTTCTTGCCATTGACTGGTTTAGGAATGAACTCTGTGATAAAATTCTGACCAATGAGGCAGGACAGCAAGTCAGCCAGGAGGGCTTCTGGGAAATATTCTCCTGCTCCTAAGAGACAGAAGATTGTTTATTTGGACATCATCTGGCCTGCACAGAGCACTGGGACTCCTGCAGCATCTTTCCATCAGCCTCAACAGAGACTTCACACAGGGGAGGGCCAATCTAAGAGAATCACATAGAAACAGACCTGAGGCTCCTACTTCTGACTTTCTTATAATATGAAAAGATCGATTTCCTTGTCAGTCAAGCCACCTGCATGTAACTTGCAGGTTAGAGTTCTAAACGATACATTCGCTTTTTAAAAATCCAGGCAAAACATCCTATCTGTCATTGGTTAAGCAGATTGTGAACTTCAACTAAGAGCAGACATGTAGGACTCCATAACAGCTGGTCTTTTCACCTCAGAACAACAAAAAAAGTAGGTATACGAGTTGGTATGGTATCAAGGAAAAACTCCAATGGCACAATTCTCTAAGTCTAGGGGTAGTCTAGCAAATGGGATAAAAGTAAAATAGAGAGCAAAAAAAAGTAGACAAGAAAACTGATGCCCTATTAGAACAAGGGGAAAAAAGAACTCTCACACATCTGAATTTCACACATCATTATCCCTAATACATTTGGAGGCACAACTCTAAGGTGTCAGCTGCTAGAGAAGGATCTTAGAATTCTGGCTAATTAGAGACAAGCTGCACACTTAAAAGGATGTCCAAACAGCTAAAGTTCTGAACAGACACAAGATGGGCTGACCTATTTCATTACACGGTACTGCTGCACGGGATATATAAGCAGGTGATTGCTGAGGTTAAATATCAGCAGGAGGAGAAATGCTGATCTCATCTTGCCAGGCGGTGTGGGGGGTGGGTAGGGGTGGCGGGTAGACTGAATATTGACAACAGATCCTTTTGTGGGGAGGGGGAGGCTAGGCTATCCTCATTCTGCAACTGATGAGAGATCACTGGGCAAGGAAACAATCACTCCTTTCCATTTTTCATTTTTGGAGAGGCATGCCTGGTGCAAGAAAAGGTAGGTCGCACTTGGTTTCCATTAACTGTAGGCGGGTAACATGAAGATAGTGGTTTTGACTCTTAAAAAAAAAATCTTGGGCTCCTTGAAAGAAAGGAACTATGTAATTTTAAAATAAGAATAATTATGTATTTTATGTAAAAGAGTTAGATGCTTGGCTTATGGTATTTAAAGCAAAATGATCGCAGCATATGTTTGTTTTATATTATTTGAGAAGTGGTATTCAAATTTAGAACATTGCCTAGCACGTAGTAGGCACACAGATCCTGGCTGAAGGACCATCTGACCAATTACTAGAAAAAAAGTTTAAGGGGCGCCTGGGTGGCTCTGTCGTTAAGCGTCTGCCTTCGGCTCAGGTCATGATCCCAGGGTCCTGGGATCGAGCCCCGCATCGAGCCCCGCATCGAGCCCCGCATCGGGCTCCCTGCTCCGCGGGAAGCCTGCTTCTCCCTCTCCCACTCCCCCTACTTGTGTTCCCTCTCTGTGTCTATGTCAAATAAATAAAAAATCTTTAAGAAAAAAAGAAGTTTAAAAGGACGAAGGCATATTGTTCATTCATCTGAACAGAGGGGGGAAAACGTTTTTTAACTTTTAAAACTTTTAAATAAGCTTAAAGTCTTTTTTGTACGAGATACCTTGAGAATAAACGATTCCTATCATTACCTTTGGGTTTTTTTTTTTTTTAAGCTGACAATTTTTTAAACTAGCAAATATATTTTTAAACAGTTTCTAAAACTAAGTGAAGCCTGATAATTAGGTGTAAATTGAGATGAGTGGCAATTCTATTTAAACTCTTTCAAATCCATTCTATACTTGTCAGTATTCTTAATATAACATTTGAATTTTAGAAGAATTTGAATGGAGATAACGTATAGGCTTATCTGCCTGCTATGGAGGCTTCTACGCATTTATTTCAAACAGGTTTTTATTTTTTAAAGTTCCATAAGCCTAGTCTAATACCTTAACAGGATTTTCCCTGATAGGGGCAGGACATTATAAACCACATCTCAGACATGTACAAAGTACATTTAATTTTAATGTGACCCACACATGTACTATTTCTTAGAAGCTTATCAAATCTAAGCCTTTGAAAATGCATACACTGTAACAGATTTTTCAAAAACATGATGGAAAATATATACCACCCAGCTAAACACTCTCTTGATTTAGAATCGAGGCCTATATGTTTCTATTTCCATAGTGACTATTGCTGTGGAATCGACATGTTTTAATTTAGATTTGAGATTATAAACATCATTTGGAGACAGAATTTATTTTCTCTCCTACAACTTCTGAAAATTGATCAGTCTAAGTGCGACAGAACAGAAGCAAATTCTGGAGCAGGATTTAGAAATTATCTGGCTTAAGAGGCATTATATCTAACAAAAGGTGAGTATTGACAGAAATTCATGGCTTTTTAATGCTTAAATTTTTTTTAGCTTCATACTTTATGAAATAAGTGGAAGAAGGGATTTCTTAATCAGGCCTCCCTCTAAACATGTAATTGTTTTAAAAAACAAAAACAAAACCACAGGGTGATTAGGTGAGTACAGATTCTGCACAGATTTTGGTCTAAATTTCCTCAAAAGTTGAAATGAAATGAGACATTTTATCTTGACCAGTTATCTAAGAAGAGTAACTCCAGTGTGATTCACATTTGGGTCAAATGAAAGTGAGCAAACCAAACTGCTAATGGAAGGGAAAGGGGAGAGCAAATTATATGCACTCATTAGTTTTTTCAGTGAACTGTTTTGGAACCCCTCCTATCCATGTGCCCAGGAAGCCTGTGGGCAGGGGAGGAAACCAGCAAGTCAGGCAGAGCCTGGAACGTGCTGTGGCAGAGAGCATCTAGGTGCTGGCAGAGCGGAAATGAAGCACAAGGGGGCTGGGGGGGCGGCGGTGGCGCTGGGTAGCAAAGTGTCCTGCGATCTCTGCAAAAGGGAAAGCTTTAATGCACTCCAAGGAGGCACTGCTTCTTGAAACAAAAACAAAAACTCAGTCTGCTCTATTTAATATGGTGTAATCACAGAGCCCAGCCGCTCAGAAGCAGGCACCATCCCACACCTTGGGACCTGCCATCATTAAAAAGCCACACTAATTAAGGTCACACTTGAACAGCCCCATTTAGCTTTGGATGAATAAGATTGAAAAACGCTTCATAAACCCATGCTCTTCAACTCCTTCTGATTGCTTTTTTGTTTCCACTCTTAAGAGTAGAGAGAAACCTAGAGGTATCTACATACCCCAAGGATTGGGAGAACTGCCCCACCCTTAAATCCAGTTCCTTAGCCCAGAGAGGGTCTCCCATGAAAAGAAACGGGAGACTGCAGAGGGGAAGCCATGAGAAATGTCAGCAGGGACAGGGGACAAAAGATGGCAAGGAAAGACATTTTGTTTCATTAATAATTAGCCAGATTCGCCAATGACAGCAGAAAGCAAAAAGCTAAGGCTCTGCAGTGTTAGTTCCGTAGTATTTCTCTTGAAAGTCTTGCAAGGGCTTGCTGAGGAGCTGCAGTTAATTCACATGTATCTGGTATACTCTTAGAAGGGACCATATTTAGTATCTAAGTGACAGTCATTCATTCTTTGAAGTGAGATTCAATGAAGTTTTGCTGTTACTCCAACGGCAATGAGGAACAATGGGGCAGATCAGATGGGGCAAGAAAGCCATTCATTTCACATTTACTGTGCACCTACTATGTGTTAGGGTCTAGTCTGGGATCCAGGGTTGCAGCAGTGAAAGAAAATATATAAAGATCCCACCCTAATGGGAGTTTACACTCTAGTGGGGGTGGGGTGGGAATGGACAATAAATATAGCACAGAAGGGCAGAGGGAATGTGTGACAATAAGTGTATCTGTGAGCATCTAAGAGAAAGCTTCACATTCTGAATAAATTGGTAGAGGAAGGCCTCTTTCAGAGAGCAAGATCTGAGCAAAGACCTGAAGGGAGAAAGGGACGATCCACAGAGAAGAGGGTTCCAGAGGAAGGCACAGCAAATGCAAAGGTCCTGAGGCAGGAGCTTGCCTGGCACATGTGAGAAACATCGAGGAGGTGTGGAGAAAGTGAGGGGAAGAAGGCAGAGGAGCTCAGAGACATCAGTTCAAGGGGACGGGTAGGCTTGTCAGTCACTGTAAGGCTTTTTTTACTCTGAGCGGTAAATGGTAAAGCCGTAGAGAGCTTTGAGCAGAGGAGCGACATGATCCAGTGTTTTTCAGCAAATATTAAACTGAGCACCTACTGTGGGCCAAACACTGTGTTAGGCCATCTACTTGGGTGCTGGGCATATACTGATGCATATGACAGACACAGTCCCCACCTTTCATGGAGCTTATATCTGAGTGAGAAAGAAAGAAAAGCAAGTCAACTGGCTCACAGAAGTCACAGCCAGTTGTGATTATGCTGAAAACCACATCAAGGACCTTACATACTGATAGATAGGTGAGGGGAGTGCACCGTGAGTCTTCCTTTGGGTATGGGCATCAAGGAGAACTTCTTGGAGGTGGTAATATTGGAGGAGAGTCTTAGAGGAGGCAGAGGTGAGAGCTAAATAGAACCCGGGAGGAGGGGCGCCTGGGTGGCTCAGTCGTTGGGCGTCTGCCTTGGGCTAGGGTCGTGATCCCAGGGTCCTGGGATCGAGCCCCGCATCGGGCTCCCTGCTCCGCGGGAAGCCTGCTTCTCCCTCTCCCACTCCCCCTGCTTGTGTTCCCTCTCTCACTGTGTCTGTCAAATAAATAAATAAAATCTTAAAAAAAAAAAAAAAGAACCGTGGAGGAAAGAATAGGTCAGGAGAGGGAACCACACATTCAAGAGTCCAAGAAATGAAAGTTGTGGCCTGTTGCAAGGACAGAAAAACCAGTACAGCTAGCCTCCAAAACATGAAGGAGAGAGTTACTCAGGAGGCAAGTATAGCATAGGCTGGAGCCAGACCGGGCTGGATGGGTAAGCCCGGGCAAAGTGATCCGAATTAGAAATTGGTGATCCGAGGTAGAAAACAGGCATCCTAAGAGAGCTGAGGATAAAAAGCTGTGAGAGTTTAAGAAATACGACTCCCACTGGGGCATTTGGAAGAAGGAAGTAGTGTTGCGCCAGACCTTCAGGGAGCACAGAATTTAGCCACGTCCAGGCAGGGAGGAGAGCTCCCTGGAAGGGACAAAGCTGGATGTGGCTTCTAATGCTTTCTCAGCCAGTAACAGCAGGGCCAAACTGGAGCCTTCCAGAACCTCCTTCCCCTCAAGTAACAGGACACGTGCCTTGCAGGTTAGAGAGAAATAAAAATAATGCTGATAAAATTCCCTTTACAGAGAAGATGCCAAATAAATGCAAGTTCTCACAGTAGAATATAAATTCTGTTGGGTTTCTGCTCCCCACTCTGAGTGAGAGCATACGAATGGAGACAACCACAATCCAAACCTTGTGCATCATTCTCCCCACGATATTTTCAAAGAGGAGGTATGTGACTTCATCACCCCGAGATGTGATGGGTGCTTACAATATGCTAGGCATGGAGCGAGGCCCTGGACACGTGCTCATGGCAACACGACAACATGACTGTGGTCCTTCCAGTGTACTTGGGAGCAAACAAGAAAGGAACAAGTAATACATGATTTGCACAACTCCTAGGAAGGGAAGAAATAGGCAGTGAGCAGGGAAGAACAGAGGAAGAACATCTAAGTTAATGAGGGGAGCGAGCAGAGACATAGGCTCTTTCCCAGGATAAGCCTCTTTGTAGGCCAAGCCCACCCCTACTGTTACTCCCCGGTCTGTGTTATTGAACCCTTTCCTTGCCAAGAAAGACCTTCCTGAAATAAGCCATACTAGGAGGAGGAGAAGGAACCAGCCGCAAGAAGGCCAAGGTAGAGGAAGGGGAAGGAGGCCACTCCATGGGCTGAATACAGGGAACAGCATGTGCAGAATACTAGAAGTGGGAAAGCTCAAGCGGAAAAAGAAATGAGCCACTATTTAAAAAAAAAAAAAAAAAAAAAACAACCTCATGGGGAAATGAAAATCTCCCAAATCTCTCCTCTCTAGCAGACACTTTGGCATTTATTTTCCCAGAGGCTGGGATGTATAACACTGTCTTGCAAAGCTACTCATTTCCCACGATCTACCCAGAAGTGATGTGATGAGTACTTTAAGCTTAGAGCAGCCACTTCGGTGTTCTACAAAGCGCCCCTTGAGGGATGCAATTGCAAACATCAGTACATTCTTTTTCCAACACAATATTCCTCTGCAGCAGATAGTCAATGGTCTAATGTCAATTTTATAGATCTGAGAGAAAACCGTAGAGACCCCACGCATCTTCTTCAGATTAATCTTAGTTCTACAGTCAAATCCCACATTTCCTCTGGCTCGCTCAAGACCGCCAACTCTGCTCTGCCCTCCTCCCCAGAGAAAACCTGCAAATTTTATGATAGATGTATAACATATGAGAAATTTATAGGAGAGAAAAAGTCTGGCCGGGAGGACACTTTTACTAGAAGCCATGCATTTTCATGAACCAGCCACAGTAGTCAGAGGGCTTTGGCTTCCCGCATTTCTTTTTCCATGAACTCTGTGCCATGACTGAAGTTGGCTGGCACCTTCCAGTCACAACCCAACTGATGCTAACCCCATAACAACTTGATCAGTATGTGGGTTTGTGAGCGCAGACTTCACAAGATTCAAGATTGAAGGGGTAATTCGAAAGGAAAATCTCTAAGAAAATCTGATCAAGGAAGCTGTTCTATTTGTTTTCTGGTGTTTCTTGAAGACAGCAGCAGAATAAAACCCCCTGTCGTTCCCATTTTGCCTTAGCTCCCAGAAGATTCGGTGTCTGTACAAGCCAGTCCTCTCTCTAACCCTTGTAGCTCACACATTTTTCTATTTGTTACCTTGATTTTCTATTTCTAGTGACCACCTTATCCAATATA
Organism: Eumetopias jubatus; assembly: GCF_037043125.1. NCBI lineage: Eukaryota > Metazoa > Chordata > Mammalia > Carnivora > Otariidae > Eumetopias > Eumetopias jubatus. The sequence goes on along the minus strand of NW_028274807.1, from coordinate 188,160,169 downwards.
CGGGGTTCAGGGTAAAATTATATTAATTTGTTTTTGGAAGAGGACAAATAATAATGCTTCTTGCCCCAAATGTGACTATGTTTTAGGATTTGTGTTCTTCTCAGCTCAGAGCCCCAGAAATTAAAGTCAGCCTTCTTTCCATCTCACTGCTTGACCTCAGCCAACTTTCTTCCTAAAGTCTATGTTGAGACATCCTTTTCTGGTGTGTGTACTACACTCTACAAATTGTTCCTACATTATGGGAATGCTGGAAAAAAAAGAACTAGATCATATCCTGAGTGTTCTTCCTTCCTTCTCAGGGGGGAGGGGTATTTTTTATTTCCCCAGCTTTACTGAGATATAATTGACATATAACACTGCATACAAGGGGTTGATTTGCTACACTTATATTTTGCTATAGGATTACCACCACAGCCTGAGCTAACACCCCCATCAAGTCACATAGGTATCACTGTGGGGGCTGGGGGTGGTAGTGAGAACATTTAAAATCTATTTTCTTAGCAACTTTCAAGCATAACATACACTATTATTAACTGTATTCACAATGCTGTGTATTAGATTCCCAGAGCTTATTCATCTTCTAAGTGGAAGCTTGTGCCTTCCGACAAACATCTCCCCATGCCCTCCACTCTCCCCCTGCTCCCACCTCGCCCAAGAGGGCTTTCTACACAAAATAACCCTACATCTCACCACTGTTGTGCTGTGTTTAACTTCTTTCTTCTGTGAATTGCTTGAGGCAGCCTCAGCCCCACCTCATCCTGAATACTCTATTTTTATTCTAAATATGAAATGTGGGGTGTAGGTAGGGTTATAGGGTTTTCTTCCTCCAAAATTGTTTCATGTAGCAAAGTAGGCCATATCCACTTGGAAGATTCTTGAAACTAAAGGATGAAATTCAAGTAGACAATGAAAATGCTGGACAAGAAAATCTCATCTTTAACTTCAGAGGTTCGGTTTCTAAAGACTGTTAAGGAGAAGGTGGGTCATGGGTGGGAAGATTACTAGTCAGCATCTTTGGTTGTAAGCCACAGAACACAACTCTAGCCAATTGATGTGGAAAATTAATTCATTGGAATGTTATGTGGGACCTAATAAAACAAGGAGAGTTGTAATACCAGGTTTGGAAGGGCAGGGATTCGGGCAACTCAGGATGTCTGTAAGTCGCAGGCTGATCCACAGTCTCCTTGGAATGAAGGTCCCATCAGTTACCTGTAATCTAATCCCTGTGTTCAAGGGTCAAATTTAAAGAAGACATCTCTATGACCTGGTTCCTGCCCCATGTCTATCCCTTGGCCAGTGGATGTGGCATGGGAAGCCTTCTTCACAGTTACAATGGTCTGTGCTCAGTGGAAGAGGGTAGCTCCCTCAAAGCAAAAGCAGAACGCTGATAACCAGAAGAAGGGAAAGGGGATGACGGTCAGGCAAAAACAAATGAACCATCTTTATGCTTATGAGCTGTTCAACAGTGGCAGTGACTGGCACCAAGACATCCCCTAAGCCTCATCATTCCGTGAGCTGTGTAACACTTCACTCTACCGTCCCCCTCTCCTGACACGACAGCTAGGTCTCTGACTCCTGTGACTTCAGGAAGTGTGAGAGAAAGAGTGGTATCCTGGAAAGCTCGCACCCAAAAGTCTGTTAAGAGTCTCAAGTTCCTAAGACAAGCAACTACCTCCTTGTGGAAAAATATGGCCTACCCAATATAACTGTTAAACAGTCACATTTAAGTCAAGGATGTGTTGCTTCGGTGATTCCATCTGGAGACTTGGCTGGGAAACACAGGCTTTAAAAACATGGCAGCAGTATCTCTTTCTATAAAATTTTTTACTTTGATCAATTACCATGCCATTCAGTAGGAAAAATGGTATGTGGGTCAATGGCCTATAGTACCCACTGCCCAGGGATGCTTTTTGTTTTCCGTAGCATACCTTGGAAAACCCTATTTTGGAGTCCCAAGCAGATTTGAGCTGGACCAACCAAAAGGGTACTGTGGAGCTGTGGGGAAGAGGCTCTTTTTTTTAAGTACAAATGGATTAATTCTAGGGTCCAACTTGAGTTTTGTGGATGCTTCACGTAGCTCCTGGGTACAAGAGGTGTACCCACACTGGTGCTGGTGCCAACCACCTATTTTAAGCAGCCTTCTCCTACATTAAGTCCTATCATGTCACTCTCTTTTATTTCCTTCCCGGTGTTTACATAATCTGAAATTATTTCCTGACTCTTAGCTTATCCGTCATCTGTCTTCCGTCAGCAGATAAAGATCTACCAGGGTGAACTTTGTCTTGTTTACAGTTCTTTCCCCACCACAATGCCTGGCACACAGCCTTCAATAAATATTTGTTTTATAACTGAATCAGTACACAATGGAGTGCAAGTGTCTGCCTACACTGAGCAGGGGAACCTTCTAACCCATGGGGAGGAGAAAGAGAGGATATCCACCTTATAATTTTAGTATACCTACTATGTGTCAAGCTTTGTGCACACAGCAGTGAACAAAGCGGACAGTCCTTGCCCTTGTAGCACACACAGCACTTCATTGTTAAAGAATACTGCAGTTCTTGATGAGCACTGGGTGATGCATGGAACTGTTGAATCACTATACTGTACACCTGAAACTAATATAGCACTGGCCGTTAACTACACTGGAATTAAAATAAAGAATACTGCAGTCCTACTTACTTTGCGGACCAAGGATCTCAAAAGTATTTCAATGATGATTCTAACAGTCGTAATTAGTAGTAAGAGTAAATAGCTATAATTTATCGAACATTTACAATGTGCCTGGCACTTTACACATATTATCTCATTTAAATCCTTCTAACAACCAACTTAATGTTAAAGATGAGGCAGCTTGGTCTCCGAATGTTAAGTGGAAGCACCCTCAGTCCCACAGCTGGTGAGTGGGGCAATCAGCTGGTCTAGGTGACTCCAAAGCCTCCAATACTGCATCTACGTAGCCTGCCTCACTCACAAACAGGCAGGCTTCAGCAGCCAGGCAGATGAGGACAGGAGACTAGGGGAGGAATCTCTGCCCTAAGATAGTTCTAGCTCCAGCAGACCACGCCAGTGAACCAGGCAGGCAATTTCGAATGCCAAGCAGTCACTCTCTCTTAAGGTGCCTCAGCTTCCGCGGATCACAATTGCCGCCATTCACCTGAATGCCTGCAACAGAATCAGGTGTTTGACTTGCCCCACTGCATTGACTCCTAACAGCCCACTCTGCAGAGAAGAAATCTAAGGCTTAGAGAGGGCAAGCCTCCAGCCCAGAGTCCCACAGCTGCTCAGAAGCAGAACTGGGTTTCAAAGTCACACCTACCGATATTAAACTATACCGTATCTCCCAACCCCATACCAAAGACCACCTACTTGCATCAAGTCACGGTTCTTTAACTTCTGGGCTTTCGCTTAGGCAGCCGGAGATGGCTCTTCCTCCGTTCCTCCATAGCTAGCACCTCCTGGTCTTTGAAGACTCACATCAGGCATCACTTCCCTACAGTGGCATCTCAGACTTCCCTTTCTTCTGCCCAGTATCAGTCAGAATTCTTAGGGAGAGAGCAGAGACTCTGTATTAGAGCAAATAGCCATGAAGTCCATGTGTGCTTCGGCCTTCAGTCACACCAGAGTCCAAGGAGGTCTTTAGGGCGGGCTCTTAATTCCGCTCCCTCTCCGCCTTTACTACTCTCAGTACCGGACGGTCTCTGTTAACCGTCCTACACCACACCCCCAAACCGACGACCAACCTTCTAAGAAACCCAGAGGAAAGGCCTCCGCTTTGGCCAAAGTCCTGAGTGGGACTTTTATTGGGTCAGGTGCCCTAGTCCTGAGCCACTCACTGTGGCCAGGAAGATGCTGTGCTCTGATTGGCCGGGCCTGGGTCACATGCCCATCGTGGGGGGACGGACTAGCCCCCACCTTAACCATATGGACTGAGAATGGGGGAGGGGTGACGTCTCCAAAGGAAATGTTGGATGTTGTTACCAGACGGGGAAATGATGATCAGCAGGCAAAAATAACAGATGTCCACTACACACCCAAACCCAGGCTGGATTGAATGCCCAATTTCATCTTCATAACCAAGTTTTGTATGGGGATTTTTGTTGTCTGTGATTTTTCTCCTCTAATAAACTGTGAACTCTGGGACAGAGGCTCTGCCCTTCTCCTCCTAGTAACTCCGGTACCCAGAGTTGGACACATTGGAGGTATTCACGTCACATTTGTGGAATGAATGACCAAATGTATTCATTAATTTATGAAAAGCTGATGGTCTTATTTTTTCTATCAAAGAGCGCATCGTGGTGAGGTGGAAAGAACACAGATGCTAAACAGTGTTTCTTAAAATGTAGTCTGAGAAACCAACTGCTTCAGGTTAAAATACAGAGTCCTGGCCACAGAGCAGATCTGTTGACTCAGAATCTCAGTAAATGGGGTTCAGGTGCATTTTCAGCCAAAACTTGTGATTCTTGTGCACGTTCCTGTTACAACCATGATAGCATGGTCAGACAGAATCGCCTCAGTGAGTCCACACGCCATTGTGTCCCACTGTGTGAACTAAGGGGAGTCATACCTCCTCAGCAACTTCCTTTACTCCTCTTGAAGATGGGGCTAAGAAAACCTACCTAATACATATGTAATGAATTAACAAGGCAACGCAGGTAAAGTTTCTGTATAAAGTGCTGTATTCCAGTTTCACTACTTGAGTTTTTGTAATCATAATCACTAACTTCTGGAATACTTACTATGTATGTGCCAGGTGCTGTTCTACATTCTAGTTATACGTGTTAACTCATGTTGGCCTCACATCTACCCTGTGAGGTACGTGCTCGCTCTTTCTCTTGCTCTGTCTTTTTTGAGGTATAATTGACATCCAACGTTATATTTGTTTCAGATGTGATAGGTACACCTAATATTCCTATTTTGCAGATGAGTAAACAGAAACAAAGTCATTTTTCCTGATAAATGGCTGAGCTAGCTAGGATTCGAACTCAGCTGCTTGGATGCCAGACCCCGCTGACTCCACTTTCTGCTTATAGATAGTATATTATCATTCCCTAGGCATGCACCACTACCACCCACTTTTGGCGGGGGGGGGGGGCAAAATGAGGACAGTGAAACTCTCGGAGGAAAAGGAGCTCCAAATATGGCCTCGGACTGAAAAACACTGAAGAGAGAAGACAAACAATGACAATGGTGTGTCAGGTCATGTCTTGGTGAAGAACTAATTATTTCAGTCTCTGCTTCATCTACAATAGAAAAGTCTCATTTCCTCCCCTTGCCTGAAATGCACCTTTCTAGATTTTATAACACCTCTGCGCTTTGAAAACCAGAACTAGTCTTTAATCTTAGATGACTGTTTTTATTTTTATTTTGAATTGGTATACTTCTTCTTCCTCATTCTTTACTTCTAGACACCAATATATTTTTTTCCATGAAGCATGAGCAAAGCCTGAAGTGCAAGCCAAGCCCTCAGAAATGTGATAGCTGTTACCAAGGATTTGAGAGTAAGAATACAAAACCTAGAATCAAGATTTAAATGCTGCACTCTAGTATCTGAGATGGCACTGGTCCCACGTCAAAGATGGAATAAATAAGGCATTAAAAAAAAAAGCACACAAAATTTGTTCTGTGCTCCTTAGCTTTTTCGTGGACTGAACTGAAAACCCCATCTCACTGCTAGATTCTGTTTACCTGGCTCTGGACACTGGGTGTAAAGGAACATCCAAACACTTGTGCTGTTAGGAAGCCTGGACACTTAAGTTTAATTAAGATGTAATGTATGTCTCATATAGACACATACCATTGACCTACTTTGTTCAAAAAAGGAAACATTAAAATGAAGTGGTTTCTTAAAGCCAGATGAACCACTATGAGAAACAGTTTTAAAACTTCTTAACCAGTTCCATGAAGCCCTGTGGGATCAGTGTCTTCATCTCCTTGCCCCCTCTGCACTCCGCAAAATTAGGAAGGCAGTCACCTGGTGGGGAGGGTTTCCAATGGTCACCAGGAGGCAGCGTGGAAGCACTGAATGTGAACGGGTGACATATGGTGCTCCTGGGGGGCCGATGACTCTAGAAGAGAGCGAAGTAGTTTGGTGAATGCCAGGGACTAATTACCAGATTACCAGAACTTCGAGGGAACCCTTCAAGGCTAGCCTGATACATTTTTCACTCACGAGAGAAACATCCAGAGGGCAGGGGGGTGGGCACGGAGAGCTTCAGATAAGCATCTTCAAAGCCTGGGGGCCGGTGGCTGGAGTTTGCTCTGCGGTGGAGAGCCCACCTTTCTGCCTATTTCCTAGCTCTTGGCCCGTCGAGTTCTGTGTCCAGTGTCCAACAAGGGGCCTGGCCACAGCTCCCTTTTCTTGGGCTATGTACTTTCAACCAGTTTTGAGCAGCCCCATTTCAGATTGGCCTTTTTATGTTTGATATAAAGAATAGTTGTTGGCCAATTTCATCTTTTCATCGCTGTTCTCTAGGCCTGAATCCAAGCAGTTTGTCAGATGCTCATTAACTCCCCCTTTGGCTCTTTCTAGTGTGTCTCCTAAGCTCATTGTGCCAAGAACTAACGCTTTCTTTTACACGATTCTCTTTCTCTGCTCCATCAGGGAGACAAATTACTTTCCAAAAGGGATCGCCAGGGATGGTTTAATGAGAATTTCTTTGGGGCTAGGCATGGAACGCAATGTAGTTAACATTCGGTGGACTTAATTGGACTTTTCTTTTCTGCCTCTTTTTAAAAAAATCTGAAGCTATCCTGTTAATCTCTCATTTGTAATCAATTGTGTTGACTAAACAAAAGTCTAGGTCGTCTTTTCTTCCTGTCCCAGACAATCCTTTGTTGCCTCTAAATGCCTCATTCTTGAGTGATCCTGGTCGTAGATGGGCCCGATTGTTGACAGTTCATTATTGCGCTTTTGTCCATTTAATCTTTCTTGCTGTGTTTTGCATGTGCATGCCTTAATGAGCTCCGTTGGCAATTAACATGTTTCTAGGAGCAAACTGGTTGCTCAGACGTTTGAGAGGGAAGTGCAGGGAAAAGGGCAACGCAGCTGCCTTGAGGTTGTTTATTTCCCAGCGTTTTCTCAAGACTCCTGTCCTCTCTTTAGCAGCCCCCCACCCTGACTCCCATCCCCCCTCTTCTTCCCCCAGCCCCTTCACCACCAGCACACCTGGATGCCTTGGTGCTATAACTCTCACCCCGAGCTCAGGCAGCCTCCTATCCTCTTGGGAGCCAAACAGCAAAATGGGGACCACATAGATCCACTTCTGCAGCCAAGGCAAGGACGAGTACAGTACCCCCCAAAATGTGTCTGGATGCTGGCAACTTCCCTGTGTCGCTCTTTGCAGAGAGGAACCTCTAACCCGCCTAAGGCAATAGGACTGTACAATCTGTTATGTACAAGGCTGTGGCTTTGGAAGAAGGAGGGTTTTTTTTTTTTTTTTGAGTCTTGCTGGCAAGATTGCTGAAGTGTGAGCAGTCATGGACAGAACAAACATCTTGAAGGGGAAAAGATAATTGGAGTCTTTTTTGTGTCTGTGACAGGATTCCCCTCCCCCGCAATTTGATTTTTTTAAAATATTTTTTAAGGGCGGCCTCTTCAATTTAATCAAGGTTAGAATAATATGCAGCTGATGACTACCTTGTTTAAGTCACTTATTATTGCAAACTACAAGTCATGCAAACAGTTTAATATTAAGGGTGGGGAATCAGAAAACAGAGCCCTTTCACCCATCAATTCCGATGCATGGTGAATAGCTAAGAAGGATCCCAGTTGAGATGATTACTGAAAGGCTTAGTGTTGGCTTCAGAACCTTCATGGGCTGTGAAAGGTGTTTAGTCACTCAGGCAGAAGGTTCCTTTTCTCTTGGTACTCCCCTTTGCAGGTGAAGGAATCCTTTCTTGAATCCCACACCTGAAGCAGGACATCATAAACCCGGAGGAGTGACTTCAAACCTGTGGAAAGCCGAGCTAAGCCCTGTAGATACCGGAGAACTCTCTGTTTATCTGCAATTACCGCCAGATGTGAAATAACACCTCCTCAGGTGAGAGCGATTGACGGGAGCTGGTGTGAAGGTTAAGTAACAGCCAGGTTATGAGGAAAACAACCTCAAGGAGGTTGGAGCATGCCAGACACTCTGCTCAGGTGAACCTCAGAGTCACAGTTACTGCAGAGATGAGCAGTCCAGGAGAGAAATGTCTCGTGCTCCACCCATTGCTTGGATTTCATTTGCTGCCTTGTTTGCAAGCGCGCCATCTTCAGAACTGTCACCTGGAAACAAATTTCTCCAGTTTTATGAGATGGGCGACACCTGTAGTCTTTCTCCTGTGAAAACTTAGTACAGAAGAATTTCTCAAAGTTTTCTTCCTTGAAGGTTACAAAGTGATTTCCCTGGATGGGGGTACCCCATCTACTTTTTTTAAAATCTTTTCTTCTTAAAGGGAAAGAAGAGAACTTGATCACGATTTCCACATGAAGGCCAACTTTTTAACCCGATTCTCTAAGTGGATGATTTGCATGAAATTTTGTGGTGTCCGCCCCTCGCCCAAAGTTCTGAAACTATTTAAAAAGAAGGTGGGCTTGTCCTGACCATTATCTGGTCTCCAAGAAGTGAATCTGCAAAGGATCTTTTCAGGAATGAAAGAAGGAAAGGACTTCAGTTGAGAGGACTGTCACAGGGCCCCACGATCTCCCAGAAATGGGGGAGGGTGTGTGTGTGTGTGTGTGTGTGTGTGTGTGTGTGTGTGTGTGTGTGTCAGGAGGGTCAAATAAAACCTGGTATGAGCACAGGGGGGAAAGCTGACTCCTCAAACCAGCCCGCAATCCCCCTGGGGATAGATGTCTGGGAAAAGCAAGGCGATATTTCCATATCCTTAGCCGCCAAGTCCTCCTCGCCCATCCTGGGGTTTCCTGGGGTTTGTGGCATCCATGGAGATTTCGGAGTTAAATCTGCATATCCCTCTGGGTCCCAATCTCCCCTCAGCGAACTGCAGCCAGAACGAGCTAACATTTAAATTCCTCCTCGCTTCCTCGTTCCCCCTCCCCTCACTGCGTCTTCCCAGACTTGAAGGGGGGGGGGGGATTACAAAAACGAGGACGCTCTCCTTTCAGGAAATGGAATTCTAATGTACACGTTCCTATTTCTGAATCGGAGGTACTAAAAATACTCCCGCGACAGCCTGAGGAAGCTGTCGCCGTCCTCTGTGCAAACAAAATCGACAATTCTCCTTCCCTGCGCAATGGGTCTGCAAACTGGGCGGGGGGCCGGGACCCAACCTTTGGCTGTAACCTGGTCAGAGCTTCCACGCAGCAGCCGAACGTCTTCCTCCGGGTCCCAGCCTGGGCATTCATCCCCCACCCACGAGAACTGAAGGCCGGTTGGGTTCCCGAAAAGCCTCCCGGATTTCGAATCCCAGCGCTACCCAGTCCTGTGACCTTAGGCATATCATTTGGCTTATCTCTGTCTCAATTTCTTTGTCCGTCCATAAATCATCCCCAGCTTGAGGGTTGTGAACATTCGAAAGAACGTGTGGCGAATGCCTGGAATGGAGGCAAGCCCTCGGGAAATAATCGTGGAAGCCCCCTGGCGCTAGCAGCGCTGAGCTCCTACTGTATACCGGGTGTTGGGATAACCCGCGCTCAAGTCACTTTCAAAGTTACGGGCGAGTTTCCTTTTGCATTAACTATCTTTCCCTCCAAATAACCTCCACTTGCCGTGGAAATCCGCGTGGGATCGGCCCCCAGCTGCCGCCGCCCTAGCCCTTGCAATGGCAAGGCTGCGTGGAGCGCGCTCCCCGGCCCGGCGCCGCGTTTCCTCCCCACGCCTGGAAACATTGTTCCAGAGACGTGGGCTGAATCGCGGCGCGAATATTAGGGTGTGTGTGTGTGTGTGTGTGTGTGTGTGTGTGTGTGTGTGTGTGTGTGTGTGTGTGTGTGTGTGTGTGTGTGTGTGTGTGTGTGTGTGTGTGTGTGTGTGTGTGTGTGTGTGTGTGTGTGTGTGTGTGTGTGTGTGTGTGTGTGTGTGTGTGTGTAGTGGGGGGAGGTCCGGCGCGCCGAGCCAGTAATCTGAGCTCTTGATTATCCAGATTCGGATCAAACGGGGCGGCGGCGGCCGACCCCCTCCTGGGAATGATTAGATGATTAATGTAATGCTGTTTGAAGGGTCTCTGTTTTCTCTCTTAATTTGGGTCATTACTTAGGAAGCAAGCGTGAGATCATTTCATCAGCGTGCTCGGCGGCGGAGATAGCTATTCAGAAAATGGGCTAACTGCGCGGTAATCAGGGCGCTGGAGGCGGCGGCGGCGAGCTCCCGGAGTCCGGGTGCGCCCTCCCGCGGCAGGGCGCACAGCACCCGGAGGCTGGCCCCAGATCAACAGCAGCGGCCAGGGAGCCCCAGAGCTCCGGCTGGGCTGGGGACCCTTGGCCTCCAGCTTCTGTCTCCCGGAAAAACTGGGAGGAAGAGTCTCCCCGCCCCCGCCCCAGAGGTCGCCCAGAAAAGGGAACATGCCCAGAGGCTCCCCGGCGGGGCAGTGCCCTGGCCATTTGCCCTCGCGCGGCAAGGCGATTTGCTGAAAGATGCACCTACACCAGCTCTCCTACACCCAGACACTTTTAACCCCTCCTTTTTCTTTTAATTTTCTCACCCAAATAAGGCAACACCCAGAATCCCAAGCATCGGAAGAGTCACCAAAGAAAAACTTGGCACCACGTGTAGGCCCGATGTAGACCTTTGCTCCCTCGCTCCTGGTGTGTATGGGGTGGGGGGCTCTTAATATGCAGGCGCCGCAAGAACCCCGGTTTGGCTTCACCCTGGTCCCAGCGCCCCAAAGGAAGTCGCATTTGGGCAGGGAAATGCTATAAACGCCTATTTCCTTCTCATTCTTTGGGGTTGCCGAGCTGACCCGGAGGCGGGGGGGGGGGGGGAGAAAACGAGCACGAGTGATTCTGTTTATTGTGTTAGACATGTATATATTCCGAGTTCGCTTGTACAGGAGGATTTACATGGCTGTATAAAGATGGCTGGGGGCGCCACGCTCTTCCGGGGCGTTCACGTGACAGGCTGGGGTGAAAACCCGCCGCCCGAGGAGAAGCGGAGGCCTGGAAGGAAATGCGTTTCAGCGCACTGGGTTTAAATAAGTTTCCCGAATACACAAAGGTGGGAGCCACGCGTTTGCTGCCAGTCATCGAGGAAACGTTTAGCTTTCCAAAAAATATGCTGGTTTCGATAAATAGATTTTAGCCTCTCTGCTATAGTTTTTTTTTTTTAATTTTCTTTGAATTTTAGAAATAAGTTTATACGTGTGATCTGTTTTGGGGCTGGATGGGGCTGGAAGGGAGGGCGAGGCAGTAGCTCTCAGCTCTGCACTGTCCGAGTAAGGTCCTTTGTGGAGGGCGCAGTAGGCCCCACGCTGTCGTGGAGTTTGCGCACGTGTTTCTTTAAGTCAAAGTTTCTGCAAAACCCTTTGCCGCAAGTGGCGCACGTGAAAGGCTTCTTGTCGTTGTGGGTGTGCATGTGGAAGGTCAGGTTGTAGACCTGGTGGAAGGCCTTGTTGCAGATGGTGCATTTGTACTGCTTCTCGCCGCTGTGGGTCAGCTTGTGGTTCTTGTAGTTCCCTACGGGAGACCAAAAACAAAAAAGGAGGGCGGGGGGAATGAAGTAGGACGCCCCCGCCACCCCCCGAGCGTCCCGGGGTTGGCTCAGGTGCCCGCGCAAAGAAGGCGACGCTTGGCTAGGCGGGCGCGACCTCTCCGAGTGAAGAAGTTGTCAAACTTCGTCTGCGTCAAGCCGAAGGCTCTCACGGCAGGATGGAGGGCCGAGTCCCCGCGTGGCCGCCCCGCGCCCCTGCCCCGCCCGGTGCACAGGCCCCGCGCAGCGTCCCTCCCGCTGTGCTGGGCTGGCGGGGAAACTTTTGCACAACCCAGAGACGCACCGGGTCCTCCTCCCCGCGGCTGCCTCGCTGGAAGAAATTCGCACGAACCCGGGCTTCGTCCCTCAGTTTCTGTTTATCTTCTCATTTTAAAAGTTACTCCCTCTGGTCCACCCCCCCCCCCCCCAGCTACCACCTGGAGATCCAAAAGTGCCTTGGAAAACCCAAGCTGGGCGCGCCCGGCCTGGAGGTGTTGGGGACAGGAATGGTTTCCCCCAGTCTTGTTATTCCCAGGAGGTGGAGTTTGCCTCGATTTTTTTTTTTTCATCTGAAAGGGGTGTCCCGGCTACAAAGACAAGCTTTTTCTATAGGGCAATAGCCTCTCTTTCTCCTACTTCCTTTCCCTCGGCCCCTTTCTTTCTTCCCACCTCCCAAACTCAGAGTCTCCCCGTGCAACCAGCCTGACTCCAGCGAGGTTTACTAACCCGGCCCGAGGAGCTCCCACCCAAACCCGTCACAACCCGATTCCAAAGAAATGCTGCGCCCGAGCTTCCAGCTCTCACGCTCCCTCTCTGCGGATCCTTCTTTGCCTTCCCGCTCGCAGCGACCCGCCGAGTCCCGAGGTGAGAGGTGAGGAGAGGGCCTCGCCCCGCACATTACCTTTTTGGTGAAAGCCTTTGCCGCAAAATTCGCAGACGAAGGGCTTGTAGCCCGCGTGGATGCGGATGTGCGTGTTGAGCGTGGAACTGCGGTTGAAGGCTTTGCCGCACTGGTTGCATTTATGCGGCTTTTCCTGCGGAAAGGGGCGCGCGCACAGTAAGGCCAAGGCCCCGGCCAGGAGAGGCCACCTCAGGGGCCCCTTGAAGGGGTACCTTGAAGGGATACGGGGCCCCCGGGAGGGATAAGGGGAACCCTTGCCACCGTCGCTCAGGCGCGGGGTGTTGCGCGCGGGCCGACCTGGACCCGGGGGCCACGTACCTGGGTGTGGATAATTTTGTGTCTGCAGAGCGTGCTGGCCTGGCGGAAGCCTTTGCCGCAGACTTTGCACACGAACGGTCTGGCTCCGGTGTGGACCGGCATGTGGCGGGTGAGGTTATAGTGCGCATTAAACACCTATGGAAGGACACGAGGGGGCCTTGTGGTGTGTCCGGCCGAGAGAGGCTAGAATCAAACTGGGGAGGCCACAGCCTACACCCCCCAACCAACAGTCCCTTCAGAAACCAGAGCCCTTTTCATTTCACAAAGCGCTTCCCAGCCCACTGCGCACGCCAGTCCCGTGTGGCCGCTGACAACGACATCCCCATTTTACAGAATGGGAAACTGAGGCCCAATAGGCCCCCAGTGTGAGTAGTAGGTAGCTACTGGGGAGCTCCTGAACTTGAGAAAAGGGAGGTCCAGGCTGCCTCAGGGAAGCAGCTGTCCCTGCTCATCCCTCCCATCCCCCCGCGGACCCGGGGCCTCACCTTGCCGCACACCTCGCAGGTGAAGTTTTTGGGCTTGCCGTCCGCAGAGCCCCCAGGCAGCTTGCTGTGGCCCTTGACGCCACCGCGATCGGCGGTTAGAGCCGAGTTCTCCTTCAGCACCTGCTCCAGCGGCGCGGGCAAGCGTTCCTTATGGGCATAGGGGGCCGGATGGGGGAACTTGTCCGCGGCCAGGCCGGCCAACTTGGCATTCTCCAGCAAAAAGAGCTTGGGGTGCGCAGCCAGGGCGGCGGGGGCCTGTGCATTGAGGAGGCCGGATGGGAAGAGGTGGCCTCCGAGGAGCTCAGACGGCGGGTACGCGGCAGAGTCCAGGTAGTTGAAGTAGTAGAGCGAGCCGCTGGCCGGCAGCCCCACCGCCTGGTTGATGACCTGCGGCTTGATGACCCTGCCCGCCGGCAGCGCAGACGGCGCCAGGCCCAGATCGGCCTTGCAGCACACGCCACAGTTGGTTTTGCACAAGCCGCTGGCGCCGCACACCGGGGCCCCCCCGCCACCGCCGCCACCACCGCCGCCGCCGCCGCCTCCTCCTCCTCCACCGCCGCCCGCCCGGAGGCTGCTTTTCCAGAGCTCGGAGTAACTGAGCAGCGTCTTGGACGGCACCTCGTAGCCTAGGGGCTGGAGGGGGATCATACAGGGCAGCGGCGAGCAGAGGTTGAGCAATTTCTTGCCCTGGCCGCCATCTGCCTCCAGCGTCCCCGGCCGGGGCTCAAAGGGCGCACGGGGCTCCGACGTCTTAGCCATGATGCGCTCGATGGAGAAGGCCAGCGTCTTGGAAGTGGCCGGCGACGCTCCAGCGCGCGGGCAGGCCGGGGGCACCATGGTCTCCAGGGAAGCCGAGCTGGCCATGGCGCGCTGAGCCGAGCCTTGCCGCGCCGGACTGGGCCAGGGCGCAGCCTCTCTCCTCCTAAGTCTGCATTCCGGAAAAGGCAGGGAGGGAAACCGCAATTTAATAAGCACCTTGTCGGGTCCAGGTCACCCATTTGCATTCAAATGAACAGGGGCAGAACAAAGTGCACCCAAGGGTACCAAATTACCGCCCATTAACCCGGCGCGCAAAGGAACCCACCAGCCCCTGCCCTAAGACTTTGAAAGGGGGAAGAAGGGGGAGGGTTTACAAAGGAAAAGGAGAGAGAGAAAAAAAGAAAGAAAGAAAAGAGCCTCAAATTAACCCCCCCTGAGCCGTTCCCTGGACCCTGGCCTCCGCCACGCGTGCGGGGAGCTGGACAGTGAAGGGGCAAAGTTAAAGAGGACCAGGAGAGCCACCTCGCATTTACCTCTTTCCCCCACCGCCAAGGAGATGCGTTCCGAGCCATGCAGCGTGTCTCCTCTGTCACATTTTGATGGCAAACATCTTCCCCTCCGCGTGAGATCACTGTCTTTTACATTCAGCTGACATCACATGAAGTCACTTGAAGTGGAATGACATGGGCGGCGGCGCGGCTCCCGTAGCGGCCCCTGTGTTCCCCCGCGCCTGCCGGCCGCCGCCGCCACCGCCCCTCAAACTTTAAAAGGAGGCAACTGGCGCCCGCGCTCCCCTCGGGAAAGTGCGAGCGGTTCGCGAATCGGGAAGGAGGGAAGAGACGGGAGGGGGAGGGGGAGGAATCGTGATGGTTTTGCCGGTGGAAAGAAGGTGGGGGGAGCCCAAACCCAGGCAGAGTTCCGTGCGTGATTCACAACTTTGGGGGCCTATAGGTTTGAGGGACGCGGGGAGGGCAGAGGGTCCTGCACGCGCCGCCCCAAAGGGCCCCTGGGTGTCCGTCTAGTCGCTGAACTATCCCTTAGCCCTCTGCAGCCGAGCTGGGCATCGTGCTAATAAACTGCCATTTAGCCACGGAGCCGGCGCCAGCCCCGAACACGCGCAAATGATAATTACCTCATTAGGATGTGGCGCATGGACGCGGGCGCCGCGTTTGGAGGGGGGAAACTTGTTAATGGGGAAATATTAATTTATGCAAAAACAACGAGCTCGCCTTGGCCGGCGTCGGGGGTCGGGAGAGAGCTCCCGCCGCCTAAGGACGACCCCGTAGCGTCCGGAAGAGCAAGGCCGCGCGCCCAGATCCCGGGGGCCTCAGCGCCCGGCGGGTGCGCCTCCCCCTCTCTGGCCGACTCCCCGCCTGCGGCTGGGGGAGACTGCACAGCAAGCTGGAGGACTGTTTGAGATCCTAATCGATCAGAATCGCTGATTTGTGATCGGGTTTCTGAGGCAAAGCTGGGCTCCGCGGCTGGTGCGGGGAGGATCCGGAGGGCAGCTCTCCCGGCTGATGGGTACTTACTGTTTGTATAATTGAGAAGGTCCAATCTCCACCTGTTTAAGGAGCAGATTGAAACAGCAGAACCTCCCCTGGATCCTATTAAAACGTTTTTCCTCCTAAGGCCATTCAGTCGAACCAATTTTCCGAAGTGATTCATAGAGCTGAATTCTGCCAAGGCAGCTCTTTCACTTTTAGCCACTAAAGCACCGCGTGGAACCGGGTTTTGTGTTTTTCTAAAATAAAGAGAAGGATTATCAGAGGGGAAAGGGAGGGGGCTTGAAGGGGGGCGGGCAGAGACTTAGTGTGGCCAGAGGTACAAGCGGAGGGAAGAAAAGGCCCTTTTCTAGACAGGCCCCAAGTAAGTTCGGAGGAATTCAGCGTTTTGTGCCTGGCGCACAAAAGCAGCGCGCTCCACGCTCGGTTTGGAGGGGCTGAATTCATCTGTTTGCAGACCATTCCACCTGCGTATCACAACAAACTGCTCAAAGACGCTCCAACACTTTCAACAGGCCGGGCGCTCTTGGCGACAACAAAAGTGGTCGAGGCTGAGGGTTCTTGTGGGGGTAGTGGTGGGGGGACGGCCAGCCAGGGAGAGAGCGAGAGAATTAGGTTTAGGGAGGAGGAAGGGGGGTGCAGGGGTTTTTGAAAACTTTTGGACGGTTTTGTTTGCGCGACAATTATATCTTGCCAGCCGGCTTTTGCAAGACCACGAGCTTTGTAGCCGCAACCACAGTTTAAGAGGATTACGGTGGGTATAATATGAGCAAACAGGGTTGAGGGTTTGATAGTGAATTTTATCTCCAAAGATACACGATCTTGTGGACCTCGAGAAAATGGCACTGGAAGCAAACCCTTTCCTTTTTCACTCAGGAACAGGTCTTGAGGAACTGAGTATCCTGCCCGAGGCCTCTCAGCTGCAAAACATCCCAGAAAAGAATCAGGGAGAGAATGGGAAAGGTCTAGTTGTAACTGAAGGCAAAGCGCTCCTTTTCCCTTCAGAACTTCTCTCTACTATCCACTCCCCCGCTGCCGTGCAATTTCAGACCCGATATTGACCTGGCAGGTGAGGGAAAGGACCAGTGTACTTGGAAAGCAAGGGGAGGGAAAAAAGAGAGGTCTCCGAGGGAAAGTGGCCTGGAGGGTGACATCCTTGGGTGGATTTTCTCACCCTGCCTAGCTGGGAAACTGCCTCTACTGCCCCAAAATTCAGCAGGCATGAGTCTGTCCCCCTAAAACCCTTCTCCTCCAACTTCCAGATTTCGAAGCTAGAAAGAAGCTTGCTCGTCTGAAAAAAAATATTTCCATATACAGCCCATTGAATTTAGATGTTCAGAAAGGCGGAATTCCAGACCCAGTGTACCCCCATCCCCATGTTAATGTGAAAACAACACAGAGGAACCCCCCCACACACGCTACCGCCACCAAACATGAAACAAACCAACAACTCACCCCGACATTGAAATAGTATCAATACACCCGCAGGGGCTCAAAACCCGAATTTCTATCCCGACTTTCCTGTGTGTCTCGTTCAGTCACCGGCACTGCACCCCAACCCCCTTTCCAAATTGGGTAATTGTTGATCTCGGCAGCACGAAAGATCTGCTGGTTTGAAAGCTCCATCAGGCTGAAAGGCTTCCAGAGGCTTTCCGTGAACCTGTCTGGCCATCCCTAGCGCTTTTTGTAACTGCATAAGCCGTCCCGCTCTCCCCCGCATCACAAAGGAGTGCTACCTCCACAGAAAGAAAACATTTGGGTAAAAACAAGTTGCCCCTAATGTGCCTCTCTTTCCAAATGTTGGGTGAATACACTGGCTTTTATAAAAGTATTTAATTAGCTTCCACAAACTTCTCCTTCCCTTGCCCGCAGATTATATTGAAGTGGAGGGTTGGAGACTATTTTACACCTTGCCACTCACATGTTAATTAATCTCTATCTAACCCTAATTGCAGTTTATTCAAGCACCGCTCAACAGCTCACCCACACAATAAACACTGATCCTACTTTTATACATATTACTTCACGTTAACACATTGAGTAATTAACTCCAGTACCAACTAATAGTGCAAACAAATATTTTCTGTAAACGAGATGATTTCAGGCAGAATAAAAGAGGACTAGGGAAACGTGGCGCTTGGTGGAGGGAGTGCTGAGATTTCCATTCGCTGCCCCCCAACCCTTGAAATTCATTCTCATTTGCAGCATTTTTTTTTTTGAGGCTGAAATGTTAACAAAACAAAACAAAACAAAGAGGAACAACCATAGGAATGAAAATTTGACAATTTTATGAAGTTGATGGCAGTGTTCCGCGAGATGAGGGGTCACTTTTTTCTACCTACACATTTTCAGTGATGGGGGGGTCCAAAATAACGCCACGTGAAGGGCAGCAGGAGGCTCCAGGGATAAGCAGATGTTTCCGGGATGTGAATCCTCCTTCGCTCAAGTTTTCCAAAGCTTCCCGCGCTAAAGAAGTCCTGTCCTTCAAAGCAATGGTTAGAAGTGGACCAAGACTGTGGTGATAAATGAGAGGTCCCATCTGTCTCCCCAGTCCTGACTGGTACAAAAGCTCCACTTTGGAGGTACAAGTGCCCTGGGTGGGCAACCGGACAAAGCAAGCCACCTCACGCGGAGGCACGCGGTCTTGGCCCAGGCGAGGCCCACTAGGCCTCAGCTCGTGCTCCTCCCCAGGGGCCGCATTTCGAGCTGCCCTCCTACACGCAGGCCCACGGCGGACGGTCAGCCTCACCTGAACCGTGCGGCCGGCGGCCTACTACTCTGGGCCTGCCAGGCCTGGACCCACCGTGGGGGTCTTCCTCCACCCTGAGGCCTCAGCCCCGGGCCCCTCTCCTTCCGGCGCCTCAGCCCAAAGCCAGACGCTTTCCCCTCGGCCCGTCTGGCCCACGCGTGGTCCTCAACACCTCGGCCCGGGTAGAGAGCCACGGCCAGAGTTAAGCCTGACGCCCCTCGGAGGCCTGTGCTCGTCCCCACGCTGCAGAGCGGGGTGCCAAGGCCGGGCGCTTCTGCGGCTCCGCTGGGCCTGACCGACGCCGCGACCTCGGGGATCTGCGGCTGTGGGACGCCGCACCCGTGCCAAGCCGCTCGCACACCACTGATTGGGGATCCAGGCTCAACCCCAAGGCCTGGAGCGCAATGTTTTAATTGAAATCGCAGGTTTAAGCCCAGCTGGCGGCTGTCTATTGGTTTTGCAAGGGCTTCTCTTGTGGGAAGCATATTAAATATGACTGGCGCTGCTAGAGGCTCCGCTCTCCTCCTGCCCCCTCCCTCTGGCCTTTCTGTGGTCACTAACCCGAACACTGTAATGATGACTTTTGTTTCAATTTTTTGTTGTTGTTTAATGCCAGAAGTCGCCCTCACTTTAGGACAAATTACTTAGCAGACGCCTTCCCGGGGTGGAGACAACCTCAGAGGAAAATCCCTTTCTTGAGCAAAAGCTCACACTTTGCACCACTGCCGGCCTCCCGGAGGAGAAAGGCAAGCGTTTCTACTGCAGGAGAGGTGTTGCACTTCCGGCTCTGGTCGCTTGCATCCATTGGTTCTAGATGACAAGAAGCACTATTATTTTAAATATTATTATGATTTTCTCACCTGAGCCTTAGGTTGCAATACTTAATACATCCCGCCATCTCCCCAGGGAGCTGAGCAGCTCGGGGGCCCACGGCGGGCTCGAGGCTGCTGGGCTTAGGCAAACCCCCACCGGGCAGATTTGATGTTTTCTCCCCGCTCCTCCGTAACTTGTTGGGAAAACAAAACAAAAACCCCAAATCAAACTTCACGGGTGAAGCACTCTCCCTCTCTCCCTCCCTCCCTCCCTCCCTTTCTGACTTCTTTCTAAAGGGATATTTAGGATCTGATTTACATGGTGCCACGCTTAGCCGCTGAAAATAGATTAACTTCTGAAGAGAAATTTTTCTGCGATCCTCTTTTTTTTTTTTTCCCACCCCCCCAGGAAGCATTTTATTGAAAACATTCGGGCCGGCTTGCCAGGAGCGAGCTTGTCCAAGGCTCAGGGGCCTCCGCCTTCGGTGCGCGCGGTTTGCAGGATTAGTGCGGCCAGGAGACAAAGAGCCCCAGATACCCCGGCCTCGGGTGGCCGGGCGCGCCCGGAGAGCTCCGGGGCTCCGGATACCCGCACGGAGCGCGCGAGCACAGTCTCGGGCCCGGGCCTCCAGGGACAGATGGGCCAGAGTCGTCTGCATCTGCCCGCGTCCTCAGGGAGGCTGCGGCGCCCACAGCCTCGGTGGCCGAGCGCCTGTCCCACTGCACCCGGCGGCGGTTTTGCAACACCCGTTGCATTCGGGGACTAGTTTGCAAATCTCAGTGCACCCACGGACTGCTTTTCACCCTTGAACGCGAGAGGCGCTTATAAGCCAAGGGCGGCCGGCTTTGCAGCCAAGAGGAGAGTCAGGCGGTGGTACAAACCTATCATGATTTCCAGAATCCTCCCAACCCCCTCTGCCATCACATCAGAGGACATTAGATACGTATTTGGAAATCTGGAAATACGCGCTCCTAGGCCAGAGGGATTCTCCCCAAAGAGCAGATCGGCAGTCTCTACCCACTCAAGTTTAGTGAGCTCTTCTCTCTGACTACTGGATGCATATATAGTCACAAATTAAATACAGGTTTAAATATGTATGTAATTAAGTATACATATTTAAATACATATATATGCGTTATGTATGCGCATTTTGTATATATGTGTGTACATGTATATATATTCACTGCTATCGACAACCCTTCACTTAGAAATGCCATTTAATTAGGAATCTGATCCAATACCCTCGCGCAGCAATTTGTCAGCGGCCGTGTCATTTTGCGAGGCGCAGTGGGGACGGCAGGCGCCTCACGCAAATGCGTTTTCCTCTTGCGATGCTGTTTTGGTGTGCAACCCAGAGGAAACAATCATTTATGAAGAAAAATTGATATTACACACACATACATATATATACACATACACATACATGTGTGTAATATATACATATTGTGTGTGCATACATGTGTGTGTATACACACACGCGCACACACACACACATATATATGAAATTAAAAGGCATTTTGGTGAGTGACTGGCCCTGCCTAATTCGGGTGTTGAAGATTTCTGACTTCCTGGGAAGACTGCTTAGGATCCTCCCCGTTATTTAACTTGGCAGCTAGTTAAACTCCGCGGTGGAGCCTGCTCAAAGGTATTAGTGTTAAGTGCTGAGAGCTGGAGTTAAGCCGGCAGGGAAAAGGAAGGACTGGAAGGGGCAAAGGGGTGAGAGGAACTGATTTCAGATTTGTCCAAACTTCTGGAAATTTGCCGGGCAGCATAGGTCTGTGTTGGCTGGTCTGTTGGTTAAGAACCTGAAATGCTATGATCACTTTTGAAGCGAATCCTCCATTCTCTCCTTTGGTGGGTGGTTTGGTTTGGTTTGGCTTTGATAGGCACTTCCCAGATGTGCGGGCAAAAAGTTCTTTCCAGCCTGGGTTTCTTGAGGTCTATACTGTTCAGCTGAATCCCATCTTCTCCAGTCCTGGGTCAAGATTTCGGTCTGAGTGCTCCACCCTGGTAGTCTGTAGACTGACTTCGGTAAAGACAAAATGGCAACTGCAAGGATGTTGAGTAGAGCTCCATCAAGAATGAATCAGCCTCTTGCTGCTTCTCTTGCTGTCTCCCTGACACACAGACCCTCTCTTTGGGGATTAAGCTAGGGTAGCAATCAGTAGGTGATTACTTATTATTGAGGGCCCATTACATGCCAGACACAATACTGAGTTAATACCCACTCTCCTTAGTTCTCACTTCTTCCTATGAAGTATATAGTCATATGCCCATTATACAGATTTGAAAATTGAGGCTCTTGGAGGCTAGATAACATGTCCAAGGTCACATAACTGGGAAGAGTTTGTTTTCAGAACCTGTACTTGTAGCCACCATACTAAAAACCCAGAGCTAAACAACTAGCCTGAATGGCTGGCAGGGTATAAATTGGGACACTTTGAGAACCTGGTTGGCAGTATCTACCAAAGCTGAATATTTGCATTCCTTAGGACCCAGCAATTCCACTCCTAAAAATATACTCAACAGCAATGTGTTCCTATGTTCACTCAAAGATGTGGACTGGAATGTTCATAGCAGTGCTATTGGTAATAGTCTTAAACTGGAAATTGAATAACGATCAAGTGTGGAACTCATAAATAAATAAATAATGGCATGTTCACAAAATGAAATACTATATACATCAATAAGAAGCAACAAACCATTGCTACACTAAATAGCACCAGTGAATATCATAAACAATACTGAACAAAAACAGATCCAAAAGACTACATATTGCATGATTCCATTTTTAAAAGTTCAAAAATAGGCAAAATTGGGGATACAAGGTGGGGGGGTTCTGAGGTGTTAGTAAGGGTTTATTTCCTGATTTGGGTTTTAATTTGTGGATATTTATCAAGCTGTGTATACTTATTATTTGAATATTTTTTATGTATTTCTTATACTTCTATATATCTTTTAAATATACTTATTTGGTCACATTTCTATGTATCTATTATAATATCTCTATATCTGTTAAATAAGTGAATAATTAGCATTAAGTTGTCTGATTTGCCCCCCTTCCCCAGAACCCCAAAGACATAATGCTCACCTGCCTCTTGAGTAATGCTCCTTGAATTTCTTCCTCTAGACCAGATAATCCCATTAGTTAACTGACCTCTCATATAGACTTTTAAAAACAAGCTGCTTCCAAACTCCTAACACAGTTGTCTTTGGAGCCTGGGCCATTGATCCAACTTCCCAGGGAACCTGCAATGGGCTCAAGAATGTTTGGCTTAATCAGGGGATTTTACTTGAAGCATTTTTCTCACCCAAGACCTCAGAGGAAGGATGGCAGCTTTGACCTTGGACCTGTACTCTTTGCCCAGGGCACCAGGTGAAGAATGTCAGGCCAGGAACTGCCTCAAACTTTCCAGAGACACAGTCTGGCAAGTTGCCTTGGGAGGTGGAAGATCTGGTTGAAGGCAGGAGGGTGAGGTACGGGATGATGGTAGGAATTGGCATTAATAGAAAGCCCTGGCAAGTCTTTAGAGCTCAACTTACTGGGTCTTGGCCGTAGACAAGACCAGGGGGAAAAAGACCAAATCTTGGCTCTCTGGTAAGTGACCCAGTTAGCAGAACTAGCGGTTTTACTCTGGGAGAGGGTGGCAAAGTTTATTTTAGCAGGAAAAAGCCTTGGGATACAGAAATCAAACCAAATACTTGACAATCCCTTTGTGCAAATCTCTGGTGAATTCTGCCAGTGGCACTGATTAGAAATCTGATCTCAGCACTTTAGGAAAGATACCAAGAACCTACAACTAAAGCAATTAAGGGGGGAGTGAGGAGGTAAGAACTGGTGCTCTAATTTAGATAGACTAAAAATAATTCTCTCGTCCTGAAAGAGTGAGAGGAGATAAGACCCAAGGTGATATAATTAATTCATTACTTAGCCAGCACACCTATCTTGAGATTTTCTATATTGAGCACCATCTAGATGCCAGGGATGTAGTGCTTACCGATATAGACACGATCCCTGCCCGGCTGCAGCTTACATTCCTTCACTCAGCCAATAGGCATGCATCAGTACCTTCTGTAAACCAGGCTTTGTGCCCAGACATGGAGAATGGCTAATGGGTGTGACTATGTTTGGTCCAAGATTCTCAAAGAGGGCAGTTAGAGGGGAAAAAGTAAGAAACAAAAGCATATCCAAAGAACTCCCCGACAGGGAAGTTAGAAAATTTAGAAACTTCCCGCCCCAACAGAGGTGGCAGGCTGAACTAATAAAGAACAGGTTTCTGGAGGCATCTGTGATGGGTGGGTAAACTTCCCCTTTGGCAGCTTGCTGCCTGGTGATTTTTCTAGATACAGGATTCTGGTCTGGGTGGACTTGGGTCTCCCTGGAGCATGCTCTTATGGGACAGTATGGAACTCCTTCCTGGGTTTTGTAGGGCTGAGTGTCTTTGTGGCACTGTGGGTTCTAGAATCAGATCAAGTTAGAAGCCTGGCTAATCAGTCAGCTGTGTGTCAACAGGCAGTTTAGAAAAACTCTCTGCAAGCCGGAGTTGCCCAGTTTTGACAGGAGATGGACATCTACTTGGGCACAAGGTGGCAAGGACTAAATGAGAAGATGCACGAAGCTCAAGCAGCCGTGACTGGCCAAGGGAAAGCACTCCATGTGTGTTTGCTATTGTTATTACAAGAGCTATTGTTATACATAAACATGGTCCTTCAGTATGCCTGGAGGAGGAGGAAGAGGGCAAAAACATTACTTTCTTTTTTTTAATATTTTATTTTTAAGTAATCTCTACACCCGTGATGGGACTCGAACTCACAACTCTGAGATCAAGAGTCGCGTGCTCCACCGACTGAGCCAGCCAGGTGCTCCCCCCCAAAATTACTTTCTTGTTTTTGTACAAAAAACTTCGTTCTTTTTCTGATTTAAAAGGTGATGGGTGAAGAAATTTGGGGAAAGGCAGAGGATTACAAAGAATATTAAAAGTGTGCATAATCCTTCTATGGAGAAATCACAGACGCACGAGTGTATATTCTTTCTATGCATTGACAGGGTTGACATCATATGATATGTACTGTTTCATGATCTGCTTTGCCACTTAATATAGCATGACTATTTTCCCACTTTAAATATGCTACTAAGACATAATTTTAATGTCTCTGTAGTACTCCACTATATTGGCTTTAACTGAGTTAAACAGTCCATTATCAATGGATATTTAAGTTGTTCACATTTTTTTTTTTTTGCAATAGCTCCCGTCAGGAACTTTCCCATACATATATTTTGTGCATAGCTAATTCCCATAGGACAAATTTTCAAGAGTAGAATTATTATGGCAAATGGTATGCACATTTTTAAAGCTTTAAATATCAACTGACAAATTGCCTTTCGGAAGTAGGTACGATGCCTTTTCCCAGCACCTTCACTAACACTGGGCATTATCACTGAAAAAAAAATCCTTACAAATTTGATAGGTCCCAAATGGTCTCTCATTGCTATTTCTGCCCATATGTTCTTGGCCAGGACAGACTCAGGTACCAAGTTATGGAGAACTTGGAATATAGAAATAATGGTACAGACCTGGGTGATAGTAGAGATGAAGAAATATGGGAAAGGATGTCTCAGAGAGAGAAATTTCCAGAGAAATGGGAGACCAGTGTCACATATTTTGTGGCATCCAAATGGTTCTAGATTGCTTTAGGATTTGAATATTTCCTTGAGAAACATTGCTCTTCAGAAATCCCCAGTCAGAAAGCAAGCTGCTGGCCCCTTCATGTCTTCTAGACCCTCTGTCCCTTCTTGGGTGAGTTCACCCCTTAGGTCCCACATGTGGGTACTGACCTGTAGCTGGAGGCATAGCAACCCCATGAGCCGGAGCCTCAGGCTAATGAGGCCAAGGTGGTCTGTGACTCTCACAAAAGTCACCCAAAGGACTATGTCCTGGCCTCGGACAGATGTTTGTAAATGTAAGCTCACTGGCCAGAAGGGGACACTCCTGAGAACAGGTGGACCGGTGCAAACCTCTCCCCATGCCTAGAGAAAGAATCAGAAGGACCAGAGGAAGGAAGTTCTAGAAAATGAGAAGAGTGGTCCAGCCCATATCACACAAATAGGAGAGAAGGCACATAGTGGAGGGTTATTTATTCACAAGAGCTAGATTTTCATGTCCAACTTGAGCTTCTCCCTAGCCAGCAAACTGCACGCTTTTCATTTACCTTTGTGATTTCTGTTGAATCTCTCCTGCTAAATAAAAAACAACTGAACCTTGTTGTGAGGGCTTTTCAATGGGAGCACAGAATATAACAAACCCACATACCCAACCCCAATAAAATCAGTCCCAGGCCAATCCCGATTTCTCTCTATCCCCATCTACTCTGCCATCCTATTATTCTAAAGCAAGTCCCAAGCATAATATTTTGTCACCCATAATAATTTAACTACCATCACCTAAAATATCACCTAACATCATCAAATACCCAGTGTCCAGGTTTCCAGTTTTCTTATAAATGTCATAACTTTAAGTAATCCTTTGTTTTCATTATGATTCAAACAAGGTCCATACATTATGATTGATTGTCAAGGCTTTTAAGTCTCTTTTGATTTATAGATTTGTCTCCCCCTCTCTTTTTTTCACCTCCCCTTGCAATTTACTTCCTGAAAAAAAAAAATCAGGTTTTTTTTGTCCTGTAGTTCTCATAGTCTGAATTTTGCCGACAGCATCCCCGTGGTGTTGGCAATTTAAAAAACTCACTTCTTAAGATGCTGCCCTTCTTTCTGCCACTCCTTCTTGAACATTCCTTTGAGAGCACATTTTTGCTGTTTAAACCCCCTGGCCTGTGACCTCCTGGTAGGCAGGGGCCTCTCTTGTTCGCCTTTGGTCTCTGCCTCACAGCCACCAGCAGACAACAGGCACACTTGGTTTGTTAGATGAATCAAATGACTGGAAGAATTATGCTCTCTTTTCTTTATGTCTCTGCCATGTACACCCTTGAATTCACCTTGCAGCACTGCATTTTGTACTACGTGTATTTCTTTTCCACATGTGGTTAGTGTCTAAGGACAGGACCAGCCCCATGTTGGTTTACAAATACAGAGTTTCTCCCCACTGCCCTGCAGTGAGGCTCAGCACAGATCAAGATTCTTAGTTCCTGACTAGTTCAGAGGCAGACTGACTTCCCATCCTCTGTGGTTCTGGAATGTATGCTGGTGCTTTTAGTCTCCTTACTCATGTTTTTAAAAATGTCTAGTTTTTAACGAAAGGGAGGCTTCCCAGACTTTTCCTTGGGTATTGGGAAGATATTTATTTTAATTCCAGAATAAAGATTTCCTTTAGATCTTATTCTCTCTCCCACCCACACCTCCATAGGTTCCTTGGGGGTGGGAGTGGAGGTGGTACAAATTTATGTACGAGAGAAACTTAACATTCTATAAATAAGAGCTTGCTTGGGGAATGAAAGAAGAGCCATAGCAAGTAAATCTCTATCCCTCTTGTTAAATTGGAGCATATGCTTATTTAACATAGTTCAGAATAGGAGTATTATCTTTTGATGTATGTTTGCAGGTTAGATCAAGTTTTCACCTAGAGAACATAAAGGAGTAAGTAAATTAATATTGATCACCTAGGAGGTAATTGGTAGACCCGACTTCTGTGTTTCCTGACTCATTGACTTTTTGGATGCAACAGTAATAATTGTGACCACTTACTGAGTTGCAACAATATAATATAGTACACTATCTACAATATAGTGGAAATCAAGTCTCCCTTCGGCTAAATCTAGTCTTTTTCCCCAGGGGGCAACCAGGCTTACTGATATCTATGTGCCAGGTGCTGTGAGCCTAGCAGGTTTTGTTTTTTTTTTAGATTTTATTTATTTATTTGTCAGAGAGAGAGAGCACAAGCAGGCAGAGCGGCAGGCAGAGGGAGAAGCAGGCTCCCTGCTGAGTGGGGAGCCCGATGTGGGACTCGAACCCAGGACCCTGGGATCATGAGCTGAGCCGAAGGCAGATGCTTAACCAACTGAGCCACCCAGGCACCCCAAGCCTAGCAGTTTTTAACAATTGTTATCATTGTATCACCGGTGGGAGCCTATAAAGTAGGGGGACTGTTTGTCCCCATCTTCAGGTGAAGTAAACCAGGCGTGGTGGGTATCAGTGATTAGTCTAAGGCCACGTGTTTAGTTGAGTGGCAGAAGCAAAACTCCTCGCTAGCCAGAGTGGGACCCCAGACTTCTTACTCTTAGCCATGATCTCACTTTATGTAGGAACACAAAAATATGACATATTAATATCTTCAAGCAGTAAACTGTCGACTACCATTTGTTGAATTGTTTGGGCCAGTTGGTGGTTTGACTTTCTTTCAAGAAATTAAAAGTACATAGCTTACATGGCTTGTATGAAAAAGGATAGGATACTGTGAACATTTTATAGGTAGGAGAATTAAGAAGAGAGACAATGCGGGGCGCCTGGCTGGCTCAATTAGTAGAACATATGACTCGATCTCAGGGTGCTGAATTTGAGCCCCACCTTGGGTGTAGAGTTTCCTTAAAAAAATAAATAAAACCTTAGTCTCTATAACAAATTTAAAAGAAAAAAGAAGAGAGATAATGGGTAAAGCAAGAAATGGGTTGGGGAAATGAAAGATGGAGAGCTCTGGCAGAGGTTCCCAACCTTTCTGTGTGTGGGGGGGGCAGTGGGTAGTGGCAAACATACACCACAGACCCCATTCAGAGTCTGGTAAGCTTGTGGACCCCATCTCCAAATAATGATTTAAAATGCATAAGATAAAATATGTGCAATTCCAAAGGAGACCATTCATATTGATATACCATTATCAAAATCTTTTTCAAAAAGTGTGATATAGTGATATATGTGTTTTTTCTTAATGCATTAAATAAGATCAGTGGCAGATATAATACCTAAGGTAATTTAGAAGTACAGATGAGTATAAGTGATCTCTTGAGATATTGCAACAAGTTGAACATGATATGAAAATTTCTAAGATTTCTGTTGGTGAAACAGTCACAGATACTGCAGATGCTACTGTGGTTTGCTACCTTCTTCCCTACCCCCCACCCCTTCAAGTTCACAGACCTTCTGAGTTCTAGACGAACACTCCAGGTTAAGATTCTCTCCCTGGTAAGAGGACCTGCACAGAAGAAAGAGGGTAATAGTTAACCTTTCATCCTGTGCCTGCTACTAGAACTATACTTTAATCCAGATTCTTCTTGTCCAGATGCTGCTCTATTGGAACACTTTAAAAAGTAAATTTATTAAAAAAAAACCACTCCTTTAAAATATTTTTAGGGGCACCGGTTGGCTCAGTCAGTTAAGTGTCCAACTCTTGATTTTGGCTCAGGTCACGATCTCAGGGTTGTGAGATCAAGCCCCATGTCGGGTTCCACGCTGGGCATGGAGCCTGCTTAAGAATCTCTCTCTCCCTCTCCCTCTGTCCCTTCTTCTTCCTCTCTAAAATAAATGAATAAATAAATAAAAATTTAAAAAAATAACATACTTTTAAATTTGAGGGGCACCTGGCTGGCTCAGTCAGGAGAGCATGTGACTCTTGATCTCAGGGTCATGAGTTTGAAGGCCACGATGGGCATAGAGATTACTTAAAAATAAAGTATTTTTTTAAAAGATTTTATTTATTTATTTGACAGAGAGACACAGCGAGAGAGGGAACACAAGCAGGGGGAGTGGGAGAGGGAGAAGCAGGCTTCCTGCCGAGCAGGGAGCCCCATGCGGGGCTTGATCCCAGGACCCCTGAGCTGAAGGCAGACACTTAACGACTGAGCCACCCAGGTGCCCCCAAAATAAGTATTTTTAATTTGAAAAAAGTAATAAATACACACTGTTAAAATAATCAAACAACATAAAACACTATGTGCTGAAAAACATGTCTCCTTTCCATCCAAAGTCGGCTGTCCCCTTCCCCAGCGGTAACCACTGTTCCCAGTTTCTTCTGAAGCCCTCCTGTATTGATCACTGCTCTTGGTCACCAGCAAGAGAAACTGATGTCAGAAGAGGAGCTGATGAATTGCTCAGAGCGAGCTGGGGAAACAGGCTCAGTGAGGAGCCAAGGGACACGGGAAGTGAGGCACAGCCAGGAAAAGGCACAGGGACGGCTCTGTGTGGGCTGCACCTGCTTCTGGGTCCACCGCCCCGTCATCGGGCACCCAGGACTGTCCTGCATCCAGCCTGGGAGTCCTCTAGTGCTGCCAGGCCTCCTCAAGAGCCAAAGTTCTGAGCTAGAGCATCGTTAGCCACATACCAGCAATCAGGGGCACGCAGAGGGAATATTCTTTCCCCTTCAACCTTCCATGGAGTTTTGGATTTGGGGTCTGGGAGGCCAAAATGACAAATGTCCATTTACTCTCTTGAAAATATGTGTATATATAAATACACATACACACATATGGATAGATTTGCTTATTACTTTTTAAGTCTTTTATTTTTACTTTTTAAAAGATTTATTTATTTATGGGGGGGATGGACAGAGGGAGAGGGAGAGAGAGAGAATCTTAAGCAGACTCTGTGCTGAGCGTGGAGCCCGACGCGGGGCTCGACCTCATGCCCTTGAGATCATGACCTGAGGCGAAACCAAGAGTTGGATGCTTAACGACTGCACCAGGTGCTCTGATTTTTTAATTCTTTCAAGGGCTGGTCTGCCCATGAATTTTTTTTAAAAAGACCAAAGTATATATCTTGGACATTCTGCAGTATCAGCACATATACACATACTTTCCTCTACCTATCAATACAGGGAACAAACTGATGGTTCCCAGAGGGGAGGGGTGGGGGATGGGCAGCGTGCTTCCATTACGAAGTGAAGAAGTCACAGGGATGAAAGGTACAGCAGAGGGAATATAGCCAGTGGTGGTGCAACAGCACTGTGGTGACGGATGGGAGCTACACTGTGGCCAGCAGGGCAGGAGGTGGAGAGCAGCTGAATCACTACGTTGCACACCTGAAACTAATGTAACATTGTGTGTCCACTCTACTCAAGTAAAAATAAAATAAACCTGTGCAATGACAGTGACTATTACAGGAAAAACAAACAAACCCTACTTTATTCTTTTTCCTGGTTCCATTGTATTCCATCACAGTAAAGGCTAAGAATTTATTTCACTGCTCATGAGAGGCTTCCAAGTCTAGCCTGGTGAGGCCGTGGTCCTGGCATGAGAAATGGGCTTTCTGTCTTGCGGTCCTCAGGCCAACACTGACTCCAGTCTCTGGTCTGGGGTGCAGAAGGCTGATTTTGTAGCAGACTATGTTGGTGTCCTGCCCACTCTCCCTAGTCCTTAGCACTTCCTCCCACACAGGCGTGATTTCCCACCACCTTTCTTGCATTTATTTGCCGGAGGGCTTTCTGGGATGACCAGGGTTTTCTTTGTCCGCCTGCCCTGCATGTCTGAAGGGCTGGAGAAATACCCTTTCCTAGCCTCATCTCCCGGCTGTCCTCGGCCAACGGCAAGAAGGGTCAGGGCTGTCAGCCCTCCGCTAGCTCTCACACCCCTCCCGGGGGGTAACACTGACATGTCTGTTCTGCAGGGGGCTCCCGGACTTCTCCAGGCCGATCGAACTCCAGCTCCCCTCAGTGGCTGACATCTCCCAGTCTCCCTTCCCCATCCTGGCTAGTAGTGTTTCCTGGGATCACCTCCCAAGTAAACCATTGCACTTGAATCCTTGTCTCAGGGTCTGTTTCTAGGGAAACCCAAATGAAAGCAGCGATGTTGAAGAAGGGGAGACAGGAAGAGAAATTCATTTGCTCATTCATTAATTCCTTCAATCATTATTTACTAAGGTCCACAGTCAGAGGAAAGTGGAGAATGCGAATAAATGTAGACAAGAGGGACAAATTCTTCCTTTCCAAGGCACAGAAGCAAATGGTAAAACAAGTGGGCAGTAAGCATACCTTGTTGAATGCACAGCCGTCCAATCCCCAGCTGATCGGGAGTGGTTCCGGCGGGAAGAGTGCACCAGAAACAGGGAATAACAGGACCCAGCTTCTCAAGGGCGCTGACCTGGCCATACCTGTCATCTGTTCAGAGCCTGAAACATGTGGCAAGCTCTTAAGAGCTTCAGAAATTAACAGTAAAATCTTAGCTAACATTTATTGAGCACTTAGCATATATGCTGTTTTTTTAGTACTTTGCATGTATTAAAACATTTAATCTTGATGGTAACCCAGTGAGCTTAAAGCCATAGGTAAGGCTTAGGGGATTCTTCTGGTTATTCGTATTTTACAGTTGGGAAAACTGAGGCCTAGGGCAATTGCCCAAGGTTACATGGCTAATGATTACCACCAATCATCTGAAATCTGGACCGCGTTCAGCCTGACTCTAGAACCTGTGCTTTTTTTTTTTTCCCTTGACTATATTTTATTATTTCCTTGCTCTTGAGGTTATTTACATCTATTGCATCAAATCAGTCCACAGCACGTCTTTTGGAAAGCTCAAGGGGCCACTGAGTCATCCTTCCCCCTGACGGCAGGCATTGTTACACAGAGCCCATGCCCGTCTTCTCCTGGGAGGCCCCTTCACTTTGACCCTGAAAAGCTCCAACATCAAGCACCTTCCCACTGATGGGGGAAAGGGGTCCCCTCAGAGTGCACAGTGCAGGGGGGCACCGGATGGTCTGCCTTCTCCAGGTGTGAGGGGAGGGGGGTGCCCAAGTCTCCTGTAGAGGCTTGGCCAGCCTCAGCCACCCTAGCTGGAAACCTTCTGTGTGGAGGGGACCGGAGCCCGTGCTCCTGAGCTTCCACTTTCTATTCCGTCCTGCTATCTCTGCAGCCCCAGCTTTCACCTTTAACATTTACCTAGAGTGGTTTGAGCCCCCATCCTTTGTCCTAACAGAATCTCTGTCCCTCCCCACCTCAGGATTACCTTTCTTTTAAGTATCGGGGAGAAACGGGCACTTCTTACATATCCACTCCTGAGTCAGTCCCTGGTTCTGCCCCTGCGCTCAGGTCACTGTGTGGAAGGCTCTTCTCTGGGACAGGCACCCCCTTTTCCTTGCATTCTCCACGGGAATATGACCCCAAGGCTGTGTGCATAGCAGCCTCATTACAGAAGTAGATGGTGGTGACAGAGGGTAGGTGCAATTTGAGTTTGTTTACTTACGGCAGAAGGATGAAATCCAATTTCAGAGATGTTAAAAGTGAAAAAAAATTGAGAATCACTGAAATGATATCAGAATCGCAGACTAAGAGGTGAACAAGAAATGGATCAGAGATGGTTTTACTTGCTGTCAATGCAGAAAGAAACCCATGCCCTTGATTTGGAAAATCACTAGTCTAATTAATCTGCCAAGAATCATTTTATCATAACTATTCTCTGAGTTTTACAGGGAAAGAGTTCTCCTCATCCTGGCAAAAATCATTTCATGGGAGTTCAGCTTTCGGTATCACAAAAGTAGAGATTGGCGTTTCACTGAAGTGGCCTCTGCAAAGTTTGACTTTCCAAATACATTGTGACGTCATTACCCTCCATAGGCTCTGGAATTTGGAGTCAATAATCTTTATGTTTGACTTTTTTGCAGGGTACTTTGTGCTCAAAATGGAAGTAATAGCACCGAGGAGTGCTGTGGAGAAATTTGTTGTGTTCACAGCCCTACACTGGGAGGTGGGGCGGCGGCGGGGGGCGGGGGGTTGGTTAGGGTTCAGCCGCCCTGTTTATTATAACATAGTGACAGGAGAATTTGAAGCCTCGTCACAGCTTCCATGTAAACTGTAGTTGTCTTTGCATCAAATACCACCCATATTTGCCTTCTCATGTTGCCCCTGATTTCCTTTTAAGTATATCCCCAAATTTCCAACACTTTCTCTGAAATCCTTACTGTTTTCCATTACATTTCCTGCTTAGCTATTTCAGCAAAGCCTTGTTTATTCTTTGCAATTGTATTCACCACCCAGGAAACAAGCCAACTCGTTTCTGATGGACAGGGAAATATGCCAACTTAACCATCTTTACAATTGCTTTGTGCCATTGCACCAGCAATACTTAGGAGAGAAAAACATTTATTTGCGTACTTTTGGCTTATTGTTTCCTTTGCATTCTAGTTATTTTGTGGTTGGTGTATTAACTGTGATGACTTTATCCCTCTGTTCACTGGTGGCTGGGATGAATTTGTTGTGCAGTGTTTTTCTCTGACCTGAGGCTTGCCGTCCACAGGGTAGAGGGCTCGCTGGCAGATTGCGCCTTCCCGGCCCTCTCCTTGTTTTGCTTACTTACAACAAATGCAGATTTACAACTTTAGATGAAATGCATGGTTTCAGAAGTAGGAAAACAGATGATACTTTTCGTATTCAGATGAAGAAGCAAAACAACCTTGAATAAAAGATGAATCCTGATTTTTAAAAATTTGTTTACCAAGAATTGCACAATCGTGCATAATTTGATTTACTTCAGATTGGTTAATCATGTACTGATAAAAACTGGCCACAAAGAACATGCTTATTTTGGATTTTAAAATTTAAAGAAAATGAATATGTTGACATTTGTGCAGGAACAATAATGATATCACCCTCGTTGGTTTATTTCCTAGAATTCCTACAGAACCCCAAATTTATGACATCAGGACTTCATGCCTGTGCTTAGAAGTTCAGGTCATGTTAGTGGGGAGGTAGATGGCTTTAGGAAAGCCATTGAGATTCTTCGCCTTATTCATTCTTCCTTTATAGACAGTATGTTGTAATTCATTTAGTTCATGTTTTCTTGTTCATGATCATGCCCACGTGTGCCTCTCTGATGCCCACCATTCAATTTGGCCAACACTTACTGAATGCCTACCGAATCCCAGGCACCAGACCGGCACACACAAATGGATACAGTCCCTGACTTCGAGAAGTTGGCAGTCTAGCGGAGAGAAAGACACATCAACAGATCATTATAATACAGTTCAGTTCGACGGGGATTCGATTTGGGGTGTTTCAGAAATTCTTCACTTTTTTCAGTCTCTTGGGTCACTTCCACAGATGGCTCATTTCCTCCATTATGTTTTGTCCATCCTCATTTTACCCTGGATTTTCCTTTTGCCCAAGTTTGCTCTTGATTCTCCTTTGACCAGACCACCTCCTTAAAGACAGCACAATCATTAAAAGTAATACAGAAAATCTCTACATGCAGAGACAAAAATTATCCTATACTGATAAATGAAAAATGTGATTTGCCTTAGTATGCTCAGGATGAATCCCACTTGTGAAAATATATTTTAAAAATATATAAATATATAAAATATATAAATATATCCAATTGGATATTGGATATGATTTGAACATATTTGGAAGAATATATGCCCATCTGTTAGCAATGGCTACTTTGGGGAAATGGGTTGGGGAAGGAAGAGGCTTCAACTTTTTGTTTCATAGAATTCTACTTTATTTGATTTTTTTTAACTTAAAAAACTTCTTTAAATATTTTGAAAAAAATAAAAATACTGCTTAGTTCTCTGTTATTTAGCCCAACAAACCCAAGCTAAACTAAACTACATGTCCTTTTTTGAAACCTTAATCCACTCTTTCCATCTTAATCTCTCCAAACCCCCCCAGGAAGCCAGGCTCCCCTAACACTCTGAGCATATTCATTAATATCTTGCATCACATGTATTCGTTGAGTGTTCACTATGTGTGCTGGGAATTTATCAGAGAAGAAGAGAGCTTTGACCAAGCGGCACATTCCCCTCACCTCCCGCTGCTTTGGTCCGTGTCTTTTCGTGTCCTCCCTATGTGCTCTTCAAGGCCCACCTCCTCCAGGAAGTCTTCCCTTTCTTCTCCCTCCTCTGCATCTGTATGTGGTCTATATGAAGCTTTTGAAGATTCATATCACCTAAAGGCTCTAGGAGAATAGTCACCAGATCATCTACATCTCTGTATGTTCAGTCTTTATTAATCATATATTCAGTGAACACAGTAAGGTTAGAGTAGGGAAGCTGGCACAGACCACAGCCTCGTGAAGTGGAGAGAAGCTGCATGAAACAGGTAATGATGCAAAGAACCCCTTCGTGAAGAGTGTGACAAATTAACTACGAAGGGGAAGTAGAGAGTGTTAGGAGAATATGTACCAGGGACATGAATGCTGAACTGAGGGTGGGGTTTGGAAGGCTTCTCCGGCGAAGCCAAATTTAGCTGGGATTTGAAGGGCAAGATGAGGTGTTGGAGGGAGGCCCCCAAGAGGGCAGAACGGTGGTGCACAGGAGGAAGTGAACGTTGGCAGGGGTAGCTGAAACGCGGGGAGCCAGAGGGGCAGAGTTAACAGAGGAGGCTGAAGGGGCAGGTGAGGGTCAGATGGTGCATGGCCATGCATGGCACCTTAGTAAATCTGGGCTTCATTCCATGACCAAGGGGAGCCACTGGATGCTTTTAACTGGAGAACGGACAAAATTGCACTTGCCTTTTAGAAAAGTCTCCATGGCTGATGAAGGGGGATGCACTAGAGAGAGCCTGGGTGTTTCTAGCAGTGCCTGGCCAGTATGTACTCAACGATTTGTGGGCTGACTGATAATACAGTGAGTGCTTTTCCAGCAGGTTCACATTTCTCTCTACATTGCCATGTCTCACCATCCATCTGGCACTTTTTCCTATGGCCTCTTCCCTACCAGTCCTTCAAAGAACTCTGGAATTTTCCTCTTTTGAAAAAAGGAAAAAAAGACTTAAACCAGCACTTCACAAGAGAGGCTAACCAAACTGCCAATACACATGTGTAGAGGCAATCAACTCTATTTTTGTAATCAGTGAACTATAGTTATAACCCACGACACCACATACCAGAATGATGGAAATTTAAAAGAGTGACAATAACTGGTACATTAAGGGACTCTTGATGCTCTGCTGGTGAGATTAGTATGTAGTTCACCCTCTGGAGAAAACTGGCAGTATTTACTAAACAATGAACATAACTTCACCCTATGACACAGAAATTGGACTGAAAGATATGCACAAAGAAATTCATGGCAGCATTACTCATAATAGCCCCAAACTCAATACAACGTGTGAACATGGATGAATCGTGGCATATTCATCCTATAGAGCATTGGAAAGAAATGAACTACAGCTACACCAACAATATAATGTAGAGCAAAAAGAAACCAGACTTGGAAGAATATATACTGTGATTCTAATTACATAAGGGTTTTAATTCAGGATCGTGGTTACCTGTGTCGACTGAGGGAGGGGGTAGAGACTGGGAAGGGCCAGGAGCATGGGTGTGTCTGCAGGTGTTCATTATGTTCTCTTTCTTGACCTGACAGTTGTCCCAAGAGTATGTTCACTTTGTTCAGCTCCAATCATTGACCTGTGTGCTTAGGATTTGTGCACTCTTCTGTATGTATATTGCATTTTAACAATAAATAAATAATATTCTGTCCCAAAGAAGTGAAAAAAGAGCTCAAGATACCAAAGTGGTCTTCTCGGCTTTGAATTTGTTGCAAGGGTAACTTCGGACTTGAAAACTTGGTGAGTTCTTTCTCTCTGATCTCGTCTGCTATCATTGCCTTCTGCCCAGCCTTTCCTCCAGGGATGCTAGCTGAGGGATGCTGTTCACCAGGACCCTCAGTGCTGGGCTGGGCTGTGCTGACTTCTTTTGGAGGATTTTTGTTTGTTTTAATCCTGGTTTGGATGGCACAGTCTTTTCAGACTTGCTTCTCTTCATGTCTTTTGGATCACGCCCTTTGGTTATTTCTCTAAGTCACTCACTTAGCTCTCCTCCAGGGCTCCTGGGCATTTTCTTCCTCTTTCCAACTATATGATACACTGGGCAGACACTCTCTCTTTACTTTGCACATTTTTGAATTATTCACAATTGTGGAAAAAACTACGTTTTAGCTTTGCAACTAAAAATGTAATACAGCTATATTTTTAAAAATTCTGGCTCTGCCACATTGACTTATCTTGAAGCCATTGCGCAAAGCTTTTTCACACCTGAATGATATACCCCCACCATTTATGTATTACCCATTCTATGCTAGTGTCTCTGGATTAGTGTTTCCGTATGGAGTTGTGTAACCACAGAGCAAGTACCCTTAACCTTCCTGACCTCAATTTGTTTGTTTATAATGTGGATAATAACAGTCCTCTTCCCTTGTGGTGGTTGTGAGATTTGAACGAGGTATTACATACAGACCGCTTGGTACAGAATAGTTGCTCAATAAACGGGAATTATCCTTGTAATCCTACTAAGGACAGGAAGTACTGTTGACTTGTACCTGCAGACCTCAAGGATTAAAGAGGATGTACTATTCTGAGGGGTTGATTGGTAGAGAACAACTGGTCTACCTGGTCCTACAGATGAATTTGTCTCTTCCCTAAAACCTCAGGCAGCACCAAGGCAAGGTCAGTTTGGTTTGGTGACAGACGCAAATAAAACAGGTAAGGCTGCAAAATGTTGGATTTGTTTCACACCTGGGTGACTATTTTGCCGACAAGAAATGGGGAGCAAGAAGAGTGCTCCATATCTTAGAGAATCTTGTAAGATGCTTTAACAAATATATAAGAATCATATATAATTGGCACACGCTTTGTTTGAATGCAAACACTGCTGTTAAAGTAGTGCTTAAAAACAGTTTGTTGGCCTTCTTTTCGTACAGGAGAAACATTCCTCTCGTTTACACTACTCTCTTGCTTAGCAGACCCTTATTTATCCTATAATGCAAGCGTAATCTGCCCAACATGTCCAAATGCCCACAGTTCTGATTTAGCAGAGTCTGAATTAGTAGGACTTTTTGCTGTTTCTTGTGAAGACGAGTATTTGAAAACTACCTCTCCAACAGTTTCAGGGACATGACCTCTTTGTTGCTCTTACCCTCCTCTGCCACTTTGTGTGTGTTTCAGTTCTGGCTTTCAAAAGAGACAGAGGAAAAAAGACTTGGAAGTATATTCTTAGGACATTTGAATAGTTATTTATTGAGAAGCCACAGTTTTCCACACTTTCATAACTGTAGGCTTTATATAAGGCAAAAGCAAGATGGATCCACTACTTTACACAGAAAGAAATAGCTCTGCAGAGGACCCCAGGGGTCATGCAGTTACAGATCAAAATGCAATGTACATAACAGATATAAAAAACTGTGGAACAAAATAATTTAAATTATGGTTACAATCTACTGAAGGAAATACCCATATCTTATTATAAACACACTTAGAGTCTAGGGTGGTAATTTAAATATTCAGGTTTTTTACATACACGGTTATTGAAACATAAAAGCAAAATGTAACATTTAATAGGATAAACTTTGACAGAAGACAGTTGCTCTGAACTGTGCTTGGTGTTAACTCATGATAGGATCACCCTTGCCGTGGCAAATGAGAGGATCAATCCATTGGTATGTAGCCATCCTTTTCTGGCTAACTATGCGGATCGATGGAAGGATGAGTTAACAAGGAAACCGGGGGTTCATTTTTCATTTCAGGGGAACACAAAGAACCAAAAGTTGGTTGCCGGAGCCTTGCCTTTTGTTTTCCAAAAAAACAAAGCAGATCTATGTGTCTTAATTAAATTAATTCATTGTACTCATTTAAATAACTGGCATCCACGTAATGTGAAACAAAGAAGTGAAATACTTGGTATACCTGCCCTCACATCCATTTACTGTCAATGCAGACACAGGACATTAATGAAGCATCATTTAACTCTGCTGAGAACAGGAACACACCTAGCAGTTGGACTATGTATTTTCCATGAACGGTATTTAAAGAATGGTGCTCCATATTGCTTGTAAACATACAGACATGGAATCAGGAAATCAGTGGGATTGAAGTCATTTGCTAATCTTGGAACCACATAGCTAAAATGGCAATTGTACTGGTAAACATTTCATGAGCATGGTAGTTGACAGAAAATTCCCTAGTGGGGTTAACTAACAGACTAAGGACATGCATTGATTACAGGACTTTGTCCTAGAGGACTCCGGGCCCTAGCATTCTAGTCGTCTTCCTCGTCTTCCTCATCGCTGTCCTTCATGCTGATCCCCTGTAGGCCCCCACCCTCGCTCACTGATGCCGTGGCTTCTTCCACAGTGAGCCGGTTCCGGATGGTTTCGTACGTCTTGCTGTTTAAGGTCGAGTCCAGGACCCCTTGCAATCGGAAATCTCTATAGGTTTTCTAAGGAGGGAAAAGATCAGTGATAAGAGATCTCATCTCCATGAAAGGAGGGAAAGGACACAAGGCACTTGTGGGTGTGAGAACACTGACCTTCGGCTAAGTAACTCACTCTATGCATTGTCAAATGAAAAGCCACTGTGCTCAGGTTTCACTGGTACTGAAAACTGAGATTCGCCGAATGACAGAGAATGAGAAATTGTGGCAGGATAAACTGTATTAGCTGAGACAAAGCAAAGAACATAAGCTTGTGTTTATTCAGTTCCATAAAGGGAAATGTTCCATGATTGTTTTGATTCTCTCTCTCTCTCTCTCTCTCTCTCTCTCTGTCTCTCTCTGTTTTCTTTTGGTCAGGTTCTTTCTCTTAGGTTAGTATAATACAATATGATAGACTGTGTAAGGGGCCATAACACATAAATAATGGATCAACTGATTATGGTATTTTGCCATTTCCTTTGCAGTCTGGTCTTTAATATTTCTGAGGCTTGTAACTGCATATCTCTCTGTCTCATTCACAAGATAGACATATGTATGTTGGTATATGAAACCTAGTACGGGCAGCAATAATTATGGGGAAGATGGAGTGCTAATGCCTCATCAATATGTCGCAGACATGTGATTCATTTCTTATCTCCCTGGGAAAGAAGTGTATCTATTCTGTTCACAACTTCATGGTCTTGGGGAAGAAATTTGGCTCTTTTTCAAGAACAATGGCTTGGTATTACTGTACCACAAATTCTTTCTTTGTTCCTTCAGGCGATTTCTCTCGGATTTCCTGAGGTATCCCAGGGACTGTTTTGTTTTCGTTCCCCGCCCCCCCCCCCCGAAATCCCTTAGCGTTAATTGAACATGACCAGAAGCATCTGGCTGTTGTCTACTTCTTAACATTTTTTTGGAAAAAGGTCTCTAACAACTTTTCTCATCACACTGCATGTCATTTCAGCTACTGATTCGGCCGTGTGTTTCTTCTATTGATGTGGGACACTTGCCAAAGGGGCACGAGAAGGAGTGTTAACATACTTCAGTGTATTCCCATTGGGACTTCCATTTCTTGTTGCCCATCTAAAGCAATCATAGTATCAACAATCACAATGTCAACCCCTCTTGAAGGTCACATGTTGTAACGACTGCAGAATTAACTAGTGAATGCAGTCTGGCCCAGTGAAGTCCAATAATATCAGATTATGGATATGATGACCCTTTCTACCTGTTGTCCCAGCATGATTAATCACGGCACCTTCTTTCCTTTGTAAAAGTAATCTGATTTCGGCATACGTTAATAGGTCCTCCTAATTATGGATCAAACTGCAAGGTTCTCCGAGGTAGCTAGATGGCTACCTGACTTGTCTTCACCTTGATGGGAAAGGGTAGGAGGCTGAGTAAATTCTAGGCATGGTGTAGACCAGATATCCAGAAGATTAACTTGATTTTTTTTGTACTTTTCAAGCAGTTGTTCTGTTTACACTTAAGATAATATAATTGGTGCCAGAGTATGATGGGAAAAAGAAAGGTAGAAAGCACTTGAGTACTCTCCCCTTTATTCAAATTCCAGAGCAGCATTCCCCAACTCAACTTCTAAATGCCTGCAGACAGGGACCTTATCTAGTCATTTTAAAATTCTCCATCTTGTATTATATGGGAAGGGGCTCAACTAATATTTATCCAGTGTGGGACGAGTGAATAAATGCTTGCTGAAGAATGAATGAATGAATGAATGGAGGAATGAAGGGAATGGATGTGGAGGCAGGAAAGAAAGCCAACTGTCTTTGGAAGTTTGCCTTGGGGAAGGAGACCTCTGGTTAATGTGCTTGGTGAAGAGGTGGTGCATTCTGCTTCATACCTGTGTGTTGTGACACTAGTTAGGCTGAGCCAATCTCTGGCAAAAGTGAAGGGAGTTCTTTTGCCAGTGACATTTCTGTCCCTTCTCTGTGGTTCATGTCTGTGTTTTTTTGGCAGAAGGCTAAGAATAAACTTTCTCTCAGACTTACATTTTTTTCCTTAATGAAATATTGCTAGTTCCAATATTCCCAACATAGATCTAGAGATAGCAGTAATGGGAAGATACATATTTTAAAATCTTAAAAATTAAGGTCTTCTTTTAATGTCCACCCAGTAAGTGTCAAACAAACAAACAAACAAATCCCCCCAAAGAAGAGTATTTATACCCAGGAAATGGAATTGAAGTGGTCAGGCAATGGCTAGTGAGCTTGCCTTAAGGAACTGAAATTTAAAAAATATGAAATTAGGCTGGGTCTATGGCCCTAGTGCATACATTTCTTTTTTAAGAGCTGTAATACACGGCTGTCTGTAACCTTCCCTGGGCAGACGCTTTGTGAGATCAAATGCAGATGATAATAATTCTCTTTAATTACACTCAACAGAACAGTAATTGGTTTTAAGTCAGCACTGGGGTAGAGGAGTACCTTCAGTGAAATGGTGCTAATCCTAAAGAGACTAAGAAATGGGGTAGGGGCGGGGGGGGGATGGAGGGGGTAGGGAGCAGAAAGGGGGCGGAGAGGGGGGACTTCCGGCAAATGGTTAAGAAATAGAAATTCAGCTACGTTTTATTGTTAAAATATCTTTAAAGACACTTTCTGCTTCGAATGATATTTCTGCATCACGAATGTTTTAAAACCCTCTATGGTGAAGCATCAAATGGAAACTGAAATGATCAAAAACGTATTTACCCCCTTCCGTGATCTTATTATTTCATGTAAACCACTGAGATTTCACGCTGAAATAATTATCATTAGTCCAAGGCACACACACAAGAACAGGGAAAAAAGCTACTTTCAGGGTATGTTATCTCACCTTTGTGATCCTTTCCATTTGATTGTATACATGCATTGTAAGAGAAACTACTTCAATTAACTATGAGAACAATATTGATTTGCATCCTGATAATGATCACAGGACATATTTAGAAATAGCTGGAGGTAAATATTTCTATTACATTAATTGTGGCAAAATTTTATTTCATTAAACCATAAATGAAATTGGTAATTATGTGATTAGCATAATGGTACCCAAACCAGCTTCTGAAAGTCTAATGCACAGGGCACGAAGGCCCCTGCAGTATTTTTGCATGACAGATACATAAAGTATTTTTCCGGCCTGGATAAAATATCAAATTCCTTTTTGTTAATTTTTCCTTTGATGTCTGAGTAATGAATTAACCACGCATCCCGAAGTGATTGCATAGGTTTTTCTTGCACAAGATGCTGCTTTAGAAATCATCTTGTTTTATATGTAAACCAATATTCTTTGTGTTAAGGAAGTTCTGCAGCCGGACAGTGAAATGTATTTCAGTGAGCTATGTGCAAAGAAGAATAATTATTTTTTCTTTTACCTTTACCATCCTAATTAGTGTTTTCAACTGATAAATGTGAAGCTGTAAGTCCATCCGGTCCGTCAACCAGGTGCAGATCACGTTCATGGAGCTGTTGTACCATTGCTGAAAAAAGAGACAAAAGTTCTCCAGCCAACACATCACGGAGCATTTGCAGAGGAGAGAGGGAACAGGCCATATTTGAGCACCTGCTCTGTTCCGAGGAGAGACTAAGTGGTTAAAAGAGAATTTGAGAGCAGAGACAAATCGTGAACAAAATCACAAGGTACCCGATCAGCCTAAAAAGAGATGGGTTTGGACTTTGAATCTAAGACAGAACTCTTCCACGATCGACATCTCCTACACGATCAATTCATATAGACCATTTTTGCTCTTCTGATTCTCCTTTTTGTTGGTTAATTTTACTCCATTGAGATTCAAGTCATTGCATATTTCTTAATGCCACTATTTCAGATGCCCAGGGAGATGGGGGTTTCTC
This sequence comes from Eumetopias jubatus, assembly GCF_037043125.1. Classification (NCBI taxonomy): domain Eukaryota; kingdom Metazoa; phylum Chordata; class Mammalia; order Carnivora; family Otariidae; genus Eumetopias; species Eumetopias jubatus. Next base: position 188,117,106 of record NW_028274807.1, on the reverse strand, counting down.
CACGGAACAAACTGATGTCAGTTTGCTACTTACCTTTTGAAAAATCCAGACCCTGTCTGTGGAGAACAATGCTGGGATTTGGGCTGAGAGCCTTATGAATTGATGGTGAAGTGTACCTTCATGTACCCTGCTGGGCACTGGGATGGAGACAAGGAAGAAGGTTTCTCTTTAAGGGCCAAATCACACTCTGGGCAGCTTCTGTGCCCTTACATTGGCTGTGCAATCTGTTTTAATCTTAACACCAAAAAATTATGGAAGATGAGAGAAAAAAACCATCTACAAATGAGCTCATTTCAAGCTGTTGAAATCATACTTCCCCTTAAGGGGGTTAAATTTTGCTTCTTGTCTGTGAAAAATGCTTGAAGCTGTGTCACTTTAGACTGCCACCCCTGTGGTGCAGGAAGTCTCTGGTGCGGTATGATTTTGCAGTACTGCTCATATATTCATAAATCTCACTCGGAGACATATGAACAGTGTTAGGAAGTGTCAGTATGAAAAAAAAATCTAATCTTTTAAACTTCACCAGGTTTCATTACGCATTGCCGCTTTACCAAACAATTTACAAATAAAATGAAAAGGTGTGGATGGACCTATAGATTTATTTATGGGGCATCTATATGAACTGTGCACAGAAGAGATGTAAGAAAAAGAGAGTGGTTAGAGATTTGAGATGATGCACCCTCTCATGCTAATCAACACGCGTGCCCACGTGCGTGCGCGCACACATGCACACGCACACACATTGCGCACCAGTGGGGATTTGAAAAGCATAAATAAAAACATGTTTCTGATGGTAACTCCACCCTTTCTCACCTAAAGATCATCCAAAATCAGTTTATGCCTAACACTCACAGTTTTTCTGAAGCCTTGTTTCTGACTTAATTTCTTTAAAAAAAAATTAATTTGGGTTTTTTACTTGCAAGGTAGAACTGCCAAGTTTCACCTTGTAAGAAACGATACAGTCTCAGCCATGGCGTTCAGAAGCCCTCTTTGCAATCTTTCATTTCTAGGCTCCTTCCTCATCAGAGCCAATTGTGGCTCTCCTTGGAGCCCAGCCGCAAACAGAGACCACACTACCCCAATCAAGGCGGCATTGCAGCCTCACAGCCAACTTCTGCTCTTTTAAAGATCATGGAGGCGAAACTGTCAGTTTTAGGAACCTTCTGTCCCTCCCCAGGGAGCAGGCGGGGTGGGGGGTGGGGATTTTTTTCCCTGAGATTCACGGTTCACTCCATGTAGGAGGGGGTTTGCCCAGGTCAAGCTGCTTCAGGCATGGACAGGTTTTCCCCTCTAGGAGTGAGAACATTTTACTGAAACTTTTTTTGGGGGGTGGGGGAGTGATTATTGGGGAGTGTTTTTGGCACCTCCTGCCTTGGGATTCTGGAGCTTTTGCTGTCACTGCATCTGGGTTTGTGAAGACGGGGTCTGGGGACAGAAACACCACTGGGTCACTGGCATTCCTGCAGCCTTCCCTTACTTGCAGCAACTGGGGGCTCTCTTGTGTTCACCCCAGCCCTCAAATTCTGTTTTCTGGGCTTTATCTGACATACAGTAATATATTTCGAGAGTCACAAGCATCGGTACCCCCCCACCCCACCTCCTGGGGTTGGCAGGTGACCTGCAAAGAACGTGGGGACTTCCTGGCCAAACCTACAAACCCAGGGCCACATGACGGGTGCATCTCAGGGACACAAAAGAGGAATGTGGCACTCTGGCTTCTAGGCAGAGGTGGCATTTTGCTTTGGCTGTGACAACAGGCAAACCGGCGCTGGCTGATATCAGTGCCAGCAAGCCTTGTGCAACATGCCTTTTTCTCTTTGCTGAGAGATGTGCCACCTTTCGGGGGGAAAAAAAAATAACGACCCCCCCCACTTTGTATAAGTACTTCCTATTCTTGTAAAATGGCTTTTAGAGAGTAAAAAATAAAAACACAAATAAAAAGGTAGGATACTCTGAATCCTCTCTCTCTGCTGTGGAAAGGGTAGGGAGGTAGGCAATGCATATAGCAATGGATCAGTGTATCACGCTTGCCGATTCCCACCCCAGGAGAACAAGAAAGCCCTGGAACATCCATGCCTTTCCTCCTGGATCTCACATCTAGCAAAAGAAGTGTAAAAAATGTATGATGCCCCATTGGCTACGCATTTCAAGAGGCAAAAGGGAGTAAGTCACTTCTTTCCAAACCTTATGCTCAGTAGATGAAATTGGAGGCACACAGTGCTAACTTGGATGCGGCACAGCGCTAACTTGGTTTTCCAGAAAGGCGCTTAAAGGCATTTGGATGTCGGAGGAAGCAAGAGTCACTGCCTTCTAGAACTTTAAAATCTTAGAGGTGAAAAAGACCTTCCCTGTTATCCTTTGTAGAGAAGGGAACAAAGGCCCAGAGAGGTGAAGTGACTTGCCCAAGGTCACTACTCACGTAGCTGGTGAGTCCCCAGGTGGAGGTTCTTCAGGATTAGGCACTGCACTGAAATAGCTGATCATGGAATTAGTCCTCACTAGGCGGGGCACAAGAGCGTGCTGGTCCGGAGAGCTGAGTGTGTGCACCTCTTTCCAACTGCACGCTCAGGATATCGCATTGACAGCCAGAAATAGGCCTTAGTGGGAGTTTTTACACTGTGGAAACTGGCAAACGCCACAAACCAGGGCATTCTCCCTCCCAGAAAGCCAGTTGTTAAACATTTATCAGCACATTACTGGGTATCTGGGTTGTTCCTGCTTGTTCTCCTGTGGTGCTTATTATTCAGGTTTGTTTTATTTGAGATTGATGCTAACAAAGCAGATTTGTTAGGATTCTTCAAAACAGGAAATAAAACATTTTAAGGTCTCCCCATTTTGTTTTGTCTTGCCTTTTCCAGAAATATCCTAACACCTGGACACTAAGATTTCGATAAAATGCACTCTAAACCCTAGGATAAAAATTGTGAGCTGACAACATGGACTAAGTATTTAAGTATAATCGTGACTCCTTTGCTAGCCTCCCCTTTGTTCAGGTATATTAATTGAAAACTTCCTAAATAAAGTTACGTTAATCCTAAAAAAAAAGCACTAGAGAAATAAAATCCCCAGTACCCGGGGCCCCTCTAAAGTATTCTCTGGGGATAATTTGGTGAGGGTTTTGGAGCTGGAACCCAAAAGGATGCCCATCCAAAGGAAGTCCCTTGGAAAGTTGGGTACTTCTCCAGTAGTTGCAACCAGATCTGAAAGTTCTATTGAGGAGGAGCTAGAAGGCTGCTCTGTCATTTTTATCTTTCTTTCTTCCTTTCTACAATGGAGTCCTTAAGAGCAGAGGCCCCACCTGTCTTCTTCCTGGCTTTGTGAGCTTCCGCAAGTTATTTACATTCTCAAAGACCCAGTTTCCTGAACAGAAAATGGGGATTAATCAGCCTTTTTTTCGTAGGTTTTTTGATGACACAAGGAAGGTATGCTAGGAGGGCTCTCAGCACGGTACCTGGCACATAATGAGGCCTCAAGAAATGTGAGCTGCCACCACCCCCACCACCACCATTAACCACCATCACCACTCACATCTTCATCACGATCACCGTCATCCCTCTATGCTTTCTCTCTCACACTAAGAAATGCCACAAAACAAGGGAGAAAGCTGAGCAAGTGACCACAGAAAGGCATGGGGTGGTAGAGAAAATGGCTCCTGATGGAATACCTCTGGAACTGTATGCACGCGTCTTACAGGCCACGGACTAACTCTCAGCAATTCCATTGCAAAGTGTTTTGTGGTAGATCATCACCCAAACCCATACAAACATCCTGGGTGCATAAAGCACATATTTAACTATACTGACCTAGATTTAATATTGGATGAAAAGGATTCAGACGAATAATGCATGATTTTTCAAACTTTGTGTGGACAAGTTACAGCTTTAGCTTGGGTTGGCTACTTATTAGCTGGATAACCTTCAAACAAGCTACTTAACTCTCTGACCCTCAGTCTCCTCTTGGGGTTAATACCAGTACCTACTTCATAGGATTACTGTGAGCATTAAAAGAGATAATTATGTAAAGTGCCCAGCAGAGTTACTCTCACATACTAAGCACTCAATAAAATTTAGCAATGGGGCGCCTTGGTGGCGCAGTCAGCTAAGTGTCCGATTCTTAGTTTAGGCTCAGGTCACGATCTCAGGGTCGTGAGATGGAGCTCTGCGTGGCTCTCAGCATGGAGTCTGCTCATCCTTCTCCCTCCCCTCTGCCCCTCCCCCACTCATGTTTGCACGCATGAACTCTCTCTCAAATAAAAATCTTTAAAAAAATAAAATTTAGCGACTATTATTACTCTCAGAAACATAAAGATATCCTTTCAATATACAACGCAAAGGAATTTTCATGATTCATTTCTAGTAGGAGCTTAGACAGTTAATATGCAGATCTATTCAGGTAACACCTTGTACCCTGAACACACACTGACTTCAGGCAGAGAAACCTTTACACGTAACTGTCTCTTCTATAATATTGGGGTTCACTGGCGCCAGGATTAGGGTGAGGCTAGTGAGGCAGGATTCCTCAAATGCAGGATTGGATATTGTCATTAATACTCTGATATTTTGTTCGTCCTGGATCATTTGCATTCATTTTGGTTTTTTAAGATGTATTAAAAGATTATTGATCTTGATTACCGCATTTTTTGGTTCCCCCTTAAATTTTACATCTGTGAAGTGACTCATTCACCTCTCCCTCGTCCCTGCCCAGGGGCTCCCTGTTCCCCTGGAAACCCTAATCACCTGGAAGAGCTGCAGGATTGAGAGGTACGATAAATACTTGACACGTCACTGGACAATAGAGGGTTCACAGGAACTGGACTTCCACTTAGATTCGGAGACACCCTAATCAGCAAGCACGACAGTGACTATAGGATACCTGCTGCCTTTGCATCTTCTGCCATCAGAGCCACCTAGATGCATCTAAATTCCTCCATAGAGGAGGATCTGAGTTCTATTGTTAGTTCATCTCTAAATATGTATTTCCTTTGAAACCGGCGCTCCCTATCTTGATGTTAATTTCATGTCCTAAAGAGACCTTACTGTTAATGACTCATTTGTCTTCAGAGCAAACTGCATATCACACGTGAGCGGCATGGCAACAAGGAACAGGGGCTGAGCAGAGAACGATGTGGTGTGCTTCCATCCTCCCCAGTCACGAGGGTAATGTACGCCCTTGACGGAAGCAACCCCCTATCCGATATGACCACGTATCAGGTGTTAGAGCCTACTGTTTTCAACGCAGAACTTTTGCGTACCGGATTTGCAACACACACAATTAATGAAAGTACAGGTGTCCCCCACTTTCCTAAAGTTCACCTTGTGCCACTCCGCTTTTATGAAAGACCAACATTAGTCCCCGTTTTCGCTAACTGAAAGAAATTGGAAGATTTTCGCTTTAATGAAAACAGGCAAAATACAAGAAGAGCAGTCAGCATCCCTGTTGCAGCAAGTCCTTAGAGAGGCAGCACGCGCTCCGAGCAGCAAGGGCAGACCCACCAAACTCCTTCCCTGGGAGCTATACTCTGCCTCTCAGCGTCACACCCCCAGAGTTTTGACCTGTGTCTACGAGCATTGGTGCTTTCTCTCCATTTATTCTGTGCATCCGTTAGCCAGATGTGTCCTAAGACATCAGAAAAACCTGAGAGAGGTTATTCTGGGGGGTCTGGGGAAGCTCAAAAATTTTTCCATATAAATTAATGGTAATTGCTGCTTCACTTCATACCATTCCAGTTTAGGAAGGTTTTCAGAGGAACGCTCTATTTTTTGGATAGCAGGGGAAACCTGTACTTAGCTACTCATTGAACACCTCACCCTTAACAATGTTCAAGTGCTCTGCACAGTGTTCTGCAAACATCTTATAATTCAGTCATTGAGTTGGACTCCTAGGAGGTTGACATTATTAACAGCCTCATTTTGTAGATGAGGAAAAAGGGCCTAGGTAAATTAAGTTAGTAGCCTGGGGTCACACAACTAGTAAGTGGTAGGATAGGCTTCAAGTTGGTTGTTTACCACTACATGTGTGTGAGTTGTCCCATTCAACACAATAATGTTAAAAAGTAATGGCCTGTTTATAGAGAGACAACTCCAGTTCTAAGTGGCTCCTCAGCAAAGTCATTCAGCTCTGAAATTCTCAAAGGAGAAGTGTGTGGGTAGGATAGTGTTGTTGAACCTGTTTCCCTCAGAGCCCAAGCTTGGCTTGGGGTTGAAAAGATTCTACTTTTTATGAGCTTAGAAAGTCGCTAAGCACAGTGTGGGAAAACCACTCAATAGCCTTAAAGAACTAATGGATGGGAGACAATCATTGCTGACTCTTAATGGAAATGATTAGAAAAAACTGGATGGAAATGAGTGCATGCCATTTCTTAGTTAGAATCAGTGTATTTTTTCCTCTCCTCTGTAGCCCTACCTGATCTCTTTGTATTTGCTTTTACGTATTTGCTGGTAACTCAGCAAATGCTATTAGTAGAAAGTTCTCACTGAGGGCAGGGTGTGTTTTCAAGGAGAAATACAACTAGAAAAATTGCCTGTATCACAATGGACTGAATTTTCCTGAGAGTTTTGGGGATACAAAAGTTATAACACTGAATAAAATTTCAGTTCTGAAAAACTACACATCATAAGCTTTAAAATTTTCAGTGACTAGTGATAGTAAAATCGTAGGACCTTGGGGAAATTTGGTTTCATGTGCAATTAAAGAAGATGCCATCAGAAAGCGCTATAAAAGAAACAATTTTAGGCAGAGTAACAAATCCAATGCAAACAGTCTAGTGCAAAACCCAGTTCTTTCTCTGTTGCTTTTTTCTTTAAAGAAAGTTTTATTGAGGGGTGCCTGGGTGGCTCAGCTGGTTAAGCGTCTGCCTTCGGCTCAGGTCATAGATCCCAGCAACCTGGGATGGTACCCCACATCAGGCTCCCTGCTCAGCGTGGACTCTGCTTCTCCCTCTACCCCTCCCCCCGCTCACTATCTCTCTTTCTCACTCTCTCTCAGATAAATAAAATCTTTTTAAAAAAGTTTTATTGAAGTACAACACACATACTGTAGTGTCTCACTTTAAGAAAACATACACACACACACATACACGCATACGTATATGTCAAACAAGACATGTTGCCCATGCCTATAACTAAGGATAATATTTAGCTCAATATTGTAAAAATGAGCTCTTTTTGAAAGTATGGCATTTGGCCTATGGGCCAATAACCACCACACACCAAATTCACACACCTTCTCAGATTAAAAATCTGTGACTCGGTCCAATATATCCTAAGCATAAATGATAGCTGAAATCCACAAGGACCTAGTTCTATTGTTAGTTCATCTCTAAATATGTATTTCCTTTGAAACCGGCATGGTCAGGCCTATATGCCAAGCAGACACAGCACTAAACGCCTGGGCAGCTCAGGGCTACATTCTCAACAGCTGTGACTCTGTTAGCAGGTGAGGAATCTGAGACTCAGAGAAGTGGCCTGGCAGCTACCAAGAGATGGAGCTGAAGAAGCCAAGAGGCAGGACAGCCTGGTGGCTAAGAGAATGGACGTGACCCGGGCCTCTCCTGTGTTTGTCCCTTAACCTCTCTGAGCCTCGGTTCTTTCGTCTGCTAAATGGGGGTTATAATAAAAACTGCTTAGGGTTGTTGGGGGCGGGGGGGATTCAATGAATTAATATGTGTGGAGTGTTTACCACAGAGCCAGGCACAGACTCCATGTTAGCTGTTAAGACCCTAGCCATGCTCTCCTGCCCCGCCTCACAAATAGGGAATCCTACTTCTCTAAGTGCAACTCTTAAGGTTTGCGCGAAGCTTTCTGAGGCAGCTTCCATTCTTCTAAAAATGTCTGTGCAAACAGGCAATGTATAACCCCTTGGTAACCAATCTGTACTTCTGGACTGAAGAAACCCAGTGAATGCTGGAGGATGGTAATCTTTTCTTTGGAAAGTACCCTTTCTCCAACTCAACACAGCCACACATCAGAGAAATTGCCTCAGCACCTTGCCTAGAGTGTCTAATGAAGGCAAGGGCATTGTTTGTTGGCAAGGAGTCAAAAAGGAAGATAATACTTTGACCACACCCATATGACTAAGTTCTTCACTTTGCTTTTTGTGACAAAAGTGGGTTATTATTAGTTAGGGGGGAGGAAAAAAACCCACAACCTATTTAAATTGCTGTATTGAAATACTGTAATGAAATATTTTACATTTGAAGCTTTCAATGCATATTTCTTCCTTACAATATGGGTAACTTAAGAGCATGTGAAAAGCATCATCCAGGGTTTCTTTATACTTTTACCAAGATACCCATAGCTTCGTTAACCCAAGCCACAATTCCACAGCCCCGTGGGTCTCTCAGGTCTAAGGATTGCCAGGGGTCTGGTTGTATTCAGTGTTCTATTCCAGATTCAGACAGGATCTGACAAAGAAATCTTGGCATGTTCAAGCCATCTATGCCAAACGGGCAAAGCAGTAAACAACCGCATGCAAATTTCAGGATTTGTCAAAGTTCCCCAAGGGCTGAAGCAACACTTTCTGAAAGGGCAGATCATCTGGGTACTTTTAAACATGGACACACAGTTGAAAGATGCAATCTTTTGCTTTCCTCCAGTGTTACTGTAATTCAGGATTTGGTTCCTCCAAACAATTGAACCTAGAAATGGGTACTTCCCAGTCACAGCTTCAGGACGCTCAGCTCAAAGCACAAAGACACCAAAAGATAAACAGACACCAAAATCAGAGGATGCAGGTAATCAGAATGAACTTCCGAGCTGTCTCAAAAGTCCTTTTTAGTGCAGGTGTTGTTTTTTGTTTTTTTAAAACTATGTAATTCTTTGGATGCTTAAAACACCCGTTTCATTGAGGTCTTTGCAAAGCTGTCTTAGTGCTGTGGCTCTTCAAGGTACTAAACTGTGGATTACACCCCCCTAAAGTCTGATGCAATCCAGACTGATGGGGAAGTCAGAAGCACTAGAGACCATATTCACCTACAACCTGGAGCCGAGAGCATTCATCTACTCTTTGCCTTTAGTGTCTTCTCATAAGGAAGACATAGTGCAAATGAAACAAATTTTTTTAAAAGATTTATTTATTTGAGAGGAGAGAGAGAGAGAGAGAGCACACGGGGGGTGGGGCAGAGGGAGAAGCGGACTCCCCGCCGAGCAGGGAGCCCGATGTGGGACTCGATCCTGGGACTCCAGGATCATGACCTGAGCTGAAGGGAGTCACTTAACCAACGGAGCCACCCAAGCGCCCCGAAACAATTTTTTTAAAACTTGATTTAAGGGGCGCCTGGGTGGCTCAGTTGTTGGGCATCTGCCTTCGGCTCAGGTCATGATCCCAGGGTCCTGGGATCGAGCCCCGCATCGGGCTCCCTGCTCAGCGGGAAGCCTGCTTCTCCCTCTCCCACTCCCCCTGTTTGTGTTCCCTCTCTCGCTGTGTCTCTGTCAAATAAATAAATAAAATCTTCTAAAAAAACTTGATTTAAGTTATTACTGCTTAAGACTATTGATTCTTCTACAGGAAGATGGATAGAATTTAGCATTTGGGAGCAATATTATTTTAACCTCCTCTGAAAGGGCCTAAATAGTACCTTTTCTTTTATTAAAATAAGCAATTATCTATTCAAGACCAAATTTGAACTCTACCCTTGAAATGTGCAGAAATACCCAACAAGTGTCTTTAGCACTGACATTTCAAATGAACATTCGAAATGATAAATCCGTACTTGGATCCTGACCTAATGCATTGCCCCCTTCTTACCCGAGTCAGGCCTGTCACCATTACTTGCTGAGGGGTAAATACAAGGGAAGTTAGAGTCCTGAAGTATCCCTTCTGAAAGCATTTCAAGCAGGAGAGTTTAATCCAAAGCTAAGCTTAACCTGGACTATCCAGGGGTCTCCCTCTGGAAGACATTCTTTTTCCTTTTTTTTTTTTTTTAATGGTTTGATTAACTTCTTGGCAATCTCTGTAAACTATCCAAGCTAGCCAAAGCCAGATTGGAAAGGAATTTGTTGCTTCTGAAAGAATTGGACTGTATGAAACCCCATGAATCCTGCCCAATCCCACGTCTCAATATGGCAGGTGGCTGCCTGCAGGCAGATGTGATGGTCTCTGAAAGGTTTTCTTTCCTAATACTTGTAAGATATTGCTGGAAACAGTTTACCCTCCCTGAATGAGAGAAAGAAGCCAAAGATCAACCCATAGATATCTACCTAATGATAGGAAGGCATATGATAGGAAGGCATATGATGGGAAAGCAGAGACACTAATGTGAATTTTCAATTGCGGGTGCTATCTTAACTCAAATTCAAACACCATTATTCTACCAGTTCCACAACCCAAGGAAGTGCTATTAGGAAAGGATCTAGCAATGTCACTTTTTAGTACAGATGCCAAAAGATTGAAAGCAGGATCTTGAAGAGATATTTGCATGCCCATGTTCATATTAGCAATATCCACAATAATTCTAAGCCAAAAGATGGAAGCAATACAAGGGTCCACGGACAGAAGAATGGATAAAGAGAAGGTGATAGACACACACTGTGGAATATTATTCGGCCTTTAAAAGAAAGGAAATACTGTCATATGCTACAGCACAGAGGAATCTTGAGTCCACTCTGCAAAGTAAAATAAGCCAGTGGAAAAAGGAGAAATACTGTATAATTCCATTTGTATGAGGGATCAAGAATAGTCAAATTCATGGAAACAGAAAACAGAATGGTGGTTGCCAGGGACTGGGGAGGAGGAAATGGGGAGTTATTGTTTAAATGGATACAGAGTTTCAGTTTTGCAAGATGGAAAGGGTTCTGGAGACTGGTTACACCAACAATGTGAATGTACTCAACGCAACTTAACTGTACACTTTGAAATGGTTAATATGGCAAATTTTATGTTATAATTATTTTGCCACAATTAAAACAAAAACATGGGAAATGAAAAAAAAATCACTTCCTATACTGAAAAGGAAACTTTCCTTAGGAAAGCTTAGATATGTAACAATATACAGATTCTAATCCGAACACCCAACCACATTTGACAAAAAGCCAAAAAATTCTTTGTAAGATGAACATGGGCATTTTGTTTAATACCAGGACTGAGATAATTTCTCGAGGCCGAGTTTTGAGATGGCGCGAAGAACAAAGAACAAATCTGGTAGCATTTGCTCAGTCATTTATTTGGTTTATTTAAAACATGCCACGGGGCCAACATTTCTAAATCTGTGAAATAGAATTAAATGAAGCCCAGAGATGAGAACTAAGGATCCTCATAGAGGCTTGGGTCCAAACAACAAAAAAGGATGCATTTTTCACACTGCGCGGCACGTCACCTCCTATGTTTTCACAGAGACTCCCCAGGCCCCTGACAGACCCCCTGCCCCTGCTTTTCCAAGCATAGATTTGCTCAAGCAGCACTCAGCCCTGAGATCCCAGTTCCTCTGCCCAAAAGGGCAGCAGCTGCCCATCCAGAATCACTCCCAGCACAACAGACTTATTAAGGTTTGGAATGTGTGTTCAGGAAGCCTTATTTTAGGAAACAATTAAGTAGAATTAGGCTAATAATGCAAGGCAGGCAAAGCTTTTGCCCTTTGCTGAGAAATAACTCCTGCATGGAACAGTTGTACTAATAAAAATCATGTATTTCTTAAATGCCTCAAAATGATCTTTGCACCAAGCTCGGCAATTAACCCTGCCCCACTGAGGAGCGTTTATTCCCCAGGCTAAGGAGGATTAATCTCCATGTTTGCTCGACCAATGTCTTTCGTTGGTGAAAATACGCTCTGAGGCTTTGGGCTGGGAACAGAAATTTCTGGAAGTGGGAACTAGACAGGAGGGTGGTGAGGTGGACACGAGGGGCTGGACGCCCCCTGCCAGGCCCAGATGGAGGCCGGGGCCAAGCATCATCTTGGGCCTACCTGTCCTCAAGCTGGTGGGAGGATGGAAGGCCTTTCTTCTGGTGGCTGGAGCCTTGTCTACTGAGGGGATTTTCTCCACCGGCCCCAACTCTACTCCCTTCCTCACAGTAGCCATTAGTGGGCCTTCTTCTGGGCCAGAAGCAATAGATTTCCCACCTCCAGGCCTGGGCAGGAAGTGACCACTGGGCAAAAGGGGGACACAGACCCTCCTGTCCGATGCTTTGTCTCCTTGACAACACCCCAGCTGGTGGCCCGAGGAACAGACTTAATTTCTTTTCTTTCTGTGCCCACCCTCCCCACCCCATACTTCGCTCCCTCTTTCTCTAGACGCAAACGTACGGCATCCAACATAAAGTTGCCGAAATAGCAATCTTGTCTCTGAATATATAAATTGCAAAAATTGATATGAATAAATCTGCAAGTAGCACACTGATTGTGGCACATTTTATCAAAAAACGGCGCTCAGTTGCTCGGTGGCTGGGGAGGGGGGTGGTGTCATTACACATACAGAAAAACATCTGCAAACTCCCAGTTTCTTTACTTAGAACTGAATGGAGGCATGACCTCCTGTTCCTTGCCATGAACCCTGAGTTCACACTCATATTTTACATGTTACAGGAAGCCACAGCTCGCCCCAGGGGTGCTGCAAACAGACATGCAGAAGCCAGATGTAGGCCCCCCCCACCCCGCTCCTTAATGCACCTGAAGGAGCCGGCAACTCGACATTCAAAAGCTGACATGCACGTAGCTTAAGGTCACTTCAGATTTTGTAAAGAGGAGGACAAAACCAGGAATGCTTCTAGGGCTGGGCTGTCAGCGGGGAGGCGGAGGGATTACAAGGAGCCTGTGACTCTGCCTCTTTCTGCCTTTGCTGGTAGTTTTTTTGTGTGTGAACAAGTGCCATACAACAGATTGAGCCTCGTATAAAGGCCTGAGACTGTGCAAGGGCCCCCCGCTGGGCCTCAGCTGTGCTTGCAATTAGCAATAGGCACAGAGTGATTATTGTTGCGGTAGCGGATGGCAATGCGAAGTGACAAGTTTTATGGGGGAAGTTGAGAGCGGGGATGCTCTGCAAGTTTCTCTTTCTTTCTTTTTTCTTTCTTTCTTTCTTGGTCTGCAAAAACCCTTCCTTGGGAGGTTGCAACCTCCCGTTGCAGTGAAAGCTATTCCTACCCGCCCCCCCCCGCCCCCCCCCCGCCTTCATTCAAAAGAGTCTTAACAAAAATTGTTGAAAGAATATTTTTCTCACTGCTTCAGAACGTGGGCTTTCTAGGTCAGAGCTTCCTTGCTGCCCTATTTAATGTCAGAAATACCCATTTGCCTCAAATTAGCAGAGATCTTCGAGTTGAGGGCAGGAGATTAAGCATACAAAATTACTCAGCAGGTGATGGTGGGGTGGATTTGGGGGTTGAGAAGTCTTTAAAACTGACTACAAGACATTATATACTTCTGACAAAAGAACATAGTAATCCTACCTGCTTGCTTTAACCACTGTTGTTTGCCTATTATTACGTGCTTTAATGCTCATGAGAGCAAAAGTGTTCCTGATAGTGCTCAATTACCATAGTAACTCACACCAGTGACCTCTTATCGCAGGGCTCCCAGCCCAGCTCAACCAATCCCGAGAGTCTGTATCTTTTTATTTATTTCAACGGTGACACGTCCCTGGACTGGAAAGCTCCAGGTAGAGGCCACTCCTCTCTTTGTCCAGGACAAGAACTTGTTTCGAAATTTTGAGTAAGGGCCTGTCACCTTTGGAATCCAAGGAGATTCTGAAGTTTATGGGTTTGAGGCCATGGGATGTGTTCAACAACACCATGAAGACACAGAACAATGCCTAATAAAAAGAAAAGAACACATGTGCACCAAAGGCCAGCAGCCTCCCAGCTGCAGCGAAAGTCGTGTGCCCCGCTTGGGCCTCTAGTTATCAGCTCCGGAGTTCAGGAGGAGGAGAACGAGAGACTCTTCTGGGGAATGTTTACCGTTTTATCATACCAGTGGAGCTAACTCTAGACAAAAAAAGACTATCTAGAGGGAGTTAATTGCAAAATGTCAAAAGGAAATAAAAGTAATACTGGCATAAACATTTCCGGGGTTGCATTTTTCACGGGCCTGTGAATGTGTCTGTGAAGACATATAAGCATGCTCTATCCTCTAACTGCTGTCGGCAATTCAGAGTCACAGGGTTACATAACAAACTAAATGCTCAGATAAGTCCTGCGGTAAAGAAATGCATTTAACTCTGCTTCATATTTTCCAAATGTATTTGAGTAAAGAACCACTTTCCATGGCCCACCTACTAATATCTTTCAGGGTGCTTCTGTTCTATTGAATCCACTCTTGGAAAGAAGCTCTCTGATGACATTAATATTAATAAATAGCAATAACAATAATAGTAGGAAATATTTCGTGAGCACGTACACGTCGGACTCTGTTCTAAGTAGTTTGTATGAATTAAACTCATTTAATTCTCTCAGCAACCTCAAGAAATGGTTACTTTTAAAATCCTATTTACATTTCTATAGCAGAGAGTTGTATGAATTCATTCTCTATGAAAAGGAGAGAAAAGGAAATGCAATAAGCCATACGTAATAAATTGGCTATTAATTTTCATTATATTTCTTCTGCTTCTGACTCTCCAGAGATCCCATGGGCTCCCTAAGTAAATAATATTTTCTATAACTCCATGCCCTGTTTAATATAAACTGAGGAGCAAGGCATAACTTTCAGCAAAATTCTTCTAGTTTTGAACTTAAGGTATCCAAATGGCAAAATATACTTTCCCCTCTCTTTTGATTAGCCTCCAAGAGAGAATCCAATTTAAATTTAGATCTGTCCTTGCCTGTACACATCATGACTTCTCAAACTGCTGGTCCTCTAAGTAACTGAGTAAAAATGTAACTAGTGGTCAAACCCAGAATGAAAGATGGAACATGGGCCCGGCCGCGGCCGTTCCAATAACCCCTGGCTGATCAGCAGGACCCATCACAGCGAATCAGGACAAACTCCAGTTTCTGGCTTCTGTTAATAGACAAGTTTTCAGCAAACGTCAGAGGCTGATAGCTAACTTTCAGCAAGTGGACATGGGGGAACTGTGACATTTAAGAGAAAAAGAACAGCTCCCTGACGTACCTGGATTTTCTCAGTTCAGACTCTTTCTTTCTCCAAGAGACGTGAATAATAAGCTGAGCGTGATTGAGCCCCAATCAGCTTCTAACCAGGCCTTGTCTGCCAGCCGGGCCGCCCAGGGCAGGTGTGCAGTTTGGGCATTAACAAACTGACCACGGTTAACAATACCTTTTTCTGGGGCCTATTTTTCTGTGGATATGTTGAGGATTTATTCCTAGGCCTCCCCGTGTACGGAGAAAATGGACCCCCATGCCTTTAGCCTCTGCCCTCTCAAAGGAACCTACTGTTTTGAGAAAATGTATAGTTATAATCCAAATTCACACTTTCAAAGTCATCTCAATCCCTTAAAGCTCAATTATGTTGAAAATGAAATTCTAGTATTGGTGGCACATCCTACCACCCATTATCCATGTGAGAATTGTGAATAATTTATCTGAAAACTATTCTCTGATATGTATACAAGGACTTCAGAAGTAGGAGAAGGATTCATCCTATGAACTGAATTCAGATTATTCACGAACAGCATCTGCCCACTCACTGATTGCTTCTTAGGTACGGGAAGTGCATTTAGTTAAATGCATTAATTTGCAAGCAGATTGACGTAAGCAACTGAATAAGAAATTTGCATACCATATAGAAATGATTATAGAAATCATACTCTAAAATAAGGATTGTAACTCATGTACAGAACGGAAAGATAAAGTGGAGTGCCAACTTTGTCATTTTAAAACAGGGTTGGTTAATCACATTAGGGGTAATTTCATAATTTGCACATATTAAACTTTCTAGAGTCATGAATCATGAGAGTTTTGTGAGTCAAAGTTGAAGTTCTTATGCAGGAAAATTTGCACTGACTTTAGAGGGAGTTGTCTTCCTGGACTGAAGTTGTTTTACTCATTACTCTCAGTATAAAAGAGCATGTCTTTACATTTGCATAATTTCCATGCTATTATGTGGGAAACGTTCAGGTAAATCGGTAAATGGAATGCTCGAGGTCCAACCACACAGCTATTTTCCAAGCAGATAAGAAAGAAAAGGACATTGATACAGCATCCAAGAGGGCCTGTCCAAAGCTCCAAGATTCCAAGACAACAAAAGCCAACAACTCCAATGGGGTCCAAGGGCCTTTTGCAAAGTCCTCTAAACAATTAAAAAATTAGACCCATGTCAACTTAGTGAACCCAGGCTCTATGGGAAGTGATTTCTCATAAGGGTGTGATCTTCTGAGGAACCAGAGACGGCACTGAGTCGTTTCCAAAAAAGCAGTCACTGGGGGCGCCTGGGTGGCTCAAGTCATGATCTCAGGGTCCTGGGATCAAGCCCCACCTCAGGGCTCCCTGCTCAGTGGGGGGCCTGCTTCTCCCTCTCCTCTCTCAAATAAATAAAAATCTTAAGGAGCAGTCACTGAGGAAAGCTCGGGTGCAGGGACAGGGCTGGGCTCCTGGCCCGGGAGCTGGAAGGGAGTGCTGGGTTTCACAGAGAGGGGCAGGGTGGCCTGAAGGCAGGAGAGAAGGCCAGAGAGCGGGCAGAGCCTGGCAGTGCAGGTGCACCGGCAAAGCCTTCTGCAGCTCCCAGGAGCAAACATTTGTGTGCGCAGAGCAATTGCCCCAGTAAAGGAGGCCAGAGAACAGGTTCTGATGCCGGGGCTGCGGGACGAGGAAGAGAAAGACAAAGTGCTGCTTTTGAAAAGTTAACATGTGTTTTCCCCATGTGCAGCTGGGCTCTGCCTCCCAATGGCGCCCTTTCCTCTTGCTTTATTTTTAATCTCTGGAAACCATATTCCCCTCTTACTACTTCTCACTGCGTGTGACTCTAATTTTTTTTCCCCTCTTTCTGGGAGGGAAAAAAAAATCCCCACATTTGCCAGATCACTTACCCAAACCTTATCCTGGGGAGCCTTCCACCCCATCTCTGAGAAAGCATAACCCTCAGGCCACTGTCCTTACACAAGACACACACTCGACCTCACTGGATACCCTTGATATCTAGGTGGTTTGGGATCCACCAGCCAGATGCAGATAAGGAGTCTACGTCGGGTCTCCCACTGAAATATTCAGATGGGTCCAGGGCCCGAGCACATAGAGTTAAACCCTAAATTAGCCGTGAGTTAATGTGTGCGGCCTGGATCACCCTGCCTTTGCCATTGATGCTTCCCGTCCCCAAGGTACCCTCCCCTTCCTCCTCCCCCTCCCTCCCCCCACCTTTTGAGGCGACAGAATAAGAAATTAAACACTTGTGGGTTCATTCGAAAGAGTGAATGAAATTGAATAAGCTCTCAGTACTTGAGGCGCCTGAATGGGGCAAACCTCCTAAGTTGAATGGAGTGTCTTTTGGGACCAATTTGTCTCTTTTCACTCTTTATTCTTCCCTTTTTGCTGACAGATGTACAAAGGCGGAACTGCGCCGTGTAGCTTATCCGCATGCACCCACAGCAGCTGTCACTTTTGCCGAGCAAGTTAATCAAGCAAATGCCACCATATCCCACTTTCTATAAGGAACAACATGTTATAGACAGTAGTCTTGCTAGAAAGAGACTTTATTTTAACTTTGATTGGCTTGGTTCCCCCACCCCTCCCAACACTTCCCCCTTTTTTCCCCAAAAAGGAGGGAGAATGGGGGATTGTGCCCAAGCCAACGATTTGGCTATGATCGTGTTAGATTTAATAATAATATTGTGCGTGATGCTGAAGACTCATTTGGAGTTCTTTCCTAAGGACCGGGGGGATGCCCCAGGTCTGGGTGTTTTGGCTTTTTTTTTTCTTTTCCTTCTTTGAGCATGCTATTGTTTGTGCTGAACTGTTAGGCTGCATGTCTCAAGTTATAAAAAGAAAAGCTGAGGGCAGAAAATAGTATTATGCCATGGATGTCTTGGATTAATTTTGTTCTCTTTTGGAAAGCAGGTTGTGTTATTTACATATTTCTTTTGATAAACCCCCTTGCCTGGCCAAGCTTACAAAGACTGTGCTAAATACATAATAGCATTGCTTTGTGCATCTTGCCGTTAGTGAGTTCTTTAAGCTGAATGCCCAAATTCATTTCTAATGTACACCAACAAATGCAAACAGGCCTCCACTTCTCTAATTCTGTGTAAGCCAAGTGGGGAGCCTTTAAAAGAATTCCCTCACGTCCACATCCCTGTCCCCTGTGCCTCGGTCACCACTATTTGGTGGTGTTCAGAAGCTATAGGCAGGAGCCAGCTTCATTAACCAGTGCACGGAGCTGACCTCAGCCAATACCCCCGAGCCCCCACTCACTTGGAAACTGAATGCCAAAAGCAGACATATTTTGAATAAACAAACTCTTTAGAAACAATGCAGAGACCACTTTCCACTGGCCAAGGGATTTGCCACTTTCAAGGATTGGCTAACAGCTGGCGATCTCTCTGGTAAGCTCTTTAAAGCTTCAAGATGAGAAAACAACTCTTGCTCACTCTTTTCTTCTTTCCTTCCTTCTCTCCCCCCCTTCCCTCCCTCCCTCCCTCCATCATCACTTGTCACATTGTTTATTGTAAGCTTTGGCTGGAAATAAATCAAGGAAGGACTTCCGTGATACCCGATCACAAATTTTCACATTGCTGACACTTGAGGCATTATTGGATAATAACCATGTAATGATTTAGTTGCAACTGCATTCGTATTATGCACAGATTGTATAACCATGTTATTCTATAATTTTGGATTACTTTTCCCCTCCTGTAAGGTGCTGCTGATCTGTGAAACCTCATAGTGCCATTGAAAACTTAGCTATGTGGGTAGATTAAAAGAGTCAACAGGCCACGTAGGAAAGTCTTGGGCATTGTTGTTTAATAATACCACTGTGTCAAGCTTTGCTTAAGGAACTTAAGCTGCTACCCTAAACCATTTATCAACTGTCTGGGATGTAATGGTATTGTGTTACCATCATTCCCTCTGCCCCAAATATACCACAAAACTTTATTCTTTTGGGATAAAAGATCTTAGACAGAACACAGAGGGAGATATAGACTGAAAGCTGAAACCCACCCCTAGGTTGGGCCTAGGTAGAAGGGGTTTTTGCAGCACATATGGTATGCAAGATTCCCCAACGTGCTGTGGTCCCTCTCCGCTGAGGATGGGGTTTCACCCTGAAGTGGGTACAGTAGCACTTCCTGGGATCTCTCACCTTTAGGTCTAGGTTATGCTGGTGTTCATGGAACTCAAGCTCTGTGACAATGTCCTCCCATTCAGGAGGATGCCTGCCCTGGCAGAGTTGAATGTTTATTAGGGGGTCTGCCTGATTACCTGTGCGACTCCCCTCATTGTGAGTGGACAAGCCGTGACTAATAAGCCACCTTCTACCAGGGGTCAAGAAATGGCAATTTCTGCCTTGGTACTGTGCAAGGAGATAGTGATTCTCTTATGGCCTTCAGTGGATGAATTTGGGATGCAGAGCACTCAGTGGAGTGGGACTTTGGGGGCACATATTTGAGTACTGTAGGTTTTATTTTTTCCCCAAGATATTATGGTTAGGTGTCTATTCTGCATTGGAAAGACAGTTTGACCTAGGATTGGTCACTTCCCAGGTTTCTGAATTAAGTGAAGTCAATTTACCTTTCACTGACCCAACTTCTTTATCTGTGAAAACCTACTCCTCGAGAAAGTTATGAGAATTATGTAAATTATTATTACATTTGATGTCTAGAATGGTGCATGGCACAGAGTACCCAATAAATACTGGTTCTCATCAGCCCCTGTAGCTGTAAGATGTGAAATGTATATAGAAGAAATTCTAAATACTTTATCACTGTTGTTATTAAACAGCCATTTATTAAAACCTTCAACTAATTGGAATTGTTCCCCCTGTTTGCATTTGCCTTTTAGGAGAAAGCTGCCCTTTTTCCTCCCCACAAAAGTCCTCTTTGGGATCAAATCAAGAAAGCAGCTTTAAGATGTCCTTTGGGCTAATAAACATTTCAGCTCCATCTTCCTGAAGCACTGGCAGAAAGAGCACTGTATTTAGAGTCTGGGAAGTTATTAGTGTTGCAAGCCTGGATAATTCACTCGTTTTACATTTTCATGACTGGAGAGTAACCCTTGGGATTAAGTAGGGGAAAGCCAGAGCCCTGAAAGATCTTGACTGAGAGAATTAGACTCTGTTTCAAAAAAGGGCAGAAAATGAAACTAAGACATTTTACAAATTGTTTCAAAATTAGAAACAGAAATGGTGTTCCAATAAATCTTCAAATTAACCGAATCAAATGAGCCCAAACAACTCATTCCTCATTAAATCAACCAGAACATTATATATTCAAGGCTTCTGGAAAAATCAGGTGAAAAGTATAAGCATTCAGAGTGAGATACTTAACGGCCTTGATTTGTATTTTTAGATTTGAAATTGGAAACAGAAAATATCCCCGACAAGGTGCATAAGATAACATGCGGGGGCTGGGGATTCACCAGTATCTTTTTAACAAAGAGTCTTGAGGGCCTACAAATGCCACGCACTGGGGATGCCATGGCCAATGAAAGACAATTTCACTGCTCTCAGAGGTTGGGGATGGAAAAACCATAATTTCAGGACTTGGGGCCCCTGGAGTCTTGAGGTCCTGGGGACGTGCTTTCTGGACCTTAGGTTCTTGTTTTAAAAATGGAAATAATAGTACCTTGTCCTATCTGTGTACTGTTGCTATGAAATTTTTTTTTCAAAGTTTGTGAAGTTGTTTTGTAAGATACAAAGTAGAAAAGGTATTGATAGAAATAATAGGTATAAACCTGTCTTTCAGTATCTTTTATCTCCTACATCAGGATTCATCAACCTTACTACCATCCACATTTGGGGCCAGATAATTCTTTGCAGCAGGGGGCTGTCCTTACAGTGTAGAATGTTTACCATCTACTCGTTAGATGTCAGTAACATCTACCTCCCCCACCCAAGTTGCGATAGCCAGAAGTGTCTTTAGACATTTCCGAATATACTCTGGGCAACAAAATCACCCCCAGTGGAGAATCACTGCTTTGAATCAATGGTTCTTGATCAGATTAAATCCTTGGACTTTAAAAACAAATAAACAAACAAACAAAAACAGATGCCTGAGCCCTATCTTCCATCTACTGACTCAGAATTTTTGGTATACAGATGGGGTGAGTACATTTTAAAAATAAAAAAAAATACATAATTCTGATGTATATCTCAGGTTAAGAAGCATATATTAAAAAACAGAAAAACTCATATTAATATAAAAAGAATTTAGCTTTTAAGGTGATGGACAGGCCAATTCCTACAAAGCAAATATCTGGATGCCTAGATTGGAGTCATTGTAATCTGGGTGAAGCCTTCCTTTGTCTAAATTCTGAAATGACCTCTCCAAAAAGAAGCTCTAAGGCTAATGAAGACATGGTGTGGGTAAGTCAGGAATGCTCCCAGGGGATGCAGTAATGTCTTCTTCCTTGTGCCTGAGCACAGAATCCTCTCTCTTTCTCCTTCCCAAATCTTAGGCATCTAGATCCAGCTCAATGCTGCCCCATCCCACTGGGACCTTGCTCTACTTTAAAGCAGATTTTCTTTAGGGATCCAGCAGCGCAACTAGGCTCTTTGTTACCTGCCATCACATTCTCTAACCTTTCAAAAACATCCCTGACTTTCAATATTCCTGTTGGCATGGAATGTATCACTACTTTTCTCTCTGCTGCAAAGCCTACCTTAGCATTAGGCAAGGGCGTGTCTTGGTTTTTATATTAGCACCACTGCTGATGGAGAGAACAAGAAGAAGAGACATCTGTGGAGTAACTTCCATGCGCCAAGACTGTGGTTTATGCTTTGTAGGCATTGCCTTATTCAGGCCTCTTAATCCAAAGAACCAGGTACTGTTTTCAGTTTTAGAGAGGAGGAAATTGAGGCTTGGTTAGGTTAAGTAAGTTTCCCAAAGTCACACAGCTAGGAAGTGGCAGACCCAGACACTGATCTTGGGGATGGCTTACTGCAAAGCCTATGCTCTGAAGGTCTGCCTGATATGAAAGAGCCAGTCCCTTAAAAGCTTCAAGGGACATCTTCCAATAGAAGGACGCTGTCGTGGTTCATTTAAATGACAAGATTGGAATTTTCCTGGAAGTATGGGAGCTCCCTAGGAACTATATATGGGTAAGTGTTAAGTTCAAGCTGAGAAAGGTAGATGTTAAGGATTCCTTAGCTTTTATTGTTTAGACCCTTGGTGGAATCTTGTGAAAGGTTTTTTAAAATTTATTTATTTTTAGTAATCTCTATACCCAAAGTGGGGCTCATACTCACGATCCTGGGTTAAGAGTTGCATGCTCTTCTGACTGAGCCCTGTGAAAAGGACTCTTGAGCCTGGCTTCTGAGATACCTAACAAGTATTCTTGAAAATGACCCACAGATACTGCTCATGATGTGTACCAAAATTTAAACTCACACAGCCCATGTCATTAAAAGACAAAGGATTTGTGTAGGTGGAGATATCACCTAGAGCAGGATTTCTTAATCTCCACATTACTGGCATTTTGAGTTGGATGATTCTGTGCTGTGGGGGGCTATCCTGTGCATTGTAGGATGTTTAGAAGCATCCCTCACACCTCCCCACTCGATGCTAACAGCACCTTCCCATCTGTGAGAACAAAATGTCTCCAGAAAATGCTGACTGTTCTCTGTGGGGCAAAATCACCTGTGAATGAGTACTGCTGCATAGTGTTCCCCAAAACTGGCGAGGCACCTAATAACTGGGTTTTCTCTCTTTAATGGGATAGTTTTCTAGACCAAATAATGAATTCTGTGGACAAAAAGGAGGGACAGTTATCTTTCGTAAAAAGTGGTTTCGAGAATTTCATGAGAAAACTCATGAATTTAACTTACCTTACTTCGCATATTATTTGTTCTAAAAAAAATTCTTTTTACACAAAAAATGAGAGAGGTTTTTCTAGCCTGGTTAGCATAGAGATCTGGTAATTAAATATTCCCATCCTGGGCAAGACCTGGAGGCTTGTTGGTATGTATGGATGGTTTTAGTAAAAAATTTTGCCAAAGGCCGTCAAGGGAACCCATTATGGCAAGTGATACTAGCACTGGAAGCCTTCTGATAGGGCAATATTCATCTAGACTCTATTAACTGGATTTTTATTCCCTTGGAAGGAGTTTAACAGAAGAACAAAAGGCTATTAACTGTTCTCTTCTCAATTGGGAATTTGGAATGAATGAAGTATTTAAGTTGAGCCTTCTTTTCAGGTTTTTGGACACACAAAAATAACTTGTAGCCACCTGCTGGAAGCAATGACTTTTTTTTCCTTTTTTAAACCAAGGTCTGGGTGGAATTATAAGAAGAAAAGCAAAGCAAACCAATTAGGGAGGCCAAAGCGGGATCAGTACTGCTGATCGCACACACTGCTCCAGATCCTTCCGCCAGCTCTGGATGGACCGTTCTGGGGGACACAGGGGGAGGGCTAAAGAGTTGTGGATGGCTCAGAGCTTTCCTGTAGCTGCAGGAAGGCCCCCCGAACATAATCTACTTCTGAGACTGGCCCAGCTCCCAGGCAAACTCCCGGGTTGACACATGGACACTTTGTTGTTGCTGTTACTAGAACATATTCACTGTGTGTGTGGTGGAGGTGGTAGAGGGACATCTGACACGCAGAGACGCAGGGTTCCCTGTACACATCGGGCATTAACTTCTCTTCTGGTTCATCCAGATAAGTGGCTCTCAACCGGGGGTGACGCCCCCTCCCACTCCCTAGCCTCCCTGCCCCCATCCCCCAGAACATTTGGCCAAGTCTGGAGACATTCTTGGTCATTACAAACAGGAGGGGGTTGCTGCTAGCACCTAGTGGGTGGAAGCATTCTTCAGTACACAGACTAGCAACCCACAACAAAGAATTACTTCATCAAAAGGTCACTAGTGCCAAGCATGAGAAACCTGGTTCTAGATGTGTTTTTAAAAATTGAGGGTTATGACCTATTAGTATGTGACAAAATAATATTATTGGTTACCACCAACAATTTTGAAAGATGGAATAGAAAATGTCAGACTCTGAGAAACAAACTGAGGGTTCTAGAGGGGAGGGGGGTGGGGGTTGGGTTAGCCCGGTGATGGGTATTAAAGAGGGCACATTCTGCGTGGAGCACTGGGTGTTATGCACAAACAATGAACCATGGAACACTACATCAAAAACTAATGATGTAATGTATGGTGATTAACATAACATAATAAAAAAAAAGAACAGGAAACATAATAAAGCCAGCCACCATTCATCAAAAAAAAAAAAAAAGATGTCAGACTGCATCACACAGAGATAAATATTGTTTCATGAACTATTGTGTGTGTGTGTGTGTGTGTGTGTGTGTGTGTGTGTGTGTGTACACATCCTGGGTTGCAATGTTTCTTACTGTGAATCGTGGGCAAATAAGGTAGAATGGCACTGATCTTCCCCAGGACTTCTCAAACTTTAACATGCATTTGAATCCACAGAGGACGTTGCTAAAATGCAGATTCAGATTCCTCTGGGCTGGGGTTAGGGCTGCGATTCTGAACCTCTTATAAACTTCCAGGTGAGGCTGATGCTGAAGGTCCAGGACCCACACTTTGAAGAATAAGAACCTAGATGACATATTAAATTCATTCATTAAAAAAAATATTAGAGCAAGTGGCTATGACTCTGGGTATCAAGCGCCAGTGAAATCTTTTGAGGGTAGCCTCTATAGAACCTAGCAGGGAGAAAAGTAGTTGGTTAATTAATGGGTAGTATTTAAGGATTTAGTACATCTCGTATCTTATGACACAATGTGATAATATTTGTTCCACAAAATGTGCCTTGGCTACTCTGTGTGTTTGTGTGTGTGTGTGTGTGCCTGCATGCACGCACATGTGTGGCGTGTGTAAGTCTGTCGTTTATTGCCTCCATGCCATAGTCTGCCATAGGAAAAAAAAAACCCATTTCTAAGACACAAAAGTATTGTGTGGGTCATGTTAGCAAGGCTCCTGTGACCTTAATATAACAGAGCAATCAGCCTGGCTTCTTAGAATGATTATTGGAACATTCTTCTCTGGAAAAGAAAACAAATTAAGTGTATTCACCAAATGTCTCCTGGAACAGAGAAAGCTGTTCTGATAAAGACACTTAGCAAAAACTCTTCCTTGCACACAAGCTCCAGAGAAAATTCAAGACTGGTTTTATATAAGGTTTGCCAAAGAAAAGTCAATGAGACCTATTGCTATGAAAGGCTTTAGGAAGCAGCTAGGTTAGAGAAGAACTACTGGAAGACATGCCTCTGAAATATAAATCTGTAAGGGTGAGGCTAACAAAAACATAAGCAATTACTTTCGGATAGTAATAATCCATTTGACACAATTAATCCAAATAATCCAAATCTATTAATGCCCCCTTCTCTGCACTGCTGAAACCTCAAATCAGGCAAGGAGAGACACATTCCCGTGTCCACGTGGAATAGAAACGTGTTTCTATATCTAAGACTCCAAGAAAAATAATGAATTGTTAGCATTTGCTTGTTATTCTGAAGGCCATGGGGCAAGAGAGGATTCATATCTGAATATAAGATTCATTGCCAAAGGGCATCAGAAGGCTCTTTTGTCCACCACTCCCACACTAATAGAGCTCACTTTCTGTCATATCAAAGATTAAAAACTTCTACTGTTAGTGCTTTATTCTTTTGGCTAAATATTTTGTTAAAATTGCAAATATCCCAACAAGGGCAGCACTAAGTCTTCTTCACCTTAACAGAGGAAGAAATAGCAAATTGGATGGCAGGGGAAGTAGGAAAATCTAGAAGACATTGGGGTTTTTGAGGGGCACTGGAGGAGCAAAGTCATGAAGATGAACTTGGATTGTCCTAGAATTCCCACTTGGAAGAGTCTTGAGTCTAAGGTTCATATCTAAGAATTCAAACCCCAAGTTGTATGTATCTGATAATATAATAATGTTGCAAATCAAGGTGGGAGGGAGAGGCCCTCTACTTCTCATTTCCCTCTGACTCTGTGTTCAGTTTCCATAACCTTCTTGGGAAATGACACTCCTCTACAGCTCTAATGCATGGCTTAAGACATGGCTTAATCGTCAGAATTTACTTCGGGGTTCAAAACTAGGTGAAAAAAAATCAATTGTTTCTCTTTTCCTAACTGCTTTCCCTGGTACATTTCAGATTTATTTTCCCCTTCCAATATACATAATCACACAGACTTTAAAGGATGTCCTTATAGACTGGAGTATATGCTCTTTAGCCTCATAACTGAAGATGATAAGGACAAGGTCAGAGTTCAATTAAAATTTGATCTGAAGAGTGTTGAAAGCTCAGCTTCTGACTGATTTGGAGGACTTAATTTCAGATTGATAACCTCAGGGAAAATCCTAGCAGAATTAACCAAGGAACCTTCCTAATGGTCTAGAGGCACATATGTCAATTACTAGTCCAAGATTTCACCACAAAAGTCACAGTGACACAAAAAGCACTGGACCATGGATCCCAGATTTACCCATCCAGGCTCACATATCCGTGCCTTAATACATCAAATATAATCCCCGTAGCTCTTCACATAGCCAACGTGTACCCTGGCCTCCGTGGATTTTTTTGCAGTTTAACTGCTTTTGTTTTTGTTTTTTAGAGCCAGCTTCAAAAATTCTCCTTACATACAAAGAACAGCTTTAAAAAACCCTGATTGAATTATGCTGAGATACTAATTATGTCTAAAAGAACTACTTGGTTGAGTTCAGCTAGATTTTTTTTTCCTCCTCAAATCAGTTCTATGTTTAGCTAGTAATAAACTCCTCCAGTCTGCAGAACAATTGGCACGGAGGTCCCTTTAACAAGTTAGGATCATGAAAAAAGGGCCAGTGCTGGCAGAAAGAAGTTTAAAGAGCATCACGACCGGATGTGATATGTGGCCCTGGTTTGTACAAGCCAGATTCCAAGAACATCTGGGGGACAAGGGGGGGACAGTATGGACAGTGCATTAGAGGAGCATTTATTGACATGGGAAATGGAAATCATTAGCTTAAAAAAAGCAAATTCTGCTTAATTTGTTAAAAAATACATAATGTATATAAGCACATAGAAAAAGATCCTGAAGAATAAACACTCAAGTAATAATCTCTGGGTGCTGGGGACATAGCATTTTCTTATTTTTGCTTCGTTTTTTTTTTTTTTTTTTTAGAGAGTGCGTGCAAGGGGGTGGGGGAGGGGCAGAGGAAGAGGAGGGGCAGAGAGAGAGAGGATGTCAAGCACGATGCTCTATCTCATGACCCCTGAGCCGAAATCAAGAGTCAGATACTTAACCTACTGAGCCACCCAGGTGC
This sequence comes from Eumetopias jubatus, assembly GCF_037043125.1. Lineage (NCBI taxonomy): Eukaryota > Metazoa > Chordata > Mammalia > Carnivora > Otariidae > Eumetopias > Eumetopias jubatus. Next base: position 188,089,815 of record NW_028274807.1, on the reverse strand, counting down.
CCCCTCTTAACTGTATTTTCTAAATGTCTACAATGCCCATTTATTGCATCTGTAATAATAAAAGGTATTAGCCATTTCATCATGCCCTAAAAAAACTCCTCACATTCAGAAGGTCTAATGTGATTAATGTACCAAGGCATATGGTTTTGTTTAGGGGATAGGCCTAAGTCAATTCAAAATCACTTGCAGGAACAAATAATTCTACAAGATGCGGATGACCAAAGGCTTCTTGAATCATCAGCGATGCCAGTCTATAGCCAGTATGGTACTTAGTCCTCACAACTGTGGTAAGAAGTCAGTTTCTTTACAGTTGGGGAAACTGAGGTCCAGAGAGGCTAAATAATTCACCTGAAGTCAGCTCAGCAACGGCAAAAATCAGGATTCCTACTCCCATCTGGCTCACTTCAAAGCCCCAGTCCTGACCGTTGTTATTCTGCCTGTTTCAGAGCTATGTTTTACCAAAAGTAAAAAGGTACCAGGCTCCTTTCTACCAAACAACGCTCTGCCAAGTCTGGGGTTAGCATCTTAAAGTGACAGCGAGACTCTTACAGCACCTTACACGGATACGGAATTTCGTTCAGCAAGAAAAGAGGCGGTGTGGGAAAAGCATGTGCGTTTCAGGGATGATGATGGTGATGATGGTGGTGGCGGCTAACACTTACCGAGCATGCACCCAGAGCCTGGGGCTTGCAGCCACACGCAGCATCTCACCCCCATAACAACTCCCCGAGGAGGTTCTGCTTATTATCCTCTCTGTTACATAGATGCATCGGCTGAAGCTTTGAGAGATTAAATACCTTGTGGAAGGTCACCCAGCTTGTAAGGATCAGGGTGAAGTCTGAAGGCTCCGAAGCAAGGCCCATGATCATTACACCATAGCTCCCATCTGGGGCACTCACACCTGCTTATTGCTTGTAGAGGAGAGCACTCACTAGCTTAGTGCCCAGATGCCGTATGCCTTGATTTTCTTTAATCAGCCCCCCTGGAACCACAACCTGTTATACTGGTGAGTGTTGGGCACCTCTCCCCACATTGTACTTTTAGGACGAGTTTCCTTCACCCAGACAGCTGTTGGTACACCTTACAGATATAACAGAAGGACATAATGCTACCTTGTAGCAGATTCAGCACTTGTTTCCTCGAGCAGGAGGACTCCTAGTTGGATTGATAGATGTTTGCATGCATCGTGCTTTTGTAATTTAATAAGGTTATTGAAATAAGGTTATCTGTGGCTTCATATATAAATATAGCAAATACATTTTAGCTGGCAAAGGTTTCATTTCTCAAATTACCCCTTTAATGGGAAATATTCACACTCAATTACTGTGCTGACACATAAAGTGGACAAATACCCGATTTGATAATGGAACAGCAAATTAAAATCTGTGCAAGGCAAAGAACACAGGGCAGCAGTCCCATGAGAACCTGACCGCACCGCCTGATTAAGTGCTTATGGGGCGGGTTTGGTAAGGGGCCCTTTCCTGATCTGATAACTGCCACAGAGAAGCCAAAGGCAGAGTCAATCTGCAAATACTTAATCCTCCAGAAGGCAGATTAAGTGTATAATTGACCTATATAATCCATGTATCATCTCCAGTCAAATGTTCCCTGGGCCTGGTTCACAACGACTCGGGGCCTGAGGAACGCCAGTGCGGATCGGGCATTACCACCAACGTGGATTCCATCCAAGTTCGAGATGGTTTTTTAATCACTCATCTCCGAGCCTGTGAGGTTTAAGCAGATGAATTCACCCTAAGCACATCTCTTTTAATCCCGATTTTCTTCTCAGTCTGTGTCTTCAAGAAGTACAAGGAAGAAAGAAAATAAATTAATTTTTGTTTAGACCTTGAAATCTTAGGTGCTTCTCTTGATGATCTGATCTCTAATTTCAAAAAGCATGTTTTTGTTTTGGGGAAGATATTGAATTAATCACCAGAGAAGGGGGGGGGGAAGCCATCTGCATGATTTATGGACACTCAAGCTTTAAATCTCTGTCTTCAAGCTATTTCTTGGGTTTGTGCTTTCCTCCTCAGCAGCTGCTTTAGGAATATGGAGATTATTTCATGTCTAGATTTTGTATTTGCTTTAAAAGTCAGCAATAACTTTCCAGGAGGCTAAGCTTCCACCTGAGTCTGACAGCAACCCGATTCTCCTTTAAAAATTTGGCATCTTTAATATCATTTAAATTCATGGTTACTGTACATATTGCATTATTCCCTTGCTTTAAATCTCCAAATCTTTTGTTTTGAGATATCTTAAGCTGTTATTTTGCAGCAACTGAAACCGGTTTATAATGGTAGGTCATATTTTTAGAAAAAAATTTATAAAAATGCAGATGAAATGTACAGCTGTATATTTGAAATACCAGGGGAGGCAGTTGGAGAATTCTTTTCCAATCAGCCCTTAATTTTGGACCGGTTAGCTGTTTCTTAGGTGCATGACTAAAAAAGTTGATAGTATTTTATAGAGGGACAGTGTAAATCAATTATTAATACACAGGGAAACTTTCACTTCATCAGAAAGATCTGGTTAGGCAACCTTCTGTCTGAATGTCTTGCTTCAATAAACCTAGAGAATGCCTGTTTAAAAAAAAAGTTGGTGAA